>NC_073224.2:153887173-154197717 GCF_029281585.2 Gorilla gorilla gorilla
TGGCTTTCTGAAATAAGACAGTCAGACAAGGATGAGAAAAAAGAATGAAAAGGAATGAACAAAACCCCTGAGAAATAGGGGATTATGTAAAGAGACCAAATCTATGACTCATTGGTGTTGCTGAAAGAGACGGGGAGAATGGAAACAACTTGAAAAACATATTTCAGGATATCATCCATGAGAACTTCCCTAACCTAGCTAGAGAGGCCAAAATTCAAATTTAGGAAATACAGAGAACCCCGGCAAGATACCTCACAAGAAGATCATCCCCAAGACACATAATCGTCAGATTCTCCAAGGTTGAAATGAAAGGAAAAATGTTAAAGGCAACTAGAGAGAAAGGTCAGGTCACCCAGAAAGGGAAGCCTATCAGACTAACAGCAGACCTTTCAGCAGAAACCATACATGCCAGAAGAGACTGGGGGCCAATATTCAACATTCTTAAAGAAAAGAAATTCCAACCAAGAATTTTGTATCCAGCCAAACTAAGCTTTGTAAGCAAAGGAGAAATAAGATCCTTTTCAGACAAGCAAATGCTGAGGGAGTTAATCACCATCAGACCTGCCTTACAAGAGCTCCTGAAGGAAACACTAAATATGGAAAGGAAGGGCCATTACCAGCCACTACAAAAGCACACTTATATACACAGACCAGTGACACTTTAAAACAACCACACAGACAAGTCTGCATAAAAACCAGCTAACATCATGAAGACAGTATCAAATCCACATATATCAATACTAATCTTGAATGTAAACAGGCTAAATGCCTCAATGAAAAGGAACGGAGTGGCAGGCTAAAGAACCAAACTCAATGTTAGGCTGTCTTTAAGAGATTCATCTTACATGCAGTAACACACATAGGCTCAAAATAAAGAGATAAAGAAAAATCTATCAAGCAAATGGAAAACAGAAAAAAAGCATGGGTTGCAATCCCAATTTTGGACAAAACAGACTTTAAGCCAGCAAATATCAAAAAAGACAAAGAAGGGCATTATATAATGGTAAAAGGTTCAATTCAACAAGAAGACCTAACTATTCTAAATATATACGCATCCCAACACAGGAGCAACCAGATTCATAAAGCAAGTTCTTAGAGACCTTTAAAAAGATTTAGATTCCCATGCAATAATAGTGGGATACTTTCATACCCCACTGACAGTATTAGACACATCATTGAGGCAGAAAATTAACAAAGATATTCAGGACCTGAACTCAGCACTGGATCAAATGGGCCTGATAGAGATCTACAGAACTCACCACCCAAAACAACAGAATATACATTCTTCTCATTACCACATGGCACATACTCTAACATTGACCACGCAATCGGATGTAAAACAATCCTCAGCAAATGCAAAAGAATTGAATTCATACCAACCACTCTCTTGGACTACAGCAAAATAAAATTAGAAATCCAGGCTAAGAAAATTGCTCAAAACCATACAATTACATTGAAATTAAATAACCTGCTCCTGCACAGCTTTTGGGTAAACAATGCAATTAAGGCAGGAGTGAAGAAGTTCTTTGAAACTAATGAGAACAAAGATACGAATATCAGAATCTCTAGGGCACAGCTAAGGCAGTATTAAGGGGAAATTTATTGCACTAAACACCCATATCAAAAAGAAATATCTCAATTTAACAACCTAATATCACAAGTAAAAAACTGGATAACCAAGAGAAAACTAACCTCAAAGTTAGCAGAAGACAAGAAATAACCAAAATCAGAGCTGAACTGAAGGAGATTGAGACATGCAAAATCATTCAAAGATCAACAAATCCCGGAACTGGTTTTTTGAAAAATTAGTAAAATAAATAGACTGCTAGCTAGACTAATAAAAAAGAAGAGAAAAGATTCATATAAACACAATTAGAAACAACAAAGGGGATATTACCACTGACCTCACAGAAATACAAGTAACCATCAGAGAATATTATAAACACTTCTATGCACAAAAACTGGAAAATTTAGAAGAAATGGTAAGTTTCTGGACATACACACTTTCCCAAGAATGAACCCAGAAGAAATTGCGTTCCTGAACAGCCCAAAAATGAGCACCAAAATGGAATCAGTAATAAATAGCCTACCAACCAAAAAAAAAAAAAGCTCAGGACCAGATAGATTCATAGTCAAATTCTACGAGATACACAAAAAAGAGCTGGTACCATTCCTACTGAAACTATTCCAAAAATTTGAGGAGGAGGGACTCCTTTCTAACTCATTAAATGAGGCCAGCATCATCCTGATACTAAAACCTGGCAGAAGTACAAGAAAAGAAAACTGTATGCCAACATCCTTGATGAACATTGATGCAAAAATTCTCAACAAAATACTGGCAAACTGAATCCAGCAGCACATTGGAAAACTTATCCACTATGATCAAGCAGACTTTATCTCTGCCATGCAAGGTTGTTTCAACATATGTAAATCAATATGTGATTCATCACATAAACAGAATTAAAGACAAAAACCACATGATTATCTCAATAGATGCAGAAAAGGCTTTTGATAAAATTCAACACCGCTTCATGTTAAAAACTCTCAATAAACCTGGCATTGAAGAAACATACTCAAAATAATAAGAACCATATATGACAAATGCACAGCTAACATTATACTGGATGGGCAAAAGCTGGAAGCATTACCCTTGAAAACCAGCATAAGACAAGGATGCCCTCTCTCACCACTTCTATTCAACATAGTACTGGAAGTCCTGGCTGGAGCAAAATAGGCAAGAGAAAGAAATAAAGGGCACCCAAATAGGAAGAGAGGGAGTCAAACTATCCTTGTTTGCAGACAATATGATTCTATACCTAGAAAACCCCATAGTCTTGGACCCAAAGCTCCTTAAGCTGATATACAACTTCAACAAAGTCATTGATCATCTTTTGATGATGCTGGGTAATTATATCTGTAAGATCCTCAGATCCTCTGACACCAGTTGGATATGCAACAATTCAATTCAGTTCTGACAACAGCTTACCAGAGTTAGCATCATCTCCACAGTTTTTAAGACTGAGTCCTATAAGACTTCCCACACTTCAGATGCCAGACAAAAATGAGATGCCCAGACGCACACTTCTGCTTGGACAAACTACAAGCTCAGGGGTTCCCATGACCCATCCTCTCAGATTCAATATTTTACTAGAATGGTTTAGAGAACTCAGGAAAACACTTTACTTACTTTTACCAGTTTATTGTAAAGGATACAACTCAGGAACAGCCTAATGAAAGAGAGACATAAGGCAAAGAATTGGGGATGGGGAGTGTGGAGCTTTTATGCTCTATCCCGCCATACCACCTTCCCAGGAAATCAACATGTTCACCAACAGAAGCTCTTCAAATCTTGTTCAAGAGTTTTTATAACCCAATTTCTAGCCCCTCTCTCCCTTCCCTGGCAGAGGGGTAGGGGAAAGTAGGGCTGAAAGTTCCCATTCTCTAATCATTTGTGTGTCTTTATGGTGACCAGACCCCAATGCTGAAAGCTATTTAGGGATCCCAGCGTGTGTCATCTTATTAGCATAAACTCTGGTGTGGTCAGAAGGGGCTTGTTATGACTAACAAAAGACACCCCTATCACTCAGGAAATTTCAAAGAGTTTAGGAGCTCTATACCAGGAACTGGGGACAAAAACCAAATATATATATTTTATTATACCACATCATTATTTTAAAAAGTGGTAAATAGAAGAAAAACAAAAGGAAAGAAGCAAACTTTTAAAAATTGCCTCCCTTCCTTACAGAATTGAACTTCAGGATAACAAAATAGTTGATAAATGGAAGTTTCTTATTATAGAAAGAGCTACTAAATAAAGAATGCTAGAATTAAAAATCACTACTTTGGCATTCCTGATGAAAACATTGAAAAACAACAGTTTACTAAATCCAAAGGCCTTGATTCAATCTTTGAAGAATAGCTGAATGAGGTTAAGTGTCAGGAATATGATCAGAGAGGTAGTAGGAGCCAATTCTATTGGTAAAGATTTTGGTTGTATGTGTGCCACATTTTCTTAATCCAGTCTATCATTGTTGGACATTTGGGTTGGTTCCAAGTCTTTGCTATTGTGAATAGTGCCACAATAAACATACGTGTGCATGTGTCTTTATAGCAGCATGATTTATAATCGTTTGGGTATAGTGCACATGTACCCTAAAACTTAAAGTATAATAATAATAAAATTAAAAAAAAAAGATTTTGGTCGGATTTTATTCTGATTGTGTTGAATATTCATTGAAGAGTTCTAAGCAGGCAAATAACATCATCCAGTAATATTCTAGGATACTTCTGGCTGTCATGTGGAGAATAGTCTGGGGTTGGAGACAGGTGGAAACAGGGATACCAGTTGAGTCTACTCTGCTAGTCATCCCTAGTCCATGCCATTTGTGATGATGGCATGGATAAAGGTATTAGCAGTTGAGGTGGTGAGAAGTGGTCAAAATCTAGATACATTTTGAATTACAGTCAACATGATTTGCTGGTAGATTACATATATAGTGTGAAAGAGAAGAGCCAAAGATAATTCTAAGGCTTGAGCAGTTGAACAGCTGCTATTATGGGACCTCCTATCTGCTATAATGAGAAAGAACATGTTTGCAGGTTTTTCTTTGTATGTTTTGTTTTGGTTTCACCTGGTAGGAAATAACAACTTTTCATTAATCGTTTTAAAGGGTCAATATTTGGCTTTGTTAATTTTCTCTATGGACTACATTATATTTCACTGATTTCAACTCTTTATTATTTTCTTCCTTCTGCTTATTTTATATGTAATTTGTTCTTCATTTTCCAGCTTAAGGTGGAAAGCTAAACTATTGATTATAAAGCTTTCTTCTCTTCTAATATTTAAAGTTATAAAGTTTCCTTTAAAAACAGATTTAACTGCATCTCACAAAATTTGATATGTTACATTTTCATTATCACTCAGAAATATATAATTTCTTTTTTGACCTGCTTATTTAGAAGTATGTTGTTTTCTTTATTATTTTTCTAATTTAGTTCCATTTTGATCAGAGAGCACATACTGGTGGAATTTAACCTTTTAAAATTTACCAAGGCATTTTATGGCCCAATATGTGACCTATTTTTGTCAACATTCTACATATACTTCAAAAGATTGTGTATTTTGCAGTTATTTGGTGTGGTGTTATATAAATGCCAATTAGATTATGCTGGTTAATGGTAGTGTTAATCTCAGGTCAGATTTTCCCCTCCCCCATTTTTTTTGTATGTCTAGAAGATTTTGTATATACTGGATATTGTGGATGATACGTTGAAGAGACGTTAGATTCTGTTACGTACTTTGAAACCCTTTGAAGACTGTTCATTTTTGTTCTGTAGATAGTTAAATAACTGGTTCATCACCTTAAACTTAAAGGTTTGGTAACTTTTTACCAAAAGAGTCACCTTAAACTTATGGGCTTGGTAACTTTTTAAAGGACAGATTTGTTTCAGTTTTGCTCTTGGTGTCAGTCTCAGTCCAAGGATGTCATATTTACTTCTAAAGCATGGCCCTTCCTGAATGTCAATGGAAAGGTGTTTACCAAAGTATTTACCATGTTCTTCTAAAAGGATGTGGCTAAACCCCCAAACTGTTTCCCCTGTGTGACCAGCAGCTGATATTTATGTTCAATTCTTTCAGCCTTCCACCTGCTTCTGTTGAGCTCTTTGGAGTCTACCTCATATAAGCACATGTTAGTGTCAGCCAAGGATTGAAAAATCTATATCCAGCATTTGGGGGAAGCACCTTTCTTTTCTTCCTCTCCTTTCCTTTCCTCTCCTCTGCTCCCCTCCCCTTTCCTTTCCTTTCTTTCTCTTGCTTCTCTGTCTTTCCTTCCTTTCTTCTTTATCCTTCTTTCAATTTTCTTCCCCAGTTTACAGTCATTCTGGTAGCCCCTTACTCTGACCTCTGACACCATTAGTAAAAGGTCTATTTCTGCTTTAATTCTAGTCACTCCATGCAGACTAGAGAGTATCCTCAGGAGACAAGCTGTATAAATATGTATTACACAAAGTATGGGTCTCCCTTTCAAGGGTTGAATCCCCTCCAGTGTATCCTGTTTTTGGTTGCTCTCCTGTATACGCATATAATTTTGTTTTATGTATCTTATCCTGACTTCGTAATCATTGTCTACAGGAGGATTCATCCCATACATGCTACTCTGTCACTATCTGGACCAGAATTTCCAAGAGCTCTTTCTTGGACATATTCAACTGAGATGACTATTTAACATCCAAGTGGAGATTTAAAAATAGGATTTGGATCTGGAGTTCAGGGGACATGCCATAGCTAGAAATACAGTTTACAGTCATCAGTGTATATGTGGAATTTAAAGATATAGAGTTCATGAGATCATCTAGGGATGAATGCAGATAACGTCCAAAGACTAAGCCTTATGGGGGGTACTCCAGAGTTTAATAAATAGGAAGAGGAAGAGGAAGAAGAAGGAGGAGGAGGAGGAGGAGAAGGGGAGGAGGAGGAGGAGGAATAAGAATAAGAAAAAGAAGAAGAAGGAGGAGAAGGAGAAGGAGAAGGATGAGGGAGGAGGAGGAGGGGGGAGGAGGAGGGGGAGGAGGAGGGAGGAGGAAGAGGGAGGAGGAGGGAGGAGGAGGGAGGAAGAGGGAGGAGGAGGAAGAAGGAGGAGGGAGGGCGAAGGCAGAGGAGGGGGAGGAGGAGAAGAAGAAGGAGGAGGAGAAGGAGAAAAAGGAGAAGAAAGACGAAGAAAGAAAAGAGAAGAAAGAAGAAGGAGAAGAAGAAGAACAACAACAATACAATAACAACAAGACTGAGAAAGAATGATAAGTGAAGTAGGATAGTGGTAGGGACAAAAAAGTCTGTGTAGAGTAGGTCCAAGAGAGAACAAAAGGAGAGGAGGTCTCCTAGCTAACAGAAACAACTTAGGAGTTTCAATCTAAAAGGGAATAGCATAAGGAGCAGAAAGGAGACATGTAGGCTCAAGGAAAGCTTTTTTTAAGATGACAAAACTTAAAGTATGTTTACTGTAATGGAAATTATCCTGGATATATAGAAATTATCCTGAAGAGAAGTAAAAGTTAAAATAATGCAGGAAAAACAGAGCGTCAATGATGGCCTGGTGAAAGAATGGTGGATTTGGCTGTTTAATGAGAGAAGGCAGAGTATTTTAGAACAGAGTTAGGTTGAGGTAGTAGACTTGGTTGTGAGAACTTATAAAAATTAAAAACAAGATCACCAGCTAAGAGGAAAGAAAGAGAAGGAGTTATGAAATAATCATCTATAAAAATGGGAATGTGAATTGACTAAGACAATTATTGGACACATTAAATAAAAGACCAAACAATGAAAGAAGTTATGAATTTAACGTGAAGTTTGTCAACATGAATTTTTTCTCTTAGTCACATTCAGCTGTTAGGCATGTGCAGAATAGGTAGAATTTAGATTTAAGAATTGCCAGGTAAGCTTATAAGACAGAGAGAGAAAGGGGAAGTAGGGTCGTTTATGTATGCAATGGAGTGACTATGTTAGACCCTTGTATTTAGGCTGAGGAGGAAAGTGAGGCCATAAGGGGGATGAACCAATGAAAATGTGGTAGGATCCACATATTAGCAGCTTCAGTGAATCAAATAAATGTTAAAGTTGTGGAGGCCTATGAAGAGTGGGCTAAAGATAGGAAGTGTTGGTTGGAGAGTGTAATTGAGATTATGAAGCTTATGTGGTTATTAGTAATGTCAAAGTCAAGAATATCCAAATGATGCTACCTCAAGGTCATGTCATTTAGTGTTTCCTTTGTGATATTCTCACAATTTAGTTCATTCTTACTCTGAATTTTTAGATTCCAAATTATTCTCTATTAAAGTTTTGCTGCTTCATTAATAATTCACTCAAAAGTTGTGTTATCTGCTTTCCAAGATGGCAACAATCGTAAAAGTGATTTTAATAATAATCGTTTTTAGTCCTGTTAATTTTAGTACTGACTACTAATACCTTTATAATCCATAGAGAATTTGGTCGTAAAGCTCATTATTATTAATCTGAGTTTACAGAGAAGAAATCTCAAATTGAGAGTTTAAATGAATTGTTTGGTGTTTTCACTCCAAATCCCAATGCTCTTTCAATTATATTGAGCAGACACTAATCTAAGATAAATCTGTTCTAACATGTTAATGGGTCCTCTACCTTGGGGAGTTTCCCTCCCTAGACCTAGGGCCCTCTGGAAATTCAATAATGGACTAAAAGACTTACTCTGATGAAAATGATTTTAAACTCTAGCAGATCAGTGGGATAGTTGGAACTTTGAGTAATAAAGAATAGGCAATTTCCTTTTCCTCTTACTCATAGTCAAAAGGATATATACTTCCTTTAACAAAAGTCATGCAGAAGTAAGTGGAAGTCGGTACTGAGGTTCAGAGTCAGTTATGATTAATTAATGAATTTATAAGTATTTTATATAATTCCAAAAGGGATTTGAAAAACTAATCAAGTAAGATGAAAAGTGTGTCAAGAGTCCAATAGTTGATACAAAATGAGGGAGAAAATAAGAAATTTTGGAGTTTTCTCCTTCAATGCAGAGAAGCATGCCCTACTTCCTTGACATTTTAGATAAAGTTGGCATTATTCAATAGTCTTCACTGCATGCATTTTATATTAGGAAGGATCAGCCCACAACTAGCCAAGTTAAGAGCATTTCCTCCATACTGACTTGAAATTCCCATTCTAAAACATGAGTTGATCAATTAACTCAATCATATTTGTGTAGAACAAAGAGAAATTTGACATATATGTGTCAAATGTGTTGCCCAGATGTATAACACATGTGAAGAAAAAGTACTCTTTAAAATCTAATTTTTATTGTTCAATTGATTACTTTTGCCCACTCTATCAATTTTTAAAGTGGAGGTTAAACATTAAATTATTTGATGATATTAAGAAAGCTGACAGATGATAGAAAATTCAAATAGGATCTAAACGTAAGAATTTTTAACATGATATTTAAAATAAAAATATTGGCCACAAAGGGTTTTATTATATTTAAACTTTTCAAGGGCTATCATTTCTTATTTTAAAAATCTTTGTAAATTATAGCCTTGAATCAACTAGTTAGCTTTTATAATAAAAGATTAAAATATATTAAAACCAATAGATAAGATTTGTAATAGGCATTGTGATACAAGAAAGAAGATGGACCTTGTTTGCCAATACTTTCCTAAGTAATCCTTAGCAAGTCAATTAACTCTTCTGGGCTTTATTGCTTCTTTTATCTACAAAATATGTTTTACTAGATAAGCTCTAATTACTCTTATAAATTCTAAGTATATTACCTTTTTTGATGATGAGTTAAGTTTTTAAATATTAAGATATCACCAAAGCCATTTCTTAGGTTTCATAACCTTGTAACCAATGACCTAAAATTGTAGCCTTAATAGTGGAGCAAACAGTGATGGCTATGATAAAAAAGAGGTCAACCGAGAAGACAAACTTTCCTTATAGAAAAAAAAAAATTTGAAGTTCAGGGGTACATGTGCAAGTTTGTTACATATGTAACGTTGTGTCATTAGGGGTTTCTTGTACAGATTATTTCATCACCCAGGTATGGAGCCTAGTTCCCATTAGTTATTTTTCCTGATCCTCTCCCACCTCCCACCCCATGTCTGTTGTTCCCCTCTCTGTGTCCATGTGTTCTCATCATTTAGCTCTCACTGATAAGTGAGAATATGTGGTATTTGGTTTTCTGTTTCTGTGTGAGTATGCTAAGGATAATGATTTCTAGCTCCATCCATGTCCCTATAAAGGACATGATCTCATTCTTTTTTATGGCTGCATAGTATTCCATGGTGTATATACAGTACCACATTTTCTTTATCCAGTCTATCATTGATGGGCATATAGGTTGATTTCATGTCATTTCTATTGTGAATAGTGCTGCAATGAACATATGCATGCATTTGTCTTTATAACCGAATGATTTCTATTCCTTTGGGTATATACCCAGTAATGGGATTGCTGAGTCAAATGGTATTTCTGTCTCTAGGTCTTTGAGGAATCGCCACACACTGTCTTCCACAATGGGTGAACTGATTTATACTCCCACCAACAGTGTATGAGCATTTCTTTTTCTCTGCAACGTCACCAACATCTGTTATTTTTTGACTTTTTCAAAATAGCCATTCTGTCTGTTGTGAGATGGTATCTCATTGTGGTTTTGAATTGCATTTCTCTAATGATCAGTAATGTTGAGATTTTTTTCATATGCTTGTTGGCTGCATTTATGTCCTCTTTTGAACAGTTTCTTTTCATATCCCTTGCACACTTTTTAATGGGGTTGTTTGTATTTTTCTTGTAAATTTGTTTAAGTTCCTATACATGCTGGGTATTTGACCTTTTTTGGATGCATAGTTTGCAAAAATGTTCTCCCATTCTGTAGGTTGTTTGTTTACACTGTTGATAGTTTCTTTTTCTGTGCAGAACCTCTTTGGTTTAATTAGATCCCATTTGTCAATTTTTGTTTTTTTGCGATTGCCTTTGGTGTCTTCATCATGAAATCTTTGCCTGTGCCTATGTACTAAATCATATTGCCTAGGTTGTCTTTCATGGTTTTTATAGTTTTGGGTTTTACATTTAAGTCTTTAATCCACAGACACATAGACCAATGGAATAGAATAGAGAACACAGAAATAAGACTGCACACCTACAACTATCTGATCTTCGAAAAACCTCACAAAAGCGAGCAATGGGGAAAGGATTCCCTATTCAATAAATGGTGCTGGGATGACTGGCTAGCCATATACAGAACATTAAAACTGGACCCCCCTTCCTTACACAATATAGAATTTTTCTCTGACTGTAGAATACAGGACTCTGCCAGTGAGGGTTCATTTCTAATTTGTAAAATGAAAATACTTACTGGGGGACACGCAGGACTTTTCTTTTGGTATTTCATCTTTCATCAGTCAGCTTAAGTGTCATTTAAAAGCATCCCTGAATATGTAAAGAAAACATGACTATTTCCCAGTGAAAATAGTATTTAGAAGTATCTAGGAAGGAGAATTATTTATTCTTAGTCGAGAATGGTAATAAAATCAGAATTTGAATTTTAAAGAATCTCCATTGTGGCCCCTATATTTTGAGATATGACGAATTGTTTGAAAAAGAGTTACTTTGCTACTATGCATCATAAAAATATTTTAATATTGTACCCAAAAACTTTAGCTGAAACCTAATGTCATATTTATCTTGAAATGTAAAAGATAAAGATCCCCACACTGTGAAACGTATCTAATTTTATAACAGAATAAAAAGAATTTTGTGGATTAGAGGTATCTTTTTTATGTTCATTTTTCTTAATAATAAAAGTAATACATGTGCATTGTAATATTTTGGAAAATATTTAAGCTTGGAATGATATCTTAGAATTTTAAGGATTATTATAAGAAGTTTTCTTTTACTAAAGTAATAGTCTTTCAATGCTAAAATAGGAATAACAACTCAATATGTCACAAAAATGGAAAAAATAATAAATCTACCTAGGTCCTTCAAGAAAAATGTTTCAATAGTAGTATAACTTTAAATTTATTAGATTAAAAAATCAACTATGTCTAGAGAATTTTTAGGAATCTTCTCATCATTTAAAAATAAGGCTAAGAAAAATATACATTAAAAAATGAAATAACCAATGCCCATCTCAATGTAAAATTATTTTATTTAACACCATATAATGTATATAACATCTGGTAATAAATACCTGAAGATATATGACACATTATATGCAACTTATGCTTCACCAACTGTTTTATAACTATTTTATTTAGGGCCCCAAAGGAGATCCAGGATTTTCCCCAGGTCAAGCTGTTCCTGGAGAAAAGGTAATTATTTGACCATGAAATGAAATTATGGTAATATATTTCAAGCATTTTAAAATAATTTTAAACATTTTAAAATGTAGATTTTACTGTATCAGACAGGAAAAAAGACATGAGAATTAATTGTTGGATTTTAATGAAGGAAGAACTATTTGAAGAATTAAGTAAATTTTATCACCAGTTTCACTTATTAAGTCTTAACATTACTTTTATTAAAGGTCTACTGTGGCCTGCCACTGTACTATCTGCCAATGAGGGGGTGGATGGGGTAAAAATTACAACAGGATGTGGTCCTAACTGCAAACATTTTGCTGTTAATACATATGTACACAATAATATATAAATTGTAATGCCAATTTACATATTTTTAGAATAGTTTCACATACTTTATGATGTTTAAGTACCATGGTACTCTCTGTGAGAGAAGTGGTCACCATTATCTTGTTTTCCCATTGAGAAAACAGAATTCATAGATTTTAACTGACTTATCACATGGACAGTAAATGACAGAGTTGATGATATATCCAAATTTTTGGACTTCTTGTCCAGTATGCTTTCATTTCATCATAACGCTGCCAATACAAACATATACATATTTTAGTAAAAACTAGTTTTAAAGCAAAGATAACTACAAAAACTTTATTGGGAGAAGGATACTGTTTTCTAGTGAGGATAAATACAAATGGAGTCTTAGGAGGACATCTGGGAAGTTTTGTTTAGACAGGCACTTTATAAATGTAATATAATTATGGGATGTGTTTGTTTATGTAGTATACATTCACAAACTTTAAAAATCCCTAAACAATTTTGGTGGTTACAAAATCGATCTGATCTTATTGGCTTACAGAAACTACCATAAAGTTTGAAATCTGATCTTTTCATTGGCTTACAGAAACAATTGTAAACTTAAAAAAAAAACATAATTACTCTACAGATACTATGTGAAAGAGTAAATCCTCAAAAAATTATTTTATTTTGTTTTTAAATTTTTTACTGGTATACAATAGTTACACATATTTTGGGAGTACATACTCAACATGTTTTAAATCTAAAATTTTAGCAATTTTATTATTGTGGTGGAACTGAGTTCACTGAGTCTAAATAACTTGGAATAGATTATTACTATAAACATAGTATTTTCATTACTGTCTTAATTATTGCAAGGACAAAATTCTGCAATATGAGAAACACAAGTGCCATATTTTAAAATATCTAAACATAATATATCTGATTTCTTAACTTAAAATTTAGAAATTAGAGGCCCACTCAATTTTGGTGACTATTTTAAGTAAAACCCCTAGATTAAACATTCATATTTATATCAAATGCTTGGTTTTATCTTTCCCTGTGGCTTCTCTGAGCAAAATATAGGGTGATTCAATATGGGAATTCAGACTTGGAAGCATGTTAGTCTTTTTTCACTTTTTGAGTTACTTATATACTAACTGTGGTTAAAACTGTAACAGAAACATATTAAGATATAAAATTTAATAGCATATTGCCATAGAGCTTTAGTAAAATCCAACTTTTAAAATTAATAGAGGTATTCCTAAAATGGTAAAATTTAAAAATGATCTGTTAGAAATTGTACTTACATTAAATTGGATTCAAATATACTGAGGAAAAAGGAAACTGGTTATACACATAAATCTGAATACAAATAAAATACAAACATTAACTTGGTGGAAGTAGAAGGGGGTTGGCAAACAATTTTATTTTAACCATTTAGCCATTTTTAACAATAAATGTATGGTCAATGGTGAAAGAGAAAAAGAAATGCAGGATTTAGTACTTCACCATGTAGCATCCACTAAGTCACATCTGTAATAGATCATACACAAGGTTTTAAGCCCTTTGGGAGCTTAAAAAGAGCATGCATAGATCGTTTTTAAATGGTGTAAGTTTTTCCTTTCCCATAAGACAGGTGAGATGACATTGACATCATCATCACCATCATCATTATCAACCTCATTTTCCAGAGGAGGAATCTGAGGAGAAATTAAATGATTCCTTCATGACTAAAGCTAGCGGAAGAGGACCAGCCTCTAGTCTCCTCTTTACTTGTGCAGTTTTATCTTCCTTCTATCAGAGTAATAAATGTTAAAAAGGTAGCGCTAATCGGTAATGCCTAGTCCGTTCGAGCCAAGCACATGATGGACTTCCCAATCAATTTTCGCTCGTTACTCCGGGGTGAGGGACGTTCTGCGTAGCTGACACGCAGGATGGAAGGCACCAGCTCAGCTCCGGAAGCGGAAGTGCCTCCTGTGCGTCACGTGAACCTAGCTGGTCCCACCACAGCCCGTGAGATTCTCTCTGGGAGACCTACCAGGCTGCAGGTCCTCACAGAAACGGAGTAGGGGTGACACCTCAACAGCTGTTTCACAATGCACTTGTAGATTTTTTAGGGAAACTACTTTCAATTTTTTTTCTTTTTGTCTGAGACAGAGACAGAGTTTCACTCTTGTTGCCGAGGCTGGAGTGCAGTGGCGAGATCTTGGCTCACTGCAACCTCCGCCTCCCGGGTTCAAGTGATTCTCCTGCCTCAGCCTCCTGAGTAGGTGGGATTACAGTTGCCTGCCACCATGCCCGGCTAGTTTTTTGTATTTTTAGTAGAGACGGGTTTCACCATGTTGGCCAGGCTGGTTTTGAACTTCTGGCCTCAAGAAGTCCACCGGTCTCGGCCTCCCAAAGTGCTAGGATTACAGGCGTGGGCCACCGCGCCCAGCCCTACTTTCAATTTTTAAAACATGGTAGACCTTGGACTGAGGCGAAGTTTGACAGCAAGGGCATTATTACAGAAAAGAACATCAGAGAAAACGGAGCAAGGATATGGAGGTGGGAAAATACAGTTCAGTTATTAAGCCCTGGAAGAGATAAGGAAAGGCAGGAAGCCTCAGAAACAGGCTCAAAGATTGTGAAGATTGGAAATGATTGTAATAAGAGCTGATGTCCAAAATTAAAAGGAGCTTTAATTTTCAAGAGAATTCTAATTTTCAATTCTCTTTCATGACATTAAACTTCTGTATTTTGTTTATAGGGTGATCAAGGCCTTTCTGGATTAATGGGCCCCCCTGGTATGCAAGGTAATAAGGTAAGTTGGAATTTTACTTCTTTTCTTTTTTTTTTTTTCTTTTTTTTTTTTGTCTTTTTCTTCAGGGATACTTGTTCTGAAACATAATTGGAGATATATGGATCTTGGAGGTCTTCAGTGACTATGATCTCATTTTGAAGTTGACCCTAAAACTAATGTTTTAAAATTCCTTTTCTCAGCAAAAGAAAATCAGGATGCCATCATCATCCCAGAAAGTGGTGCCCATAAAAGGCAGAATCTTATGAAAAATAAAAGAAGACCCTTCAATTAATAATGGGCACAGAATTCACATGCAAGAGAAAGTCAGTCAATGATAGAATATTGAAGTTTTCCTTTTTAAAACTATATTAGGGAAATGACCTACTTCTGAGACCTTGAAGTCACTTTATGACTTTTATATGCCCAAAGTGAGGTTTACTTGCTTATAGGTAATACATATGGATTTGTTAAGGGGTTCTCATTTTACTGGGAAATAATAATCTCTGTCTTGAGGTATATACAGATGTGAGGCTTGAAGGGTAGGATGGAAGTGAAGTGAGGATTGGGGACAGCTAGTGAAAAACAGTAGTCATGTTCATATGACTAAGCTTTTTGTGAGGTTGAAAGGAGTACTGACACAGTTGCAATAATTATTTTATAAAATATATCTTTTAGTTTCCTGGATTAACAGAAGTATAACTTCTTTTCTACCTGGTCAGCTTGTTTTTTCCCAAACACTAAGTTATTGATTTTCTACAGGGAATGAGGAAAATAAAAAATTTCTTCTTAAGGTGTTAAGAGCACCAAAATATTGTAGGGCAGTATTTGACTTGATATGGATATCTAAATACATATAATAATGAGCTGTGTTGTTGTCTTAGTGTTCCATATTCCTTTCCTATTGGGAGACTTAGGTTGCAAGTGGTATTCAGGCCCTGGTTGCTTCGTTCAAACCCCAACTGCCATTTTGCAGGTTCCATCAACTTTGGGCAGGTTGCTTAACTTCTAAGCTTCAGTTACCTCATTTGTAAATTGTGAAGATAATACTATCCACTTCATAGGGAGTTTGGGAGAAGACAGAATGAGATAATCCTTGCAACACCGTGTCACATAAATTGTCAGCCCTTAATAAATGTAAACCGTCAGCTATTTATCTGGTTTTAGAAATAACGCTGGCCTCTTTTGCTTTCCTTCATAACCCCTGCTATAGGGCTGAATTGTAAAATAATGAAAAGGTACTTATGAGAGTATTTTACCTTGAGTGACCACACCATTATTTTAATGTCCTTCAGACTAGTCTTCATCCTAGACCTTAGTTAGAATCTGGTAATTCCCTTGAGATTGTTGGTTGCCCCCCAAGGAGACATGAAACTGCAGAGTGATCTTTTCTGACAGAATTGATCTTGATATACAGTCATGAACCTGTTTATTTTATGCTACTGAGTATACATCTGACTACTCATATCTCTTAGGAGATTGTACTGACATGTATCATCAAAGAAGACCTCATAACATGGATATGATCTCAATTACTTTAGTTGATATTAAATATACAGTTATTGCATCCTATGCAGTGACACTGTACATGACAGAAGAATAAACTACTCATTACTTTCTGTAGTTAAATGATATCTCTGGTTCATGAAATTGGCACTCCAGAAAAGGACACACTAAGTAAATGTTGAGTAGTTTTTGTATAGAAGAGTATATAACATGCAGTCTCTGGGAGTAAATATTATTCATAGACAAAAAATACTTTGATTTTAACCATTAGAGCAGATTATCATTTTAACTTTGAAGTTGTACTTGTTTAAAGCAGAATTACTAACTTTCAGAGACCCGTGTACATGTTATATGGCCCATCAGTATTTTAAAATAGTAAGAATATATTCTTTTTGGTCTATGTAACATTATTTTGAATTATTTTTTTCTAGTAAAGTCATATAACAGCATTATTTTAAACATACTGGGCCATGAATTGAATATCTTTCACAGATTTCTTGTTTCTCTTATAAGATTTTTTAAAAACCTTTCAATCTGGCTTTTAGTATTAGCTGATAGAAATAGACCTGATAGAAGTCAGGGATCTTGGCGTATTATCAATTAAGAGCTATTGCAGGATCTTCTTGAGATAAGGTTTCGTTGAAAGTATTTAGAAAGTGACTTACTTTCTGATAAAGGAAGAATCCCTGGTTCACTGTGATTTGACAGTAGTTCAGAATAGCGTTGAAATATTTGAGATTATTTTGTAATATTTCTTGGAATATTTTCCCCCTTTTCAGAGTGTCTCTATTAATGGAAACTATATACAGATTTTTGAAAAACAAGTATAACTAGGAAAAGGATATAATGGCTCCGTTTAAGCCTAAACTAATTCTCCACTTCGCAGGCTTGGGACAAGTTTGTATCATACTCCTTATGGTATGTCTTACTTTAATATGAATATACAATATTTCCTTATGATTGATGCCTGTTACTGGTGAATTATTCTGTTCCTTTGGAGGTTTGATGTTTCCTTGCTTTTTCATGTTTGATGTGTTCCTACAATGATTTCTACACATCTGGTGGAAAAATTACCTCTTCTAATTTTATGGAGTAGGTTTCCTAGGGAAAGACTTACTCATATGAATAAGTCTTGGGGTGTTGTTTTGGTGGGATATATTGGCTTTGGTTCTAGGTGAACACAGTAATGTAGTCTCCATGTAGTTTCTTCAGTTGTAATCCATGCTGGTGACATTTATGAGTGTCTCAGTAGCCTAGGCTGAGAGAGTTTCTGGTGGTGGTGGTGAGGCTTTGTCAGGGGTGGGCTTGCCACGCTGTTTCTCAGGTCAGGGGCATGTGCATGCACATGGTAGGTCAGCCAACTTGGAGCTGGGTTTGGGGCTATGGGTCTGTTACTCTGGCCAGAAGCATGTTAATTCGATATATGTTAGACAGTGGTATTTAAGTACATCTGTGTACCTCTAGCATGTTGCAAGAGGAAGTAAAATACTGCTTTTCATGAAAGCCAAGGAAACAAATATAGTTTTGGATGACAGATAACAGTGACTTCATTTTTCTTTTTCTCTGGAAAGTACCTGTAAATATTAAAATTTTTCTAATATAAACCAAACTCAAGTAATCCTTAAAGCTAAAATGTCTGCAAGAAAGTTATGTGAAATACACTAACAACTCATAAAAACTGTTGAGGTAAATAAAGAGAAGATTAATGTAAAAAAAAAAAGTCTTGAAAACTGAAAGTGAAATTGAGATAGAGAAGGCAAGCAAATTAGCAGCAGTATTCTCTTCAGTCTTTAATAGATTTTTTGGTTTGCTTCTTTCTTTTTCCCCTTTTATCCATCCATTCCCATTTTTTGAAACCAGTATTAACATTTTTAACAAGCAATATGTTTTCCCTAGATTGACTGGTTATATTGCCTTAACTTAGCTACCTTCATGTAACTCTTATTTTACTAGGAACTGAAGTATATTTTTAGTTCTTACTGAGTGTCTGAATTTTTGCCAAAAAACAGGTAAGTTTGATCCAGAGTGCATGCTTGGTTGAATGGAAGACAAGAGTCCTAATTCTGCGTTTGGAATCAAGATGGATTTTTAAATTATTTGATATAGCCAATCAGTTTCTATATTAGAATGGGAAGCCTTTTATTTATAATTATAAGAACATTAGCAATCTAATTGAAACAGTTTTTCTAAGTTCAAGAAGATAAGCCATATTGAAGTAGTTAAGCACCTCTTACCGCAACTCAGAGCAGTTGTGAAATATGATGCACACATTTTAAAACAAATTTTTATAAATAATATATGGCAATATTTTCCTGAATATTGAAAAATCCTCTCAGTTTAGTGAGAATTATAAATCAGTGTCAATTTTTATTTTATTTTGAGAGAATTTGTTCAATTATTTTTTAAAAGAATCTTTTCATTGCATAGGAGGTACACAGTAAATATCTGTATAAAGTTGGACAGGAATAAAGAACCAAAAGCATCAAGTGGAATGCACTGTGACTTATCAGTCACCCCAAAAGTATGCAGCTCTTCATAAACTTTTTAAAGCAAAGATAGTACTAAGGAGCTATATTAATACTGAATATAGATAAGCACAATGACAAAAAAATCAGAGTTGGCATAAAAATCAGTGCCTGAAGAAAGATAATGGAGAATTCTACTGTTCTATAGCCAGCTCTATAGATCATCTCTCACTGGCTTATTATTCCTATAAAAATCTGCAGACGTGTGTTTTACTTTGAGTTGCTTCCCAATTCAAGTGCAGTACTGAGTCTAATACAAATGCTGCTGCTTAGGGGTTGTGCTGCCACCACTGTTACCATCTCTGCAATCTGCCATTCCCACTAATGGTAGGGGAAGCTGAGAACAAGGTATCACAGTGCTGAACTCCCCAACAGGCAAGCCAGTGGTTGCCAAAGTGGCATAGTTTTGGGGACTTTGAAAACTTCCCTGTGTCCAAAGATATTTCCCTCAGTCTGGCTCATATGATTGAAATTCCAACATTAATGACAAATTCATTTGGCTAAAAATATTTCAGTTTCCAGAAGTCTTTTAAAATATTTCTGTGTTCTTAGAATAAGCTGTTATCTGTGATTTAGCATCATTTCAAGAATTCATCTATCATACTGTTTTTCTGTGTGAGAGCTAGTTGAGAGATACTAGGGATCGATGGGACCAAGGAAAAAGCCAAGTACTACTTAAAAGAGATTAGCAAGTCAGTATTGTGAGAAATTTGGGACTAACATTGGCATGAGTCTGTTGCATGCCTGAGGGAAGTATGTTCTAAGTGAGAAGGTGGGCAGAATAGAGAGGTTTGTGTTGTATTCATCCTATAATTTAAGTCTCCCAAAGTTCTCCAGCTATCTGGGATTATTCTTTTATTTAATGTTTTTTAGAAAAATAATTAAAATCTCTATTCTTAGAACATTAGGACGTTTATGAACTTACCCGAAGAAGTGCTTACATTATTTTGGTTGTTGATTTTCATCTTGTTCTCAATTCTTGCTTAGGGATTCTTTTTTTTGATAACTGTACCATCCTATTTTATCACTATTTCTCAGTTTTGCCATAGTTTTCTCTGGTTATTTTGGTCAAACCATGGTTATAGGCCTTTGTTGTATTCCTCAATGCATTGGTGACATGAGTCCTGTAATATTTGACAAACTTTACAAGAGAGTTGTAGTTACCTAATTTGTAGAATAAGGATATTACACTGCAGAGAAAGAAAATTTAATGTTGGCTTTTAGACAACAATGCAGTAACAGTGGCTAAGGGAAAATATATGGATTTAGGAAATATGGTATAAGTTGCTTAAGTATAATGTAAGGACTACATTTCATTCACTGTGGTATTGCAGTTCAGTGTCTGGCATGTAACAAGCACATATTATGAGTGAATGAATGAAAACGTTGCTCTTAAATTCAGTTTACTGTGCCCCTTCACCTTGGCTTGCTTCTCAAAGCACCACCTCCTCTCTGCTGTCTTATTTTCACTGATCCTCTGGCTCCAACCACCCATCATTTTATTTCAGGTTAGCTAAGTAGAACTAGTTAACCTGTTACTCATCACTCAGTGATGTTGCCTTTTACATGATTATGCGCGATTGTTAGTCCACCTTTGCCTCAGCTTCCCAAGACTAGACAGAGGCAAAAGATCCAGGAAAGTTGCCTCAAACAAAAGAGCCGTTTTCTTCCTCAGATAAATTCTGTAACCCTAAAATTCTGCAGCTGTTTTAGTCACATCTTTTTGTCCTGAAATTTGTTCAGCAAACCACTATTATGTAAATGATATACATATATGATACAGAGTTGATATATATATATCAACTATATATATGATATATATAGTTCCTGCCTTCAAGTAGGTTATTTATTTATTTATTTATTTTTGAGATGGAGCCTCGCTCTGTCGCCCAAGCTGGAGTGCAGTGGTGCAATCTCGGCTCACTGCAAGCTCCGCCTCCCGAGTTCACGCCATTCTCCTGCCTCAGCCTCCCAAGTAGCTGGGACTACAGGCGCCCGCCACCACCCCTGGCTAATTTTTTTGTATTTTTAATAGAGACGGGGTTTCACCGTGTTAGCCAGAATGGTCTCGATTTCCTGACCTCGTGATTCGCCCACCTCGGCCTCCCAAAGTGCTGGGATTACAGGCGTGAGCCACCGTGCCCGGCCAGTTTACTGTCTTTAAAATTCAGACTGAGCATCCTAAATCTAAAAATTTGAAATCCGAAGTGCTCCAAAATCCGAATTATTTTGAGCGTCCACATGATGCTCAAAGGAAAGGCTCATTGGGAGCATTTAAGATTTCAGATTTTCAGATTTGGGAGGCTCAAGTGGTATAATACAAATGTTCCAAAATCTGAAAAATTTCAAAATCCAAAACACTGTGGTCCCAAGCATTTCAGGCAAGGGATATGTAACCTATACAAAAGTAAATCATTAAAGTATTATAATAAATTAATTATTATATATTATATAAATATGTAAATTATATTTATATATTATGTAAATATATAAATTATTACAGTATATATAAATATATGTTATATATTTATATAAATATATACAAATTATTATATTTATATATTACATAAATAAATTATGCTATGGCAAGTGTGATTATGAAGATATGAAAGGATTATTATAGTACATAGTGGAGGTTCACATAAACTTCCTGGAGGTGAGAGGTGGATGGATACAGGAATCAGGGAAAGAGGTGACATCTAAGATGATTCTTGAGGATGAGTAGAAGTTATCCTAATGATACTGCACCTAGTGGACAAGTATGCTATCTACACATAGATAATGCATAAGCAAAGGCTGAGAGGTAAGAAGCACTTCTTTGTTCATGAATCATGAAGTGTGAGGGAGGAGGTGTCAAGAGATAAAGCTTGAGGAGTATTGAAGGACTAAATTATAAAGGGATTTATAGGCCATGTTAAAGCATGTAGAGTGTATTATTATGTAGTAGAGAGGTACTACAGGATTGTAAGAAGGGGAGTGCCAGAGGCAAATCCTTTAGTCTCCAGAATTTCTTTAACATTTTTGTGAGTTCGAGAGAGATATGCTTCTACCTTTCTGAAACCTAAAAGTTTGTGAAAGGAGTCTTATGATAGAGAGTGGGGGTGATTATACAGAAGCTGCCTTGTGCTATGTAGAATAGTTTCTCATATGTTGGAAAAGTCTTTATCTCCATGAATATAAGTTCTTCCCATTTAATGGGAGAAGAGGAAACTTTTAAAAGGAGCAAACCATTGATATATAAAGTTAATAACATAAGGGCATTGAGAATAATTCTCAACATTATATAAATAATGCAGGCAGTCCTTACTTTGTCTGGTTCCAATATACATATATTTTGGTTACCACAATGTAATTACATAGCGTCAGTTCCCGAACAACACAATTCATATTTCATTTGCCACAGTATATTAAGTATGATTAACTACATAAAGTACAGACTTTGCTACTGGCCCTTTAGTCCACAAGTCACTACATAAGTAATGGAGTGCATCGTGACCAATTACCAAACAAGTCATTTCATTCAGTCTGTTGGTGATTCTTCAATCATGTACAGACAGTAAAGTTCGTTGCTTCCTTGTTTTGCAGTGATAAACCCATGTGATATTTTACACAGATGAATAATCAAAAGAAGTATTAGCTAACAAAGATGAAAGAACAGCAAATAAAGGAGTAGTGATAACATAGGAATTTTAAAACAAATAGCTGGACATGAGACACTGCTGACATTTAAGATTCTACATATGCAGCCAGGGAAATTTATTGCAGGTGAACTTTTAGACATAAATGAGTAAAGTAGTAGTGATGAATAGGACAAGGATGTTCCAGAGGAAGTGACACTTTCAAAAAAAAAAAACTTCACATTAGAAGAATTCTTGGAAGTATTTCATGACATTGAAAGTGCAAAGGATAAAGTGTTGGGAATTGATCCATACTTAGAAGCGAGTATGACAATTTGCCAAGGCATAGGAAATATGCTTGCTTAGTGTGATAATTTAGACAACAAGAAGGCAAACACTTTCAAACTAATTTTGATAATTTTTTTCAAATAAATGATGCTTTAATTTCTAATGTTTTCAATTATACTGTGCTAAATTAATACTAGTATAATTTTTTTATTTCCCCGTGCAACTATAACCAACAGTAAGAGAGTTTTTAACATTTTAACAAAAATATTTAAAGGTCATGGAACAATTGTAAATTTTCCCATTGGTTATTAAGATTGTGTTGTACAATTTCAGCTTGCACAGTTATTTTTATGGTCCTATACTATAGTGCAAAGTGAGGAGGATCTGTGTATAAATGATACTAATGTTTTCCTTATGATTAAACATTTTATTTATATATTCAAATCTTAATTACTGGGAGTAGTTTGAAACTGATTTGTTTTGTAACCACTGATATTTCTGATTTTGATTCAATTGTGTCTTTTTATTTGTCCTGTGTGGTCACCTACTGATAACATATTTTTAGGGCTCAAATTTTTATTAACATATTTATTTAAATTGAAGTCTATATCAAATTAGATTATAGGCTTCATTTATTATTGGAGTTCTTGCTGAGGCAATTTATTTATTATTTTAATTTTGTAGGTACATAGTAAGTGTATATATTCATGGGGTGCATGACATATTTTGGTACAGGCTGCAATGCATACTAATCACATCATGGAAAATTGGATATCCATCCTCGCAAACATTTATCCTGTGTGTTACAAACAATCCAATGATACTCTTTATTTATTTTAAATTATACAATTAAATTATTATTTACTGTAGTTTCCCTGTTGTGCTAGCAAATACTAGGTCTTATTCATTCTTTGTAACTATTCTTTTGTACTCATTAACTATGCTCCCTTCCCTACCTCTGCCTGATCTCCTACTCCCCTCCCAGCCTCAAATAACCATCCTTCCATTGCCTGTCTCCATGAATTCAATTTTGTGATATTTAGATCCCACAGATAAGTGAGAACATGTGATGTTTGTCTTTCTGTGCCTGGCTTATTTCACTTAACCTAATGGCCTCCAGTTCCATCCATGCTGTTGCAAATGACAGAATCTCATTATTTTTTGTGTGGCTGAATAGTACTCCATTGTGTATATGTACCACATTTTCTTTATCCATTCATCTGTTGATGGACACTTAGGTCACTTCCAAATCTTGGCTGTTGTGAACAGTGCTGCAACAAACATGGGAGTGCAGATACCTCTTTGATACACTGATTTCTTTTCTTCTGGATATATACCCAGTAGTGGGATTGCTAAATCCAGTGGTAGTTTTATTTTTACTTTTTTGAGGAACCTCCAAACTGTTTTCCATAATGGTTGTACTAATTTACCTTCCCATGAATAGTGTATGAGGGTTCTCCTTTTTCCACATCCTCGCCAGCATTCTTTTGGATATAAGCCGTTTTAACTGGGGTAAGATTGTAGTTTGGATTTGCATTTCTTTGATGATCAATAATGTTGAGCACTTTTTTATATGCCTGTTTACCATTTCCTTGTCTCATTTTGAAAAATATCTGTTCAAATCTTTCGCCCATTTTTAATTGGATTACTTGATTTTTTTTCCTATAGAGTTGTTTGAGCACCTTGTACATTCTAGTTATTCATCTCTCATGAGATAGGTAGTTTGCAAATATTTTCTCCTATTTTCTGGGTTGTTTCTTCACTTTGTTGATTGTTTCCTTTGCTGTGTAGAAACTTTTTAACTTGATGCAATCCCATTTGTTCATTTTTGCTTTGGCTGGCTGTGCTTGTGAGGTATTACTGAAGAAATCTTTGCCCAGACCAATGTCCTGGAGAGGTTCCCCCAATATTTTCTTGTAGTAGTTTCATAGTTTGAGGTTTTAGATTTAAGTCTTTAATCTATTTTGAATTGATTTTTGTACAAGGCAAGAGATAGGGATCAAGTTTCATTATTCTACATATGGATATCCAGTTTCCCCAGCACAATTTATTGAAGAGTGTCTTTTCCTCAATGTCTGTTCTTGGCAACTTTGTCGAAAATGAGTTCACTGTAGGTGTGTGGATTTATTTCTGGGTTCTCTATTCTGTTACTTTTGTCTGTGTGTCTGTTTTTATGCTGGTACCATGCTGTTTTGGTTACTGTAGCTCTGCAGTATAATTTGAAATCAGGTAATGCGATTCCTCCAGTTTTGTTCTCTTTGCTCAGGATAGTTTTGGCTATTCTGGGTCTTTTGTGGTTCCACATAAATTTTAGGATTGCTTTTTTCTATTTCTGTGAAGAATATTACTGGTATTTTGATACAGATTGTATTGAATCTGTAGATTACTTTGGGCAGTATGGACATCTTAAAAATATTGATTCTTCCAATTCATGAACATGGAATACCTTTCCATTTTTTGGTGTCCTCTTCAATTTCTTTCATCAGTGTTTTATAGTTTTTATTATAGAGATCTTTTACTTAGTTGGTTAGTTCCTAGTTTATTTTATGTGTGGCTATTGTAAATGGGATTGCTTTTTAAATTTCTTTTTCCAATTGTTCACTATTGGCATATTGAAATGCTACTGATTTTTGTATGTTGATTTTGTATACTACAACTTAACTGAATTTGTTTACCAGTTCTAATAGGTTTTGTTTTGTTGGTGGAATCTTTAGGTTTTACCAGCTATAACTTCATGTCATCTGCAAACAAGGATAATTTAGCTTCTTCCTTTCCAATTTGGATGCCCTTTATTTTTTTTCTGTTGTCTGATTGCTCTAGTTAAGATTTTCAGTACTATGTTGAATAACAGTGGAGAAAGTGGGCATCCTTGTCGTGTTCCAGATCTAATAGGAAAAGCTTTCAGTATTTTCCCATTCAGAATGATACTAACTGTGGGTCTATCATATATGGCTTTTATTATGAAAAGGTATATTCCTTTTATATCCAGTTTTTGAGGGTATTTTTTTTATCAAGAAGGGGTGTTGAACTTTATCAAATGCCTTTTCAGCATTAATTGAAATGATAATATGGTTTTTGACCTTCATTCTGTTGATATGATATATCACAGTGATTGATTTGTGTGTGTTGAATCATCCTTGCATCCCTGAGATAATTCCACTTGGTCATAATGAGTCGTCTTTTTAATGTATTGTTGAATTCAGTTTGTGAGTATTTTGTTGAGGATTTTTGTATCAATATTTATCAGAGATATTGGCCTGCAGTTTTCTTTTTTAAATTTTTTTAAAATTATACTTTAAGTTCTGGGATACATGTGCAGAATGTGCAGGTTTGTTACATAGGTATACACATGCCATAGTGGTTTGCACCCATCAACCTGTCATCTGCATTAGGTATTTCTCCTAATGCTAGCCCTCCCCTAGCCCCCCCAACCCCCACAGGCCCTGGTGTGTGATGTTCCCCTCCCTGTGTCCATGTGTTCTCATTGTTCAGCTCCCACTTTTGAGTGAGAACATGCATTGTTTTGTTTTCTGTTCCTGTGTTAGTTTGCTAAGAATGATGGTTTCCAGCTTCATCCATGTCCCTGCAAAGAACATGGACTCATCTTTTTTTATGGCTGCATACTATTCCATGGTGTATATGTGCCACATTTTCTTTATCCATTCTATCATTGATGGGCATTTGGGTTGGTTCCAAGTCTTTGCTATTGTGAATAGTGCTGCAATAAACATATGCGTGCATGTGTCTTTATAGTAGACTGATTTATAATCTTTTGGATATATACCCAGTAATGAGATTGCTGGGTCAAGTGATATTTCTGGTTCTAGATCCTTGAGGAATTGCCACACTATCTTTTACAGTAGTTGAACTAATTTATACTCCAACCAACAGTGTAAAAGCTTTCCTGTTTCTCCACATCCTCTCCAGCATCTGTTGTTTCCTGGCTTTTTAATGATCACCATTCTAACTGGCATGAGATGGTATCTCATTGTGGTTTTGATTTGCATTTCTCTAATGACCATATGAGCTTTTTTTCATATGTGTGTTGGCTGCATAAATGTCTTCCTTTGAGAAGTCTCTGTTCATAGCCTTTGCCCACGTTTTGATGGGGTTGTCTGTTTTCTTCTTGTGAATTTGTTTAAGTTTCTCGTAGATTCTGGATATTAGCCCTTTGTCAGATGGATAGATTGCAAAAATTTTCTCCTGTCCTGTAGGTTGCCTGTTCACTCTGATGATAGTTTCTTTTGCTGTGCAGAGCTCTTTAGTTTAATTAGATCCCATTTGTCAATTTTGGCTTTTGTTGGCATTGCTTTTGGTGTTTTAGTCATGAAGTCTTTGCCCATGCCTATATCCTGAATGGTATTGCCTAGGCTTTCTTCTAGGACTTTTATGGTTTCAGGTCTAACATTTAAGTCTGTAATCCATCTTGAGTTAATTTTTGTATAAGGTGTAAGGAAGGGGTCTGGTTTCAGATTTCTGCATATGGCTAGCCAGTTTTCCCAACACCATTTATTAAATAGGGAATCTTTTCCCCATTGCTTGTTTTTGTCAGGTTTGTCAAAGATCAGCTGGTTGTAGATGTATGGTGTTATTTCTGAGGCCTCTGTTCTGTTCCATTTATATATATATATATCTGTTTTGGTACCAGTACCATGCTGTTTTGGTTACTGTAGCCTTATAGTATAGTTTGAAATCAGGTAGCGTGATGCCTCCAGCTTTGTTCTTTTGGCTTAGGATTGTCTAGGCCATAGGGCTCTTTTTTGTTTCCATATGAAATTTAAAGTAGTTTTTTCTAATGCTGTGAAGAAAGTCAATGATAGCTTGAATGGGGATAGCATTGAATCTATAAATTACTTGGGGCAGTATGGCCATTTTCATGATATTGATTCTTCCAATCCATGAGCATGGAATGTTTTTCCATTTGTTTGTGTCGTCTCTTATTTCCTTGAGCAGTGGTTTGTAGTTCTCCTTGAAGAGGTCCTTCACATCCCTTGTAAGTTGGATTCCTAGGTATTTTATTCTCTTTGTAGCAGTTGTGAATGGGAGTTCACTCATGATTTGGCTGTTTGTCTATTATTGGTGTATAGGAAAGTTTGTGATTTTTCCACAGTGATTTTGTATCCTGAGACTTTGCTGAAGCTGCTTATCAGCTTAAGGAGATTTGGGGCTGAGATGATGGGGTTTTCTAAATATACAATCATGTCATCTGCAAACAGAGACAATTTGACTTCCTCTCTTCCTATTTGATTATGCTTTATTTCTTTCTCTTGCCTGATTTCCCTGGTCAGAACTTCTAATACTATGTTGAATGGAAGTGGTGAGAGAGGGCATCCTTGTTTTGTGCCGGTTTTCAAAGGGAATACTTCCAGCTTTTACTCATTCAGTATGATATTGGCTGTGGGTTTGTCATAAATAGCTCTTATTATTTTGAGATACATTCCATCAATATCTAGTTGACTGAGAGTTTTTAGCATGAAGGGCTGTTGAATTTTATTGAAGGCTTTTTCTGTCTCTATTGAGATAATCATGTGGTTTTTGTCATTGGTTCTGTTTATGTGATGGATTACGTTGATTGATTTGTGTATGTTGAACCAGTCTTGCATCCTAGGGATGAAGCTGACTTGATCATGGTGGATAAGCTTTTTGATGTGCTGCTGGATTCAGTTTGCAAGTATTTTTTTGAGTATTTTTGCATCAATATTCATCAAGGATATTGGCCTGAAATTTTCTTTTATTCTTGTGTCTCTGCCAGGTTTTGGTATCAGGATGATGCTGGCCTCATAAAATGAGTTAAGGAGGAGTCCCTCTTTTTCTATTGTTTGGAATAGTTTCAGAAGGAATGGTACCAGCTCCTCTTTGTACCTCTGTTACAATTCGGCTGTAAATTCATCTGGTCCTGGGCTTTTTTTTAGTTGGTAGGCTATTAATAACTGCCTCAATTTCAGAACTCGTTATTGATCTATTCAGGGATTTGACTTCTTCCTAGTTTAGTCTTGGGAGGGTGTATGTGTCCAGGAATTTATCAATTTCTTCTAGATTTTCTAGTTTATTTGTGTAGAGGTGTTTATAGTATTCTCTGATGGTAGTTTGTATTTCTGTGGGATCGGTGATGATATCCCATTTACCATTTTTTATTGTGTCTATTTGATTCTTCTCTCTTTTCTTCTTTATTAGTCTGGCTAGTGGTCTATTTTGTTGATCTTTTTTTAGAAACCAGCTCCTAGATTCATTGATTTTTTGAAGAGTTTTTCATGTCTCTATCTCCTTCAGTTCTTCTCTGATCTTAGTTATTTCTTGTCTTCTGCTAGCTTTTGAATTTGTTTGCTCTTGCATCTCTAGTTCTTTTAATTGTGAGGTTAGGGTGTTGATTTTAGATCTTTCCCTATAGCATTTAGTGCTATAAATTTCCCTCTAAACACTGCTTAACTGTGCCCCAGAGATTCTGGTACATTGTGTCTTTGTTCTCATTGGTTTCAAAGAACTTATTTATTTCTGCCTTAATTTTGTTATTTACCCAGTAGTCTTTCAGGAGCAGGTTGTTCAGTTTCCATGTAGTCTGAGAGACTGTCTGTTATGATTTCTGTTCTTTTGCATTTGCTGAGGAGTGTTTTACTTCCAATTATGTGGTCAATTTTAGAATAAGTGTGATGTGGTGCTGAGAAGAATGTAGATTCTGTTGATTTGGGGTGCAGAGTTCTGTAGATGTCTATTAGGTCTGCTTGGTCCAGAGCTGAGTTCAAGTCCTAAATATCCTTATTAATTTTCTGTCTCGTTGATCTGTCTAATATTGACAGTGGGGTGTTAAAGTCTCCCACTATTACGGTGTGGGAGTCTAAGTCTCTTTGTTGATCTCTAAGAACTTGCTTTATGAATCTGGGTGCTCCTGTATTGGGTGCATGTATATTTAGAAGTGTTAGTTCTTTTTTTGCATTGATCCCTTTACCATTATGCAATGCCCTTCTTTGTCTTTTTTATCTTTGTTGGTTTAGTCTGTTTTACCAGAGACTAGGATTGCAACCCTTCCTTTTTTTGATTTCATTTGCTAGGTAAATATTCCTCTATCCCTTTATTTTGAGCCTATGTGTGTCTTTGCACATGAGATTTGTCTCCTGAATACAGCACACCGATGGGTCTTGACTCTTTATCCAATTTGCCAGTCTGTGTCTTTTAATTGGGGCATTTAGCCCATTTACATTTAAGGTTAATATTGTTATGTGTGAATTTGATCCTGTCATTATGATGCTAGCTGGTTATTTTGCCCATTAATTGATGCAGTTTCTTTATGGTGTCGATGGTCTTTACAATTTGGTATGTTTTTGCAGTGGCTGGTACTGATTTTTCCTTTCCATATTTAATGCTTCCTCCTTGTAAGGCAGGCCTGGTGGTGACAAAATCTCTCAACATTTGCTTGTCTATAAAGGATTTTATTTATCCTTCATTTATGAAGCTTAGTTTGATTGGATATGAAATTCTGGGTTGAAAATTGTTTTCTTTAAGCATGCTGAATATTAGCCCCCACTCTCTTCTGTCTTGTAGGGTTTCCACAGAGATATCTGCTGTTAGTCTGATGGGGTTCCCTTTGTGAGTAACCTGACCTTTCTCTCTGGCTGTCCTTAGCATTTTTTCCTTTATTTCAACCTTGGTGAATCTGACAATTATGTGCCTTGGGGTTGCTCTTCTCAAGGAGTATCATTGTGGTGTTCTCTGTATTTCCTGAATTTGAATGTTGGCCTGTCTTGCTAGGTTGGGGAAGTTCTGCATAATGTCTTGAAAAGTGTTTTCCAACTTGGTTGCATCTTCCCTGTCACTTTTAGGTACACCAATCAAACGTAGGTTTGGTCTTTTCACATAGTCCCATATTTCTTGGAGGCTTTGTTCATTCCTTTTCATTCTTTTTTCTCTAATCTTGTCTTCACGCTTTATTTCATTAAACTGATCTTCAATCTCTGATATCCTCTTTTGCTTGATTGGTTTGATTCTTGATACTGTCTATGCTTCACCAAGTTCTTGTGCTGTGTGTTTCAGCTCCATCAGGTCATTTATGTTCTTCTCTAAACTGGTTAATCCAGTTAGCAATTCCTCTAACCGTTTTTCAAGGTTCTTAGCTTCCTTGCATTAGGTTAGGACATGCTTCTTTAGCTTGGAGGAGTTTGTTATTACCCACCTTCTGAAACCTACTTCTGTCAATTTGTCAAACTCATTCTCCATCCAGTTTTGTTCACTTGCTGGCGAGGAGTTGTGATCCTTTGGAGAAGAGGCGTTCTGGTTTTCAGAATTTTCTGCCCTTTTGCACTGGTTTTTCCTGATCTTTGTGGATTTATCTACCTTTGGTCTTTGATGTTGGTGACCTTCAGATGGAGTTTTTGTGTGGACATCCTTTTTGTTGGTTTTGATGCTATTTCTTTCTGTTTGTTAGTTTTCCTTCTAACAGTCAGATCCCTCTGCTGCGGGTTTGCTGGAGGTCCACTCCAGACCCTGTTTGCCTGGGTATCACCAATGAAGGCTGCAGAACAGCAAAGATTGCTGCCTGCTCCTTCCTCTGGAAGCTTTGTCCCAGAGGGGCACCCACTAGATGCCAGCTGGAGCTATCCTGTATGAGGTGTCTGTCGACCCCTGCTGGGAGGTGTCTCCCAATCACGAGGCACGGGGGTCAGGGACCCACTTGAGGAGGCAGTCTATCCCTTAGTAGAGCTCGAGTGCTGTGCTGGGAGATCCGTTGCTCTCTTCTGAGCCAGGAGGCAGGAATGTTTAAGTCTGCTGAAGCTGCACCCACAGCCACCCCTTCCCCCAGGTGCTCTGACCCAGGGAGTTTTATCTATAAGTCCCTGACTGGGACTGCTGCCTTTCTTTCAGAGATGCCCTGCCCAGAGAGGAGGAATCTAGAGAGGCAGTCTGGCGATAGCAGCTTTCACCCAGTTTGAACTTCCTGGCGGCTTTGTTTACACTGTGAGGGGAAAACCACCTACTCAAGCCTCAGTAATGGTGGACACCCCTCTCCCCACCAAGCTCAAGCATCCCAGGTCGATATCAGACTGCTGTGCTGGCAGCAAGAATTTCAAGCCAGTGGATTTTAGCTTCATGGGCTCTGTGGGGGTGGAATCCACTGAACTAGACCACTTGGCTCCCTGGCTTCAGCCTCCTTTCCAGGGGAGTGAACAGTTCTGTCTCACTGGCGTTCCAGGTGCCACTGGGGTATGAAAAAAATTGCTGCAGCTAGCTCGTTGTCTCCCCAAATGGATGCCCAGTTTTGTGCTTGAAACCCAGGGCCTTGGTGGTGTAGGCGTCCGAGGGAATCTCCTGGTCTGCAGGTTTCACAGACCGTGGGAAAAGCATAGTATCTTGGCTGGATAGCTCTGTCCCACAAGGCATAGTCCCTCATGGCTTCCCTTGGCTAGGGGAGGGAGTTCCCTGACCCTTTGCTCTTCCTGGGTGAGGCAACACCCCACCCTGCTTCTGCTTGCCCTCCATGGGCTGCACCCACTGACTAACCAGTCCCAGTCCTGCTGAAAGTGGAGGTATTGAAGTCTCCAGCAATTATTGTAGTAGGGTCTATCTCTCTCTTTAGCTCCAGTAATGTTTTCTTTATTTATCTGGGTGCTTTAGTGCATATATATTTACAATCATTGTATCCTCTCACTGAATTGACCCCTTTGTTATAATATAATGACCTTTGTCTCATCTTATAGTTTTTGTTTAGAAATCTGTTTTGTCTGATATAAGTATAGCTATTCTGCTCTTTTTTGGTTTCCATTGGCATGGAATATCTTTTTTTATCCCTTTATTTTCAGTCTATGTGTATATAGGTGAAGTGTGTTTCTTATTGGCAAAGATCATTGGAACTTGTTTTTTCATTCATTCAGCCACTCTATGTCTTTTGATTGGAGAGGTTAGTCCATTTACATTCAGTGTTATTATTGATAAATAGAGACTTATTCCTGCCATTTTGTTATTAGTTTTCTGGTTGTTTTGTGGTCTTCTCTTCCTCCTTTCCTCCATTCCAGTTTTTCATTTAGTGAAGGTGATTTTTATCTAGTAGTATGCTTTGATTTCTTGCTTTTTATTTGTTATGTATCTGTTGTATGTTTTTTTGGTTTGAGGTTACCATGAGGCTTGCAAATACTATCTTATATCCCATTATTTTAAACTGATGACAGCTTAATGCTGATTGCATAAACCAAAAAACATGTAAAAAGAAAACTGATAAAAACTCTATGCCTTAACTTCATTTCCCCGTTTTTAAACTTTTTGTTGTTTTTCTTTGTCTTTTTATACTGTCTATGTCTTGTAAAGTTGTAGTTATTATTTTTTATTGGTTTTTCATTTAATCTTTCCACTTAATTCAAGAGAAGTTTACACACCACCATTACAGTGCTATATTAGCCTGTGTTTTTCTGTGTACCTACTATTTCCAGTGAGTTTTGTACCTTCAGATGGTTTCTTCTTGCTCAGTAACATTCTTTTTTTTTTTCTGATTGAATGACTCCCTTTAGCATTTTTTGTAGGACAGGTCTGGTGTTGATGGAATCCATTAACTTTTGTTTGTCTAGGAAAGTCTATTTCTCCTTCATGCTTAAAGCCTATTTTTGCTGGATATACCATTCTAGGGTAAAAGCTTTTTTCCTTCAGCACTTTAAATATGTCATGCCACCCTCTCCTGGCCTGTATGGTTTCCACTGTGAAGTCTGCTGCCAGATGTATTTCTGCTCCATGGTGTGTTATTTGTTTCTTTTCTTTCACTGCTTTTAGGATCATGTTTTAATCTTTGACATTTGAGAGTTTGATTATTAAATACCTTGAGGTAGTCTTTTTAGGTTAAATCTGCTTGGTGATCTATAACCTTCTGTACTTGAATCTTGATATCTTTGCTAGGTTTGGGGAGTTCTCTGACATTATCCCTTTCAATAAACTTTCTACCCCTATTACTTCCTCTTTAAGGCCAATAACTCTCAGATTTTCCCTTTTGAGGCTGTTTTCCATCTTGTAGGTGTGCTTCATTGTTTTTTATTCTTTTTACTTTTGTCTCCTCTGACTGTGTTTTGTCAAATAGCCTGTCTTCAAGCTCACTAATTCTTTCATCTGCTTGATCAATTCTGCTTTTAAAGGACTCTGATACATTCTTCAGCATTCAGTTGTATTTTTCAGCTGTGGAATTTCTGCTTGAGTCTTTTTAATTATTTCTATCTCTTTGTTAAATTTTTCTGACAGCATTCTGAATTCCTTCTTTGTGTTATCTTGAATTTCTTTGGGTTTCCTCAAAACAGCTATTTTGAATTCTCTGTTTGAAAGGTCATATTTCTCTGTTTCTCAAGAATTGGCCCCGTGCCTTATTTAGTTCATTTGGTGAGATCATGTTTTTGTGGTGGTGTTGTTACTTGTAGATGTTCATTGGTGTTTGGGCATTGAAGAGTTAGGTATTTGTTGTAGTCTTCATAGTCTGGGCTTGTTTGTGCCTGTCCTTGGGAAGGCTTTCCAAGTGTTTGAAGGGACTTGGGCCCCAAGCCCAATATCGCTGTGGTTTTTGTAGAGGTACTGCCTTGGTGGTCTTACATAAAATCTGAAAGAATTCTCTGGATTACCAAGCAGAGATTCTTGTTCTTTTCCCTTAATTTCTTCCAAACAAATGGAGTCTCTCCTCTCTCTCTCTCTCTCTTTGCTGGGCCAGCTGGAACTGTGGGTGTGGTGATACAGGCACCCTGTGGCCGTCACCACTGGAACTGTGCTGGGTCAGACATGAGCTACTGGGCCTCACCCAAAGCCCTTCCCTTCATAGTGATGAGTTTTCCCCAGGCCCAGGGTGTGTCCAAGGATGCTGTGTGGGAGCCAGTGAGTGAAGTCAAAGACATTAGCAACTTACCTGCTGTTCTACTCTACTATGGCTAAACTCCCATTCAAACCATAATACAGAGTCCTTCCTACTCTTCCCAGCAATTTCCCCGGGCAGATGAGTCCTTCCCTGTGGCCACCACCACTAGTCCATGGGGGTTTCTGCTCGGCTTTCACCAATGTTTACTTAAAGGCCAAGGGCTCTCTTCCATCAGCTTGTGTTGAATGCTGCCAGGACTGTGACTCATCCTTCAGCGCAGTAGGGACGGTCCAGAAATGCTGTGTAAGATCCTAGTCCTGGTCTCAAGGACCCCAAGAGCCTGCTAATTGCCCTACCCTACTGTGGCCAAGCTGGTACATAGGGTGCAAGACAAAATCCCGTCTCTTTTTCCCTTTGCTTTTCTCAAACAAAAGGAGTCTTTCACTGTGACCACCACAGCTGGAATGTACTGGACCACCCCTGAAGGCCAGCATGTTTCAGAGCCCAAGGCCCACAGCACACTCACTGGGTATCATTGGTGGTTATTCAGGGCCCAAGGGCTCTTTGGTCAACAGGTGATGAATCCTGCCAGTACTAGACCCTTCCCTTCAAAGCAGCAAGTTCCCTTTTGACCCAGAGTGCATCTAGAAATGTTATCCCAGAGCTAGGGCCTCAAATGGGGGCCTCACGTCTCTGCTTGGTGCTCTATTACACTGTGGCTGAGCTGGTATCCAAGATGCAAAACAAAGTCCTCTTTACTCTTCACTCTTCTCTCCTTATGCAGAAGGGAAGAGTCACTTTCCTTGTTACGAGCTGCACTGCCTGGGCTTGGGGAAGGAATGGTGCTCACACTCCATTAGCCATGCCAGCTGTTGTCTCTTTAGTTAACATTCCACCCTAGTTCACTGGCTGTAAGCCCAGCCTAGCACTAGGAATAGCCTAGGATTTGCAGTTGTCGTGTCCTAGACAGCCTTTGAAGTTTACCTAGGACCCCAGAGTACTTCAGCCCATGGTGGTAAGGCTTGCCAAGAAACTCAAGTTCCTTGAGGATGTGCAATTCCCTTCTGGCTAGGGCTGGTCCAAATCCTCCCGCTGTGCCACAGAAGCACTGAGTTCAATGTAAAGTTTCCCAGTCACTGGGCTTTCCCTTCCTAGAGTGCACAGATTCTTTCTCCACACTGCAGGGCTGCTGCCAGGGGAGATGGGGGAGGGGTGGCATTCACTATTCAAGACTGTATCTCTTGTCCTCCTCAGTGCCTCTTTCCACAATATGAAGTTAAAACCAGGTACTGTGATTGCTCTTGCTCACCTGATTTTTGCTTCTTGTGACTGTGGTTTTCTGTGTGTGGATAGTTGTTAAAATTTGATGTTCCAATGATGGAGAGGGGACGAATAGCATAAGCTTCTATTTTGCCATCTTGCTCTGCCCTCCTTTGTAAACTGATTTTATATTACAACAAAAATTAAAGGCAATTCTGTAATTCATTGTAATGTGTTTTAAATCTGAATTGAAACAATTTGTAAATTTTCCTATTGTCATTCCTTAAGGAATGTATTCAGTTTTCAGAATGCTAATCAGAGAAAAATCATATGCTAGTTATGGAAACTTTTTTGTTATTCTTCCTGTATGATTATAGAAAATAATGACTCAAATACTAGTTTTTAAAATAAAATCCCTAGATTGGAGCTATGCCAAAGCTTGCATGTAGGCAGTTTTCCAAGGAATGTATCCCCTTTGCTTTTAAAAACTTTACAGACTAGTTTTTAAGTAGAAAATAAATGAGGCATATGGGAATAAATGAAAGTCTTTATATAATAGTGGAGATAACTTCAGTATATTACAAATATATATTTTAAAATAACAAAAAAGAAGTCTTTATTCTATTTATCACCTTTCATTTCAACATTCGGATAATAGAGTTACCATATTAAATACATAGAATCTATTTTGTACCTAAGTGATTCTTAAATTCATCCAAGTCTTTTCATTCACTCATCCATTCATTCATTCATCCATCCATGTCTGTCCACCAGTTAATTAATAAGCAACAACTATGTACCAGGCACTGGGGACACCACAGTGAGTAAAGTAACTTAAATTAAGCTTAAGCTTTTTCAAGGGCTTAGGTATCATTTTTACTCTACTACCCTAGGCTAACTTATAATTATCTTTGACCTAGACTGTCATACTAGCCTCCTACCCAACCCACTCTCTTCCATTTTGCCCACTCCAGAGTCCCATCTTTGTTTTAGAGCATTAAAGAAGTGCCCTGTGGGAGCCTGATATGTCCACTGACCGTACGTGAATTCTTCCTTCCTGTGTCTCCAAGCCTGAAGTAACTCTTTTTTTTTTTTCTTCTTTTTTGAGACGGAGTCTTGCTCTGTCACCCAGGCTAGAGTGCAGTGGCGCAATCTCGGCTCACTGCAACCTCTGCCTCCTGGGTTCAAGCAATTCTCCTGTCTCAGCCTCCCAAGTAGCTGGGATTACAGGAAAACGCCACCACACCCGGCTAATTTTTTTGTATTTTTAATAGAGACGGGTTTCATCATGTTGGCCAGGCTGGTCTGGAACTACTGACCTCAGATGATCCACCTGCCTCTGCCTCCCAAAGTGCTGGGATTACAGGCGTGAGCCATTGCGCCCGGCCTTCCTAAAGTAACTCTTATATCTGCTTTGTTTTTTATTCAATGACAGCTACATTGAAAAAAGTAGTTACTTTCTGATAGATTCCAGTATTCACAGGATTTAAGCAATAAAAAATTAGCAAAAATTTAATTGAATGCTGTCATTTTACAAATTAAGACATTGAGGTTCACAATATGGCTAGTTTGTGGTAAAACTGGATCTAGAACAGATCAAGATGGCTTGATCTGTTCATTGTTATTATCAGTAAAGCAAACAAACAAAAATTGCTTTACTTTGGCTCTTCGGATTGCGTAGAAAGGGGACTTAGGATATTTTGGCAGGGCGCAGTGGCTCACGCCTGTAATCCCAGCACTTTGGGAGGCCGAGGCGGGCAGATCACGAGGTCAGGAGATCGAGACCGTCCTGGCTAACACAGTGAAACCCCGTCTCTACTAAAAATACAGAAAAAAAAAATAGCCGGGCGTGGTGGCGGGCGCCTGTAGTCCCAGCTACTCCGGAGGCTGAGGCAGGAGAATGGCGCGAACCCGGGAGGCGGAGCTTGCAGTGAGCCGAGATCGTGCCACTGCACTCCAGCCTGAGGGATAGAGCGAGACTCTGCCTCAAAAAAAAAGAAAAAAAAAAAGGAGACTTAGGATATTTCAAGGAAAAGAGTGAGTTATTTCAATCCTGTCTGCAGCAATAAGGAAACAGGTTCAATCCTGTCTGCAGCAATAAGGAAACAGGTTCAATCCTGTCTGCAGCAATAAGGAAACAGGGATCCCATGGAATCTAAAACTAGGTACTGTAATATGACTTGGTCTGACATACACACTGATTCAAAGCAGCTTATCTTAGCAGCATTAGTTTGTGAATCTTTTATTGTACTTTTCTACCAGTACTTATCTACTTGCTCTGCATCTGCTTTTTTGTGTTATCTTGTCCTCTGACAACTGTCTTAACATAATTTCAATTTTAATTTTTGTGTATACTTTGGCTTTCCTGTAGCATCTCAGCGACCCTACTCTTCCTCTTAGTCTTTCTTTGTGAATCTTTCCAGCTCCCTCCTATCCCCACTGTTAAGTACTTGCATTTTTCTATTGTTGTTGTTTTAATCAACTTCATTTTTTTAAAAAAGAGATTTTTATTGGCCCAGCTTGTCTCTCTCTCTCTTTTTTTTTTTTTTTTTTTAGAGGGTGCTATATTGCCCAGACTGGACTTTAGCTCCTGGGCTCAAGCAACCCTCCCACCTCAGCATCTTGAGTAGCTGGACTACAGGAATGCCATTTGCCTGGCCCAGCTTGTTTTTATTTAAATAAAACTCTTTATTCCAAGTCATTTTATAGGCTACTGGCCTGACTTATATTGTCCTCCCTTAGATTAACTGTCAGGTCCTGGGGCTGAGGTGGGGAAGGAGTAAGTTCATAAAAAACAGATCATGACTGCATGGTGCTGCCACCTTGTCAGGGTCTCTGAATGAAGAAGAATCCCTCTAAAGAGAAGTGTGCATAAAAAAGATACCGTGATTAACATATATACACGTAGTTCACTATTATGGAGTGATTTGGGGAAAATAAGCTAAAATAAAATTGTGCCACGATTGCATTTTATTTCATTATAGGCTAGGGAGGAAACTAACTCTGATCTGAAAACAGGTGTTGGCCAAAGAAAATCAAGCATGCAGCTAGACTCAAGGGTTCACAGAATTTAAAATAAGTAAATAAATAAACACACACTTTAAAAAAAATAGGAAAAGGAAATAGGCTCATGGCAGAGTCTCTGTAACCTATGAGCCTCCTACCTTGGCTCTTTATTTGTCATCCTCCAGGAAACTTCCAGCTCACACCCTCCTAGAGCTGCTGCCTCATCCCAGGGAGCCACCACCACTGTCTTAGCGCTGAGGATGTTTCTTATCTCCTGTTGTAAAAAGTGAAAAAACTTAGCTTTGTGGATATTTTTACTTGTGGAATTTTGTGTAAACATTTGGGCAGCTGAGCACAATATGTAATATATTATGTAATTAGGCTAATCTTGAACTCCCTTTAAAAATGTAAAAACAATTAAATTGTTTTAAGTTTAACATCGCAAAAGCTGTTGAAATCATTCCTTTAGTTTTCAAATAGGCACCTCTTCTAAATGACATTTTTCAACCAAAGCGTCATTCCCTTCTCTAATCCATTAATCCAAATTCATCTCTTCTGATAAACCCTCAGTGATTAATACTGAGTAATTCTTTCACTCCATTAGGCTATATTCTGAAACCCAGGAAATTTGTCTTTAGTTTGCAGTATATTAATTGGAAATTTTTGATATTCATAAACTATGATTTATTTCAGGCTTTTGAATTATATTTTAAGTCCTTAAGAAAAGGAATTTCTTTTGTTCTTTATATGCACCAAAATCCTATGGTAAACAGTAGATCAAATCACTGATTTTTATGTAGAACTGTACAAATAAGCTCCAAAATTTTTCTTTATTTCATTCTTGCTGTCCTTTCTTTTAGTTTCCTTCATTTTGCTCCTATATCTTTCTTGAGGAAGAAGGATATTGTCTGTTTTATAGCTTTGGGTGTTAATTTATAGAGATTAAGATTTTCTTTTCCTTCTATTATTTGGAAAATATTCTTTGTTACTAATTCCCTAGACAACTTTATAGAACCCCTTTTGATGAACCTGTAAGCAGCCTCATGATTTTTTGAGTTACCTCATTCATGGGGTGTTATGACAATGATTTGGGTTAGAGGAACTGCCTGGATATGATCCAGTTTTTCAATAATTACAAACAGATTATGTCTGAGGCCATTTGTCTTAGCATTATTCAACTAAAACTAACTTTTTAAAAGCTTCAGCAAACTTAACATATCCATTGCTAGATATGAGCCTTTTATAAAAGATACTGTGCTTTAGTCTCTATTCAGTACTACACTACCATTTTAGTTGATAATAACAAGTCATTAAAATAACATGCAAGATTAAATTATTAATAAAAATTAATTTGTTATTTAATAAAAAAGTAATTCTTATTCAATAAAAAAGATTAAATGTAATAAGAAATAAATTAGTAACAATTAAATTTGTATTGATGAGGAAACCAAAAGTTGGGATATAAGGCAACGTGCAACCTATGTTTCGTTATTTGGCTTATATGAGTTTACTTTTCATAGCATGTCTCCACTTATTCTTTTACAGGGTCTCAAAGGACATCCTGGACTCCCAGGACTTCCAGGTGAACAAGTAGGTACTTCCTTTATAAGACTTGTATCATGTGTGAAAAAGACACATGTTAGAGAACTTCTTTGAGAGATTATTTTCCCCCATTTTTTCAATTTTTCTTCTCAGTGATTTTTTACTCTGTTTAGTGCAGGACAACCTTTTAATTGATTAGCTGTAGATCTTTTTGTTTAAAAAACTGTAACATAATATTTCAATGTTACTCATTTTTTACTTTTGCCCCATATGTTTCAGGCTAGTAGCTCTTAAACTTCTGTAGTTCACAGACCACTTTGAGAGTCTCATAAATACTATGAATCCTTTCCCAGAAAATATACATATCCATACACACACATACTTACACACACACACACACACACACACACACAGAGAGAGAGAGACTTAATTTTTTTTGTACAATGTCAGGAACTTACCAGTTCACTAAAGCTTAATCCATAGCTGTTTGTTCCCTGACCTTTTCCTGAGGAAATGCAAATAAATTTCAATAACAGTCCAAATTAGAATGGTACATATATCATTGTCCATAATACACATACACAATATTTAAAAGTCAAAATAGTTTTGGAACTATTTAGTTTTTGATCATGTTATTGCTTTTCTCTCATCAGAAAATAATATATCATTATGTCACAGAAAAAAATAAAGTCATATCTCTTATGGTGTGTACTATATTGAAAATATAGTGTGAATATAACAGTGAAAAGGGTAAGATATTAGAAACTGACTAAGGTGATGGATACCGTTATTAAAGAATCAGCACAGAGAATCAGGAAACCCTAAAGGGAGATCCAGGAAGAAATGTGATGGATGGTACCTGAGGGAAAGCTATAAATGAAGAAACAAAGCCAATTTTCCCTTTCATTCGTGTTAAGTTAGACAGTACACTCTGTTCAATCCCTGAAGCACAACTTTTCAAGATTGCTAATTACTAGACTTGGCAAGTGAAGTGATATATGTATCTCTAACACATGTAATATCAGTTTCCTGCAAATCAAACATGTACTGAAAAGCATTTGAGCATTTATGGGAGAAAAAGATGAGAAGGGTGAGTGGGATTAGTCCCTGGGGAGAAAAAAATTGTAGGATACTGCTTTGGCAGAAACGTGGATTCCAATGGGGGAAACCTGATACTTCACAAGTGAAAAATTGGCCATGTGTCATTACTGACGAGTTCACTCAAAACTGCTCCATAAACTAGTACTGGTGGTGTATATATTATCTCTGAGGGTAATATACTTTTTAGAACAGTCTAAAACCACTTTTAAAGGTTAGAAAATGTATATTGTAGTCAGTTCTTCCTTTCTATTCTATTTGTTTCCAGAAAAAAAACAGGCAAAATTTGTGTTAACTATGAGAAACAGCTAAAATAATTTTGCATTTTAATTGTGAAAATACTGTGGACATTCAGAGGAGCATAGCTGACTTGCTGGAAGACATTTGTCTTGAAAATTTGTAAATATCTTCAAATTGGTCAGCAAACATTTGGAAAGGCAATTATATTATTTATGTGAGCTCTAGTAATAAGAGCTGTGATTTACTTACAGCCCTTATTATTTGCCAAACTATATTACTATTAACTACAACTTCTAGTAGTATAATTATTCAGTTTTACATATGTTAATTAACTTAATGTCACCAATACTAAGAGTTATTACAGTTACTTCCACTTTTAAATATATTTCTACACATTGTTCTATTTTATCCACAAAATGAGTGCTGTTATTCTATTTTACTAATGAAAAAACAGAGAAACTATAGTAGCAGTGCTGGAGCAGTGCCGGAATTCTGAATGAAGTGAAGTCTAACTGACTCAGAATGTGTATTTTAAGTGAGATTAGGGCAGCCTTCCTAATTTTCTGTTCCTGTTTTCTCAAGGGGCTGTTGATATAACTGTATCTCTATTACTCCATCCAATCTGCAGATTTGAGTGAGCCAACTTTTTAAAAAAATCTATCTTTAAATGCAGAGTGAATTAAGTCATGATATTTGTTTTGAGTTTCTTTTGAGTTTCTGTGGTTGTCTCAGTGATTCTAGGGTGTGGTTGGCTCAGAATACGTTTATGCCATATAAAGATTATGCTGAAGTCTTACTTGTTTATTTTGTTTACTGCTGTTCTAGTATATATAGCTCTGCATAGCTAAAATGTGTTAGCTAGATCTCTACATGTTGCTTTAACACCCTCTGTGACAATCCATTCGAAATAGGATTTCACTTATGTTCTATAACAGATTGCCTTTTTATTGAGGTTAGTTAACTTAATTTGACTAGGAAAGGAATGGAAAAGGGATGGTGGTTTTCATTAGCCAGATAGATAGTGGCCTACAGAATAAAAACAGCCTTTTACATTTGTCTTACTCCTTTCTGTTGGCATACCTAAATATAAGGTTTTGTGAATCTCTAGAATGTGGGCCTATGTGTTTTGGAATTGGATGGGGCATATAGGAAGGTGGTTGTAAATATACTATAGCAAATCTCATAATTAGAGGACTTTCCTTGGAGTGCTATTGGATACTTTTTGCACTTCAAACTCACACTAGGGAAACGGGCCTTTGAATGGTGGTCTCTGGAATTAGACTTGCTGATTTAATTCCTCACTTCCTACTTATTAGCTAAGTATCCTCCCATTGGTGACATAAACACCTTATGTCTCATTTTTTCTCATCTCTCGTATGGGAATAAAGATATCTATCTTATAGGGTTTTTGAGTAGATTAAATAAGATAATACATATAAAATACTTGAAATAGTGCCTGGCCCATGAAAAATGCTCAATAAATGTTATAGGAATAAAATATTATGTAAATATATAATATTTAATATCAGTAGGGGAATATTTAATACATACATATGGTTTCTGAAATTCATAGGATATAATCTCTCTACATATAGACAAGAATTTCTTCTGTAATCCTCAGAAGGCCATTGTTTATTCACATTCTCTTCAGTTGTCCATTGTCATACTTCTGTGTATCTTAGGTTCTTTAAATGTAGAATGAAGAAAAGTGTATCTCATAGATGTAAAATGCTTAGCAAATAAAAAGTGCTCAGTAAATGTTAATTTTGGTCAAGGGAAGGGAAGAGGAAATGAGAGATAGAAATGAGAGGGAAAAAGTGAGAGATGAATTCTGAAAAAAGTAGAGAGAAGAAACTCAACTATTATCCTCTATTTTTCATTTCCTTGGTCTGTTCTTTCTCTAGATTTTCCAAATTTTTAGAAGTTTTATCATATCTGTACTTAAAGTGGAGGTAACACTCTTCTATCTACTTCAGAGCAGAAGGACAAAGTGCAATTATCTTTCATTATATCATTTATAAACAAACAGGAAAGGAATTTTAGGTGATAAATAAGAAATCTAGCCAACTTAACATTGTTGTCATCAGCTCAACACACCTTCTTCTGACATTTCCTTGTGTCAAGAATTATTTAATAGACCTAAACTCTGAATAAACTGATGAGTAAATGAAGGAATGAATGATGTATCAATGAAAAAGAGTCTTTTAAAAAAAAAGTTATAATATTTTGTCTCACTTTTTCACCCAGTTCTGTAGCAGTTTTCCTTTCTTAAGCCTTTGGGTCTCCATCTGTCAGCCTTCCCTGAGCAAACCTTGTTTTAAATCAAGAATACAAAGTTGCAAATTCCAAATGAGTTTACCATCTGTCTAAGTCAGTTTGGGCTGCTATAACAAAAGACCATAGACTGAGTGGCTTATAAACAACAGAAATTTCTCGCAATTCTGGAGGCTGAAAGTCTGAGATCAGCATGCCAGCCTGGTTAGGTTCTGGTGGGGGCTATCTTTTGGATTACAGACTGCTGACTTTTTATTGTATTCTCACATGGCCTCTTTATAAGGTCATTTATCCCATTCATGAGGGCTCCAACCTAATTACCTTCCAAAGAGCCACCTCCTAATACTGTTAGGCGTTATCAGCAGGGTTAGGATTTTAACATGAATTTTGAGGTACACAAACATTCAGTCCACAGCACCATTCAAATTTACTAGAATCAGACCCATGTCATGATAACGGTATTTGCCACTTAATATTCATTTACTTAATCAGACTCACTGTAAGGTTAAGTTTACTTTAGGAAAGAAGTAGAGGTTGGTTTTGTGGTTTACTGCCCCTCTTAGTCTTCTGGGGCTCATGCTCAGACTGTTAAGGAGTGTTGTAGGATGATCGAAACAAGAAAGAATTCAATCTACTGGTAAAAAAGTTACTGGTAATTAAGAAATATACCAGCTCTTCCTCTAGAATAAATGTCTGTTTTAGTATGGATTTTTCCATCCTAGATTTATCATTATTAATGATCATATATCATTTAGGGCCCTAATCTAATAGTTTACTGATTTTATTTAGCAATTTTTGTCCATTTTCCTTCACATAGGTGATTTCAGTTGCATAAGCCATGTGTAGGACTCCGTATTTTTATGGGGAAAAATTATTTCCAAGCTTGTGTATTGTAAATACACCAAATTTGTTTCCTTTGGCTTTGCTATACTGTTCATTTTATTTATTATTTCAGGGAATTCCAGGATTTGCTGGTAATATTGGTTCACCCGGTTACCCTGGCAGGCAGGTGCAGTAACTATATTTAGACTTTTCTCTTTGTGTTCCTATTTATTAATACATTGTATTTCTGATTTTGAGAATTAATGTTCAAATAGTTTTTTTATTAAATAATGAATAACTCATAGAGAAATAATTTCAAAATCAACGTTGTAGAAATCCATTACAATTTTTCTGCAGAAAGTTTTATTTAAAATCGGAAGGGGGATTTTAAATATGTTTGATGTGATGTACAATGGAACCTTCAAAATTAAAATGCACAAGTGTTAATAAGTTCTTAAAACAGTCCTGATTGTGATTTTACAATACTGTCACTGAACAAAATGAAGTAATAGTAAGAGTTAAGACTCTCTGTAATAAACATCATTTTTTAATAACACAGTTATAAAAATTTGAGAAACAGTATACCACTACCAAACACTTTTATCTGAACTGAATTCAGTTATTTGTATACTATTTTAAAAATGCATTCTAATCATTTTATATGTATTCCCTTATAATTTCTAACTTTCTGTACTTCATGTAGATTAATAATGGAACAAGCTTTCTTTCATAAGTTTTCATGAATTGATTACTTCTAAAATTAATTAACTATAAAGTTACATTTATCTTTTTTATTCTCAAGAATGAGGGAAATAAGAAAAAAATTGTTAACAAAATTCAATTTTTTAGGACTTTAAAGACACTTAGAGGTACTCTATATTAGACTCTTACTCTCAAGTGATAATATATGTTATATAATAAATATAAAACATGAATATGTAAATATATGGACATTGATCTAAAGTTTAAAATAAATTTAAAAAAAAATTTATGGGACTATCTTTTAGAATAAGTTAATTAGAAATGTTTTAAAACAACACAGTCTTCCAATGAGAAATAATGTAATGAAAAACATTTTAAAAATCTGACAATGTGTTAATGTACTTTATTTATATATCTAAAATATATTGTGTATAGATTATTTCCAATGCCTCTTTTGATTCAGAAATTCTAAAATTCCTTGAACATTGGTAATCTTCATTAGTTATACAGAGTTCTGAATTCTATAGTTTTGAAAATGATACCTCTTTATATGGCCTTTTTATTAATCTATTTATTAACTCTTTAAAAAGTACTGTAGTATGATGACAGTGTCTTTTGTTTACACCAGGGTTTAGCTGGACCAGAAGGTAATCCAGGTCCTAAAGGTGCACGAGTAAGTAGGCATTTCCATCATTTTGTTAAGCATGCTTGCCTAAAAGTAGAATGAAATATATAAAACACTTAGCATTTTTACACTCTCTTAGTAGCTTTGAATTTAATTCAAATGTAGCCTGAATATACTTGCTTACTGCGGTTGCTTTCACTTCTATGATGACAGAAAACAGTCTCATTGTGGTAGGTTTTGCATCATTATTTTATATTTATTTCCATAGCATAATGTCTGGCATGTTAGAATGTGCTCTGTAAACATTTGTAGTGTTATTTATATATGAATGGATACAGACCTAAGGAAGTCATCATGTAAAAAATATGAAGAGGTAAAGAAATTCATAGTAGTTCAAGGCTGAGATCATTTTATTATACAAAAACTGTCAGGAGTAAAGAAATATCTACAAAGAAAGAAATAACCTTATTGTATCCAGAACATCCCATTTCACTCCCAAACCATTAAAGGAAATGTTAGCCCTTTTTAGTCACTAAGGAACAAAATAAACATTTCTATATTATATTGTTTTAGTTACTTTTTGCATCACTATAAATACCTGAGGCTGGGTAATTTATAAAGAACAGAAGTTTAATTGGCTCATAGTTGTGCAGGCCATGCAGATATGGCTCCATCATTTGCATCTTGTGAGGGCCTTAGGAAACTTATAGTCACAGTGGAAGGTGAAGGGAGAGCAGACAATGTCACAAGGCGAGAGTGGGAGTAAGAGAGAAAAACGGAAGGTCCCAGACGCTTTCAAACAACCAGATCTCATGTGAGTTGAGAACTCACTTATCACCAAGGGGCTGATGCTAAACCATCCACGAGGGATCCACCCCACAATCCAGTCACTTCCCACCGCCAGGCCATACCTCCAACATTAGGAATCATATTTTAACATGAGATTTGGAGGGGACAAACATCCAAACCATATCATATATGTAGTGTATAAAATAAAAAATATGTTTTTAAAATTCTTTATTTTTAATAGCCAAATATTTTTCAAAGTCTACATTTGTGCCTTATATTATCTAAAATGCAATTTTTTTTTTTTTTTTTTTGGTGAGAGAGTCTTACTCTGTTGCCCAGGCTGGAGTGCAATGGCACAGTCTAGGCTCACTGCAACCTCCGCCTCCCAGGTCCAAGCGATTCTCCTGCCTCAGCCTTCCAAGTAGCTGGGACTACAGGCATGTGCCACCACACCAGGCTAATTTTTGTATTTTTAGTAGAGACGGGGTTTCACCATGTTGGCCAGGCTGCTCTCAAACCCCTGACCTTGTGATCTGTCTGCCTCAGCCTCTCAAAGTGCTGGGATTACAGGAGTGAGCCACCAGGCCCAGCCTAACATGCCTTTTAGAAAGAAGTAAAGCATAAGGTATTTAAACAATATGTGCAATAATGATGTCTTACATTTTAAAAAACTATTAAACATTTCCAAATACTTTCATATGTATTTTATTCTTTTATTTTGCCATCAGCCCTGTGATGTAGGAGAACAGGCCTATCATCCCCATTTTACTGATGAGAAAAATAGTAAGCTAAGGAACTTACTTGATCTGGCAAAGTTATAGCTGGCTAGAACTAGAACCAATGTCTTTTCACCTTTAGCTCTGACCTCTTTTCATTAGCTCATACTGTCTTTGTTCTTGCATTAAGTAACCATATAATGAGGAAAAGTCATGTACTTTTTATTAGAAATTGCACTGAAAACACATGTTGACTTGGATTTGGGAAGCCAGAAGAGATTAGTGGCCAAGAACATGGGCTGTGGAGTTAGATAGGCTTTTTTTTTTTTTTTTTTTTTTTTTTTTTTTTTTTTTTTTTTTTTTTTTGAGACAGAGTCTCACTCTATGGCCCAGGCTGGAGTACAGTGGAGTGATCTCGGCTCACTGCAACCTCCACCTCCCAGGTTCAAGTGATTCTCCTGCCTCAACCTCCTGAGTAGCTGGGACTACAGGCGCCTGCCACCACACCCAGCTAATTTTTGTATTTTTAGTAGAGACGGGGTTTCATATTGTCCAGGCTGGTCTTTAACTCCTGACCTTGTGATCTGCCTGCCTCAGCCTCCCAAAGTGCTGGGATTACAGGTGTGAGCCACCGTACTCAGCCCCTTAATACTTCTTTTACTAGCTTTGTTAATTTTTGATGTTATTCAGTCTCTCTGTGCTTCATTTTTCTTATCTCATTATTTATTAAATGGTCATGATGAAACTTACTTTTCAGGTAGTTGTGAAAAATTAAACAAGATGAGCATTCTTAAGGTATAGGGCATAGTGTATGCGTGTATTTACTGTATAGATTCTATAATTATTATTTGAATTTGAGAGTTTCTTCTGTTCAATAACTAGTAACTCCAAGGAATATATGCAAAATATATTTGGCACTGTACAACTTACTCTTACTGCATTTTGTCATCTTGCTTCAGTGATCCATATAACTGTGTTCTTCTATGTACCATTTTTGCATTGTATTATACATCCTTTTGTTTTTTCCTTTTCCCATTTGTATTGAAAATTGTTTTCTAGGCTGTAACCCTCTTAAGTTGTACTTTTAGTTAAGTTTTCACACTTTAGTTAGGTTTCACACTTGGGAGTGTGATTGGAATAAGGAGGGAATTTCACATTCATAAAGGGTATCAAATGTAGATTTAAAAATTATTTGAAATTTAGGGGTATATGTGCAGGTTTGTTTCATGGGTATATTGTGTAATGCTGAGGTTTGGGCTTTTAGTGATCCTGTTGTCAAAGCAGTGAACATAGTACCCAATAGGTAGTTTTTCAACCCTTGCCTTTTTCTGGCCCTCCCTCCTTAGGGAATCTATAGTGTTTATTTTTCCTGTCTTTGTGTCCATGTATACCCAATGTTCAGCTCCCATTTATAAGTGAGAACATGCAGTATTTTGTTTTCTGTTTCTGTGTTAATTTGCTTAGGATAATGGCCTCCATCTGCATCCATGTTGCTGCAAAGGATAGGATTTTGTTCATTTTTATGGCACTGTAGTATTCCATGGTCTATATGTACCACATTTTCTTCATGCAGTCCACTGTTGATGAGCACTTGGGTTGATTCCATGTCTTTTCTATGGTGAATAGTACTGCAATAAACATATGAGTGCAGATGTGTTTTTGGTAGAATTATTTATTTTTCTTTGGGTATACACCCAGTAATGAGATTGCTGGGTCAAATGGTAATTCTATTTTTAGTTCTTTGAGAAATTTCCAAACTTCTTTCCACAGGGGCTGAACTAATTTGCATTACCACCAGCAGTGTATAAGTGTTCCCTTTTTTCTGAAACCTCATCAACATCTGTTATTTTCTGACTTTTTAATAATAGCTCTTCTGACTGGTGTGAGATGGTATCCCCTTGTAGTTTTGATTTGTATCTCTCCGATTAGTTATGTTGAGCATTTTTTCATGTTTTGGGGCCACTTGTATGTCTTCTTTTGAGAAGTGTCTATTCATGTCCTTTGTCCACTTTTTAATAAAGTTATTTGTTTTTTTCTTGTTGATTTGTTTAAGTTCCTTGTAGATTCTGGATATTAGTCCTTTGTCAGATGCATAGTTTGAAGATATTTTCTCCTGTTCTGTAAGTTGTCTATTTACTCTGTTGATGGTTTCTTTTACTCTGCAGAAGACCTTTAGTTTAATTAGGTTGCAATTGCCAAATTTTTTGTTACATTTGTTGCTTTTGAAGATTTAGTCACAAATTCTTACTAGGCCAGTGTCCAGAAGGGTATTTCCTAGGTTTTCTTCTAGGATTATAGTTTGAGGTCTTACATACTAAGTCTTTAATCCATCTTGAGTTAATTTTTATATATTAACTCAGTCAGAGGTAGGAGTCCAATGTCATTCTTCTGCATATGGTTAGCAAGTTTTCCAGCACCATTTATTGAACAGGGTATTCTTTCCCGATTATTTATTTTTGCCGACTTTGTCGAAGATCAGTGGGTTGTAGGGTGCAGCTTTATCAAGTATAGATTTTTAGCATTAACTTCAAATCTAGTTAAAAAGGCAAAAATCATAGAAACACACTCATAGGATACATGTTTTTCACTTAATTTGTGTCCTGTTACTGGTAAATTCTAAATGTTATGCATTGTACCTGAATATTTTCATGAATCCTGATAAATTAGCTTTTCATTGGCAGTTATTTGTTGGTATTTTTTGGTATTAGCAGAAATATTTTGTCAAATGTAAATGTTTAAAACACATCATAGTTTTTCAACCCTTCTTTGGCATTTCCTTATGTAATAATGTGCTAGCTGCCCCCAAAAGTAAAAGTATATAGAACCTCTCCCGACCTTCTGGTGGTCCTGCTGGTGACACAAAATTGCTTCTAACTGGATCTACAACCTTCAAACCAAAAAGCAAAAACATGTGTTATTATTTTTAATGTTCTTTGTTTCATTACACAGTAAACTCTAGTTTCATGGTGGTATTTTGAGAATGACCTCAACTCTGTGGTTTCTTTGGTACTGCTGACATCTAATTTCTGTTAGAATCAGTGTAATGATGATCAAGAAACCTCTATGAAACACCTAAGCAATTACTTATAACATTATTCTATTTAAAATATCTAATTGTAAAATGTTCCCTTTACACTCTGTACAGGCTATGTTGGATTTCTGACTTCAGTTCTTGAGTTATCAATTGATTATTTAGTTCACTGATAAGTATATACCAGTTAGAGTGTCTTTTCTTTTTATTTATAACCAAAACCCCTGTTGTATATATTAAAACAAATTTTAGCTGACTTTACACTTGAAGTCATCAACAGATGATTCTGAAAATGTACACAGCTTGTCGTCATAATCCTAAATGCTCTAGTATCAGAAATACTTTTGTATGATTCACTTTAAAGGAAACATTTCCCATTCTCCAGCTGCTTGGCTTTCAAGTAAGAAAATCATAGATGTTTCACTTTATTAAAGTTATGTATAAGGGAACAAATTCTCTCTCTCCCTCTTTTCTTTTAATTTTTTCTTGTTCATACAATCTGTGGAACATAAGGCAATTTTAGGCACCTTTGACAAGGAAAAACACCTAAAAAAGTTTTCAAGATGGATGGTGGCAACTTTTTTAATGGCAATACTTAACTAAACTCTAAGGAAATAAAATCTTCCAAAAGTTTTATTCCAGGCAACTTAGATATGATTCTTGAGACATTTATCTCTTTCTTTTTAAAATAAAGAAGATAAAATATATATAACATAAAATTTTTTCCATGTATAAACCCTCTTAAAATATGTAGTCAGTGGCCTTAAGTACATCCAATTGTTGTACAACCATTGCCACCATCCATCTTAAAACCTTTTTTCATCTTCCCAAACTGAAACTCTGTACCCAATAAACAATTCCCCGTTCTCCACTCCCAGTCCCTGGCAACCACCATTCTACTTTCTGTCTCTATGAATTTGACTACTATAAGTACATCATGCAAGTGGAATCATATACTATCTGTCCTTTTGTGACTGGCTTACTGCACTTAGCGTAATTGTCTTTAATGTCCATCTATGTTGTGGCAGTTATCAGAATCCTTCATTTTTAAGGCTGAATAATATTCCATTTCATGTATATACAACATTTTGTTTATTCATTCATCTGTTAATGAACATTTACGTTGCTTCTATCTTTTGATAATAGTGAATAATGCTGGAATGGGTATAGAAATAACAATTACTTTTTTAATGCTTGAATTCTTCAGTATTTGTTATTATGGAAGTATTTACTCTGAAAAATCACGCATTCTGTGATTCAAAATAAGAAACCTTTATTTACAACTTAGTAAAATTGACCTACTGTATCTCTACTTCAATTTCTTTTAAACTTTGGCTTTTCTCAGCATCCATAAAACTACTCTTCTCTCACACCCCTATTTCACCCTCTGTCTGATCAGTGATAATTTTTCCTAATATTTTCTCCTCAAAGCTGTAGTCTGTCTTTAAGATTTCAGACATATCTGTCCTTCAGCCTTTTTTTCTCTATGAGCTTTTTCTATGAACCCCACATCTCCCAACTCCCTGCCATGATAATTACATTTGAATATCTCATTATAATCACAAATTCAAAATAACTAACAAAACTCATCCTCTTTATATCAAACTCAGGTTTTCTATTTGTTTTCCATATTTCTATCAGTGGTTAACATTTGTCTATCAATCCAGCTGTAAACTTTAGAGTCATCTTTCTCTTGATTCTTATAGACAGATGAAGACCTATGTGACCCACTGTAATCCCAGTGAATTTATAAAGTGAAAATATGATTATATGAAAACTGTATCTTAAGTTTTTTTAATGACTCACAGTGTAAATTGCAGACTTTCCATCATAACAAAAAAGACTCTTCATGACATGACCCCCTGCCACCCTTTCCAAACTCACCTCTTGCCCACCAATCACACAGACTATTTGCAATTCTTTGCAAATGCTGTGTCATTTCATTCTGATTGATTGACTGATGGCACATTGTTAGCCCTGCCTTTTCTTTTCTTCAGGACTTAGCTCAACTGTTGCTTCCTCAGTAAAGCAAAGCACCATTAATCTTCTCTCTAGGCAAATTTGGTCATTCTGCTTCCAAAGTTCCCATTGTCTATTTGTCATATCACCTATTACATAATCATGTAACAATTATCAAATGATGTTACAGTTATTTATTTGTATGACCCTCTTTCCTAATAAACTATGTACTTTTTGAGGGCATTGATTTTCATATGCATCTTTATAAACCCCAAATCTTTATAGACACAAAATGGCTACTAAAATAATGTTTGTTGAACCAGTGATCTGGACCCATAAACCTTCAAATTTAGACCACTTAAAGAGCCTTCTAACAGGTTGGCCTATATTCAGTGTTTCCTGTCATGGCTGTATGCTGTATCCTATCAACAGATTAATCTTTTAGAAATACAGCATAACATCAGTGCACTACCATACTCCCTAAAATCAGTAGCTTCCATTTGTCTAATATATACAGTCTAAAATTTTTATTCTGAAATTTAAGACTCTCCTTAATCTAGCCCCTAAACTACCATACACTTTATCTGTAAAACTGATGAAATGGGTTATTTCCCACAAGTGAGATATAACTAAGTTACATTAGAATAAAGTGCCTTGCATTGTTATTTATATGTATCCTTTGTTTCTCAGATCAGATTGGAATCTTTATTAAGGCAGGGTGGGTCTTACACATAAAGCTAACATATAAAACCATCTTACACACAAAGTATATTATGTATAAAATGTGATCAGTTACTATTTACAAACACTCCCCAATTGCTACCATTAACAAAGACTTCCTATTATGTCTCTGTTTACCAAGATTTTACCTATTCTCTAGACCTATCTCAAGTGGCAGTCTCCTTTGAAGCCTTCTTTGATTGCCTTTGCCTCCTGCCACATTGAAATGTATCTCTTCCTCCACTGTACTTCTTATATTCTTATATTCTTTTGATACCTCCATTCTGTCTTAAATTTTAGCTAATCATATACATATATTTTCTGCCCACTATAAAATTTAGTGAAGGAAATTATTTGGGCTTATTTTTATTAGCCATCATTTCTTAAATTATATTTTGTATATTTTTTAATGGGAAGATTGATCTGTAACTTATGGAAGAAAAGCAATTAGGTGAGGGGAAGTTATTCGCACTTGTCAGTCTTGTAATTTCATACTACTACAAATAAAATGTTAAGTACTTCTATTCAGAATCACTTATGGGGAGAATATTCAAATGAACTAATATACAGACTATTTTCTTGTTTTAAGGGTTTTATTGGCTCTCCTGGAGAAGTGGGACAATTGGGACCTGAAGGAGAACGGGTAAGTCCATTCCCTTCAAATAGTATTTCTAAAGTGATATACTTGTGAAAATGTACAATGGGGGTCATAAAATCAGATGCCAGGGAAGTAATCTTACTGAGTTAGCAAGCCAGGTTTAAGAAAAATCACGTGCCAGAAATGTAATTTGACTTTTGAAAATCTTACTGAATTTTGTTAAAGGAAAGTAATATAGCATGATAGAAATATAATTGTACTTTAAGTTCAAATTTTTGAAAATACACCAAAATATTAAAATATCTAATTATGAAATTTTTATTTTGTAATTCATTATCTTTGAGTATAAATTCTTGACAGGTCTTGATTTTGAGAGCAATATACAGTAAAGAAGTTAGCCTCAGAAGATATATTTTTGTTTAATTTAATAATGGGAGATAGCTGTTAATAAATATGGGTACTTATAAGTAAAGATAGAACCTTTGCAAAATGGTTTGTTATACTAAAAAGATTAATGAAGTTAATTATGGGAGTTATGGCATTGCAGCTTCATCATATCTAGTTTTCAGTGCTATATGCAATCTGTATGCAGTAATTTATCTTTGTATTCCTTCATTTACATTGCCAGTATTAATTGAAAACAGTAGAATTGAACAATATTAGTAGATTGTCATAGAATTTGAAATTAGAGAGTCATATTCAGAATTCAGCCTTCACCCCTATCATTATAAGAATGTAGTTCAGGCCAAAATTTTCATTTCTGGCAAGTGATTTTTGCAAATGAAAGTGAACCAGATTCATTGCTAAATGAATTTTTCAAATAAATAGTTTTTAGTGAGTGAGTTAAACTATATTTTCTTGTAATTACTTGTGAATGCCCCTGCAGAGAAGAAATAATCAAAGAGTTTAAATATGCTGTAATGACAATCAAAATGTCTGGCCATCTTTGGTGAGATGAGGTAAAGATTTTCCCCTGGTGAACATAGCAAGTTGTTTTGTTCAATAGCAAAAAACATCTTAAGCATAATTCCACAACTAAGCCACCTAACCTTCATGTACTACAGCAAACTAACAAAGGATGTATCTCATTGATCATGCAAAGAATTGATCTGCTACTTCTTGACCCAATGATTCCAGTTTACGTTGTTAATTACTCTGCTGTTTGTGATAACAATCCTTTTCTGATCCTTTGACATGAGCTTATTTCTTGTAAATTATTTAATAAACCAAAATTATATGTCCTTGTAAAATGTTGTCATCTTGGATTTAATGATCTTAAGCCCAGTGTTGACACTGGCCATCAATAGGCACATTGCTATAATCACACTCACTAATTTTTAGCAGTCTATATGAAAATATCAAGACCTGGCCGGGCACAGTGGCTCACGCCTCTAATCCCAGCACTTTGGGAGGCCGAGGCGGGTGGATCATGAGGTCAGGAGATCAAGACCATCCTGGCTAACATGGTGAAACCCCATCTCTACTAAAAATACAAAAAATTAGCCGGGCCTGGTGGTAGGCGCCTGTAGTCCCAACTACTCGGGAGGCTGAGGCAGGAGAATGGCATGAACCTGGGAGGTGGAGCTTGCAGTGAGCCGAGATTGCACCACTGCACTCCAGCTTGGGCAACAGAGCAAGACTCCGTCTCAAAAAAAAAAAAAAAAAAAAATCAAGACCTGTCTTAACATATAAATACACAAGATCAGTTTGTGATATTGGGTCCCTCACGGGTACTGTGTCCTAATATTATTTGGCTATGTCAAAATTTTCATTAAAACTATGAATGATGTAGCTGAAAGGGTGTTATGTTATAAAACGTTTAAGTACAAAAAAGCAGAAGAAAATAAGATACAGTAATGCTAACTATTCCTGAAAACAAATGGAAAGAAGTTATTTCTGGGAGCCAATATTGTACATTACATGCATATTGTGTGTATACACATACATACACATATGAAACATGTACACATATATGCATGTATATATATGAAAAATGCTTATATAATTCTGTCTGCATTATTTGGCTTCTTGATGAGATTTAGGGAGGCTACTGAAAATTTAGGGAATAATTATTCTATTTTTTTAAAAAAGATTGGTTGTATTATGTAAATATACATAAAGTCTTAATGAAATGAGTCCTCTTGCTCACCTATGAACTCTTTTTTGATGATCAGATACATGAGTATTTTTTAAACACTGTTGACTTGAAAGTGAATGGATTGTTTCAGCCAGTGATGTCTTCTAACTTACCTGTATGTACTGTTAATCTCAAGCTACATGGTTGTGACAGACTGCTTAGTCTACAAATCTCAAAGTGATAATATCAAGTAAGATGCTTTAATCTGCAAGTAACAGAAAACCACAATTCAAACTGGCTTAAATATAAGGATATTTTTAATGATGATGATGAAAATAGCAAATGATTTACTGAATGGTTTTATATATGTACATATATATAAAAATTGTTAATAAATGGTTTTATATACATGAATTAACTTCTTTATTTATATATGCATATATACATGAAGATTTTAATAAACATATATATGTGTATATATATACATGAATTAACTTCTTTATATATAAAACCATTTATTGAATGATAGGTATTGTTATTCTCATCATAGATGAAGAAAATGAGGCACACACAGAGGAAGTATTTTGTCTTAGACTATATACAGGAAGTAAGAGCAGACCCAGGATTTGGACAAGGTTTTGTCTGGCTCCAAAGCCTGGGTACTTAAGTACTGTACCCTACTGCTTCTTACATGACCAGAAATCCATAGGTTAGGTGGGCTGTAGATTCATCTCTCTGCTTTACCTTTTCTAATGTTGTCTTTACCCTAAGGCTTATTTCCTATATGATTGCAAGATTGCCAGTGCACAGGTTAAATGTGTCCTTCTTTATATCCAGATAGAGAGGGGAAGACAGAGAGGAGGGCGTTGTCCCTTAGATGTGGAAAATAAGACCTTCGTGTTCATCTAGTTGTGCCAACTTTGGTAATATGCCTGTCTCTGGACAAATAGCTATCACCAGGGAAATGTCAAGATCCCATTTGGAAGTATAGATGGGATAGATTCCTGAATAAAAGCAGAATTTTGTTTTGAAGAAGGAAAGGGGCTGCCTCAGTTAAATTAATATATTGAGGCTTTTCTGAATATCACATCAGTTTATAGAACAATTTGTTTTTGTCTTTTTCATACTTTATTACTTTATATTGGGAGAAAAAGATCTATAGTACTTAATTCATTCATTCAACAAATATTTCCTTCTTCTTTTCTATATTCTAGGGCATTCCTGGGATCCGTGGAAAGAAGGGTTTTAAGGGGAGACAGGTATCTTAATTTGTGTTTTTTGAGGTTTATTTTACAGCAATATAACCTGGTTATGTGTTCTTACTTATTAAAATGTGAAGATACTTTTTGCTTTTTGTTGTTGTTTATAATCATTCCATTTTAATTTTTGCCTCTTGAATATTGTATCAAATAATACCTGAGGATATAAAGGAAAATTTAGATTAAAAAATAACTCAACTTTGAACACTTCTAACCCTTTCACTATACCAGTGGGAAAACCCTTATCTCTATGGTAAGGAGCTAAAATGTCACAGAAAATACGTGAAGAACTTAAAACACAAATGGTAGTACTCTTAACCTACTCTACATGACCAGATGTTGTAGAGGTTCAATCTCATGTTCTAGAAGTTTTTAAAATGCGTGCTTCAGCTGTTAATTCAGAGATTAGTTTGCAACAGCTTCTCGTATTTTCAGGTTAAAAAAAATCCAGGAAAGTGAATTTTACTAGGTAATATAATAATTTCAGAGATGGGAGGAAATTGTGACATCATCCAGTACCCCATTGCTTAACAAATGAGAAAAATGTGGTCCAGAGAGGCATCCTGAGGTTCTCCTTGTTAAGCTAGTATAGTCTGTGAAGATAAAAAGTGAGATTTTCATTACAACTTTTCTAAAATTTTGTGTACCTGAATAAAATCTTAATGATAATACTAAAGGACTGCAGCTCTCACCAGAATACTCAAATCATTTTGAAACATTTATCCTTCAAGCTTTGCAATATTCTTTGAAGGGAAAATAGAGTAAGTGTTAATGTCACCATAATATAGGTGAGTAAAATAAAGCTTAGAGATGTTAAAAGACTTGCTCAGATCAGATAGTTAAAAGTGGTAAAATCAGTAATTGAGCAAAGCTCCACTGAATCTAAATCCAGAATCCTTTTCCTTACTGCCTAGATATTTCTGCTCTGTCTTCTACTCACAGTGCTTAGAAGAGGCATGATTTGTTTCTTCATGACGTCTGGCCAAAATGAGATACAGTTATTTTAAAGTTTAAAGATTTTAATATATTAAGATAAACTTACCAAACTGTCAAGAAATACAAAATAAGCCAAACATTTTGTTTCCCTGCATTTACATTGAACGTAGAAGCTAATCTTATAATGGTTATAACAGTAGAAACTGCCATCACTGTTGCTATTATCACCATTTTTAAGTTCTCAACACTGTGATAAGTATTTTGTATGCCATCTCATTTAACTATACTCTATTACACTTGAATACATTGGTGTGTTAATTTTTTTTTTTATGTTTTAGCTCTCATACACATATCCCAACAGAAAATACCTTTCTATTTATTGGGTATCCAATTTCTAATCTAAAATTCTAAAAATTGACAATAGGTGGTTTGTTTTCTTTAGTCTTATTTACTCCATTCTGTATCTTCAAATTTTCACCCTTCTCCTATCAATGTATGCTATTAATAAAAGGACCAATAAAATCATTTGCCATAATACACATATTACTTCCAATGCTTAAAATGCTACCTTACCCTTTAGTAAGTAGGTACAGTCTGAAGGCTGGGCGCAGTGGCTCACGCCTGTAATCCCAGCACATTGGGAGGCCGAGGCGGGCAAATCAGTTGAGGTCAGGTGTTCGAGACCAGCCTGGCCAACATGGCAAAACCCCATCTCTACTAAAAATACAAAAATTAGCTGGCTGTGATGGTGGGTGCCTGTAATCCCAGCTACTCAGGAGGTTGAGGCAGGAGAATCACTTGAACCCGGGAGAATAAGGTTGCAGTGAGCTGAGATCATGCCACTGCACTCCAGCCTGGGCAACAGAGTAAGACTCCATCTCAAAACATAAAAACAAAAATAAAAATAAATTAAAAATAAAATAGGGTCTTAAGAAAAAGTAGCTAATCTGCATTGGTGGAATTTTAGACATTGATGAACAAATTGAGTATTTTCTCAAAACCCTTGTTATATATCACTTAGATAACCACCAATTATTTCATTTGATAATATTGCTGATCTCATGTAGACATCAACTTGATTTTGGCTTTGTCAATGTACAGGTAATTTCTATTCCTACTATAATGAATTATAGAATTATCCAGAGACCTTTATAGACAACTTCTGGTTTTGTAATCCGTAGGGAATTATGAAATTATCCAACAGGAGTCTATTGAATTTAAAAAGGGAGTTTAAGAAAACAGCTGAAAAATAGTGAATGAAATGATTATGGGGCTCTTGTTTGATTGCACTGTTCTTCTTATTACAAAATTTTCAAAGTTTTATTGCTTTTAAAATATATGCATTTGTAATAAATTTAGATCTTTAGAAAAATTGTATTTGAAAAACACATAATATTCATTTTTTCTGACTAATGTTTATTTTAAAGTCTGTCTAGTACCGTAATATATTATGTATGCTATATGTACTTTTTCTCATTTTTACTGCAAAATGATTTGTCTATATTTATAAGGAAAATGTGAATACTTAGAATAAAATACAGTTATAGCCACATGTCAACTCATGGCAAGGGTGACCTCAGAGACTGTCCCAGAATATGTTATCCTATGTATAAATGGCCCCCTTATTCTTTCTGTTTATTATAAATAAAATCATCTTCAAAAGATATTATGCACCATAGGATTCTTGTACTTCAATTTAGATGGTTAAAATTCCATGAGAATCATGGTCATTTATTACTGTTTTAATAACAGTAAAAGGAAAAGATCTTTTGATAATCTTTCCATTCTCTTTGATGTAGAAAAAAGTGGGTGTGTAGAAGATGAATATGGTCATGTTCTCCTGGTAATTTATTAAATTATGTGTACTATCAATTGTGAAATACAGAACAGAACTAAAAGATTCCAGGCTACTATGAAGTAGATGGATGACACCTATACATTTGAATGTGATAGAAACCTGGAAATGCTGAAATCTGAACGTGCCAGTATCTGAGAAACTTTTGGCTCTGCATAAGTCAAAAACTGTTTTAATTTTCTGCTGGTTTGAGAGCTATTTAGAAGTTTGAGCCGGGCATGGTGGCTCATGCCTATAATCCCAGCCCTTTGGGGGGCCGAGGCGGGCGGATCATGAGATCAAGAGATCGAGACCATCTTGGCCAACATGGTGAAACCCTGTCTCTACTAAAAATACAAAAATTAGCTGGGCGTGGTGGTGTGTGCCTGTAGTCCCAGCTACTCAGGAGACTGAGGCAGGAGAATCACTTGAATCCAAGAGGCGGAGGTTGCAGTGAGCTGAGAGCGTGCCACTGCACTCCAGCCTGGCAACAGAGCGAGACTCCGTCTCAAAAAAAAAATGAAAAATAAAAATAAAAAGAAGTTTGGATTGATGTTTCATTGTAGTACTGCTGTGTAGATGCAATATTATTTCATTGACTATGATTAGTAGAATCATATTAGAAGATGTACTTTATCACAACTATTACCCTTAATTTTTAAAATTAATATTTCTGTTTTTTTCTAATTTTTTTATTTTTTAATTTTTGTGGGTGATAGAAGGTGTATATAATTATTAGGTACATGATATGTTTTGATTTCTGGGTTTTAAATGAACTGGTTTCCTTACATTTTAGGTGGAGCGATATAGTCAGTCTTACGAGCATGGAGTATGATTCAGTTTTAAATAGTTACAACATATAATTTATAGAACAATAGTAGCTATTTTTAGAGAAATCTATAAAGTTTTATTAACATTTTATACTTAGATTTTTTAAGATTCTGAATTTAAGCCCAGAAATTAGTAAATGACTTGACTTTCTGTTTTATGTATTATATGAAACAGTCTAACAGTCAATACAGTGAAAGCAATAGCCATGAAAAACTTCAAAATCTGAGTTCAGGTCTTTCTACCTATTGATCAGGGTAAGTTTCTTTGGACTACTGAATTGGATTCTCAGCTGTGTAGTAAAGCTTCATGTTTCATATGAATAGTTTGCAAAAATAGTACTTATATTATATATACATATAGCACAGAAATGGACTAAAAGTCTTGTCTAAAATTGTCCAATGAGTTAGTAACATTACTAATTTTACATTTGGGAAGATGTTGCTATAAATCATGTGCTCATACTGCTAACCAAATGATCACTTATTTCCCTGAGTAAACACAAAGCATGGAATTAAGTTGTCATGAATGAGCTTAGTGGTGTCTGTATTTTTCTTTTAATGAACTTATAGACTTACAAATAAGAGCTATCTTCTCTTAGAAAGTATAAATATTTTATGAATGCAATTGAAATGGACACATTTTAGAATAGCATATTACTTTGGTTATTCAAGAGGTAATTATTTTTTAAAAAGAGAAAATTATTTATTATTTAGCCTCATAATGGTATGTTCAAATTTAACATTTGTGTTAAAATTTATTTCCACCTAAATCTTATTTCCCAGAAAATTCTTTTTTCCCAAAATAAAATGTTATGTTTATTAGATTTAATTGATATTTGTAACACACTTCTTTCTTCAATAAGGGCCATTAGTTTGAAGTAGGAGAACTGTTTTTGTTAGGAATTTGGTATATTTTAGAACCAAAGGTTATTTAAAAATAGTTATATTAACAAATTCACTTGTTCCTTGGTCTTATACTATTGGCATTCGAAATGTTTTTTTCTTCCTCGTATTTTAAGCCATTTTTGATTTCAGGATTTTAGCATAAGTACTTACTAACCACAACAATTATTTTTAAAGACTTCCTGTAATCACAGTTAATATTAGTCAATGTATGTGTATACTCATGCTTTTGGATAGCGAGGTGTAGTTCTGACTTCTTCCTCTCCTCCCCTCCTGCACTCCCTACATGTCACATTTGGATCAAAACCCTTATTGTTAATTAATATTAGAGGATACCCTGGGGCTCTCTGTGCCTTCAATAAAACCAGCTGTTGAAGATAGAGAAGCCCAAGAGGCTATTATTGATTCATCCTTTTGCTCTCTATCTGTGGATATTTGAGTTCAACTCAAGTTCATTCTCTGGAGATTTCAGGAAAAGACAAGACAGTAGACAATCTTTATTGGTCAGGAGCCTTTAAACACCATAGAACTACTACTGTTTTGTTTTACATGCTTTAATGTCTTTATTTGAGAATCTTCTTGGAACATATCTGATGTGAGACAGATTTTTTTAAAAGCCTAAGTACACTGATTCATAACAGAAAAGAAGAATCCTGTTTAAAAAAAATAGGGGAGGCAGGGAGAGGGGATTTGTTATGTATTTGATAACTTTAGATTTCTTATACCTCACTCCAAGTAGCTTGCTTTTTAGTGCAAAGTTTCCAAAGTTTATTTTGTAGTGCTACAATCGGGAAATTCTATAGTTGCTTTTAAAAAAAGCATTTACAGAGCTCTCAGCTTGATTTAATCAGTAGTCTCTGTCTTGTACCAAGTTAGCCATGCAAATTTATATGGCTCCACAGACCTAAAAAATTTATGCTAGAACTGACTTGCCAGGATTGAAAATAAACATGAAATTGGAGATGGGAGTTACTTTCAACAACACCTAGAAAACTGCTATCAGAATGCTGATGTTTTTCAAGGAATTTTTCAGACCCTTAGAAATGGATTATAAATAATCAAATCACATTACATTTAAAGTTTGACAAAGAGCAAAACTGTACTTATACTTAGTTTTCTTCCTCTGAAGATAAAAATATCACAGCCTAGAATGGTGGGCAAAATAACACCCTTAAGGCACCCAGACTTCAGAGATGTTTACTTTTCTAACTATAGAAAGGAGTGCCTGCTCCTCTTTTCTCATATGTTTTTCTGTTAGAAGAGTGTATTTGAAGTAAACTGTATTTTGGCTTCTAAATCTAGAGTTAGAATTTCAGAATATAAAATCCTGGTGTTGGACATCTGTTATTAGTTTTTATCTTTAGCCCAAGACAGTCTTAAATACATATTGCATAGTAGCATCTCAGATACATACATTTTGTGGAGAATTTAGAGACAGTGTTTTTTATTTTGTTTTGTTTTTGTTTTAGGAAAAGAATGCAGTTAATTCTATCATAAAGTACAACTCTAGCTAGAACATTATGAAAAAGTTGTTATTAATTCTTAAGGGATTCTGCCTCCTTCAGGAAAAATGTATTTTCTGGATTCTACTTTACTGGGCATAGTCTGTAGTAGCTATATTTGGCTAACTGTAGTATGACAGGATGTATGGAAGATTTCAGGACTTTGAATTAACCCCACCACAGGGTTGGCATAGACACTAAGAAGGACACCCAATGAACTACATGTTATAATTTGGAGGAAGTCCAGGCAGAACATAACTGATTTCATAGAGATGTGACACCAATGGGTGGGAATATGGCAATTATCTTCAGGGTGGATAACATAAGGGACAACTCAAAGGGCCTTGTAGGGGTGGGGGGAGGGGGGAGGGATAGCATTGGGAGATATACCTGATGCTAGATGACGAGTTAGTGGGTGCGGCGCACCAGCATGGTACATGTATACATATGTAACTAACCTGCACATTGTGCACATGTACCCTAAAACTTAAAGTATAATAATAATAAATAAAATTAAGAAAAGAAAAAAAAAAGAAAAAAAAGAAAAAAAAAGAGTCTTGTAGGTTATCAAAATCAGAAGTGTGAGTGCATATATGGCAGTTAGGCCTAGGTTGGGCTCAGGGATTATATTCTCTAGGAGGGCAAATGGCAAGAATAAGGTGGGACTCTTATTATTGAGGGATAGAACATGATGTTGTATACCACATCTGGTTTTTGGACACAAGAAAAAGGACACAACGTGGTATTCAGTCTTTAAGAAAAAGGTCGGAACTTGAATCTGGGAACTGAGGCCCAGGTTAGCATTAAGCCTGCCTTGATGCCAAATCTCCATGAATTGGGCCAAACCTACTCATGTTTCTGCTGAAGTTTAGAATTAGTCTCAATTATGAGGATAGGGTTGACCCTGAGTGTGGATCAAATTGTCCTTGCTGTGAGGAAAAGAAGGGTGAAAATATTAGATCATCACATAATACTTCACACTCCAGCCTCTTCCTGTAGTGATCTTGTTTTATATTTGAGGGATTTTAAAATAACAGAATTTCCTGGTAATATGTATTCATATGCAGAATGTGTAAAAATAACTTCTAGGTTAAATTTTAGTGTTTCTAATTCCAGACAAGTTAGTCTGATCCTGTGTTTTCAATGCTTAGTTTTGGAACAAATGATTTCTGTTATGATTATTAATGCTTGTTTAATATATAACCTTCTATGATAATTGTTATTCATTTCTACTTCAGATTAAATATGTTGTTTCTAAACCTTCCTCTAGAAAGAACAAAATATGTTCTCCAGAAAGGTTTTTGTATTGCTTTTGTTTTTTAAAAATTCTGTAAATATAGTCATTGTGACCATTTTATGGTTATCTTGGTCCTCTTATTTTCCTAGTTATCTTATATACATTTAAAAATATTATTTGTGGAGCTAGAAAAATAATGCTTTTACTGGACATGCTAAGCAAGAAGTTTTCCACCATTTAAACATATTTAAATAGACTACCAAATGTAGTATCTATGAGTGATCTAAAATATTAATATCACATACATGTATTCAGGCCTATCAAGTCTAACAAACTTCTTTTGGTCTTAGTGTTTAATAACTACCATGTTTGATAACAGTACCATTGTTAGACCCAGGCAACAGAGAAACTTGCTCTGGGCTCTGAGCTTTAGATGGCCCTGCATATCATACATTTAAAATACTTGAGTATTTTAAAAATACTTGAGTGCCTCTGTCATTCAGGATCCAGCACTTAGCACTGGCATCACATGCCCCATAATCCTAGACAGTCACTCTTGTTACTATGTATTAGCTATCTATTGCTATGAAACAAATTAAGTTGGTGGTTTAAAACAACAATAAATATGTATTATTTTTATAGTTTCTGTGGGTCAGGAATTTGGTAGTGGCATAGTTGGGTGGTTCTAATTCATGAGGTTATGGTTAAGATTTTGGTTAGGGCTACTGTCATCCGAAGGCTTGACTGGGGGTTGGAGGATTTGCTTTTAAGGAGGCTCACTTGCTGGCCAAGTTGGTGCTAGTTGTTGATGGGAGGCCTCACTTCCTCCCCATGGAGACCTCTCCACGGTGCTGCTGAATGTGTTCAGAACATAGCTTTGGCTTCCCCCAGAGTGAGTGGTGTAAAGATACTACAGCAAGGTGATAGCTGTAGTATCTTTATGACCTAGCTTCAGAAATTACACATTGTCACTTCTATATTCTTTTGGTCACATAGGCCCACATAATTCAGGGTGCGTCTGGACTACATAACAGCATGAATACCGGGAATCAAAGATCACTGAGGTCCATCATTGAGGCTGGGTACCACAGTTTAATAATGTTTAGGCTTCAGAGAAATTCTCCACATCTCTTGCCTGTATCTTCATGTCTGAATGCCATGAAGGTTTTTGAGTGGTACCATTGCTGACACTGGAGACAGAAGCTGCTCAAGATTGTGGTAAGGGTTCGAGCAGGCAGTAGAAGTATTTTGATAAAAGGAAAGAGAAATTAATTATCTAATTTTTCTCTCAGCATGAATGCAATAGAATCTTACATAATAAAAATACTGTTTTCTGGTAATTTTAAGCTTCTATTATCTTTTCTTTCTATTATGATTTATTCTTCCTGAGGTAATAGAATTAGTGTGATATTTGCAAACAGTTGCAATTGGAGACTGACAAGCATTTTCCATTATTAAACAATGCATATTATTATTAAATTTGTCTTTACATAAGTATAGACAAAATTCATGAAGCATGATAAGATTTTTTTACACTGGCGACAGGTCGACATGAAATGCTAGAATGATAAAGTTTAAAATACAGATATTTAATAAGATAAAGTCAAATTTTCAAAAAAGTAAATACAAAAATTTTAATACTTTTTGTTATTATAATTTGTAATAGAAAGTAGACAGCAGTAGAAAATCTTCAGAGATGATCTAAGTTTTTTAAAACTAGAAACAACAGTAGACTTATATTGAGCATTACCTATGGTAAAATTTGGAAATAAGACATTATATATTCTCTAAAGAAGATTTAATTACCAATTTAATTGGTTTTCTGTTTCTATTGATACATAGCAAATACCACAAACTTAGCAGCTTAAAACAATATTCATTTATTATCTTGCAGTTTTCATGGGTCAGGAATCTAGGTGTTACTTAACTGAGTCTTCTGCTCTGGTCATAAGTTTAACAATCAAAGTGTCAGACAGGCTGCATTATCATCTGGAAGCTTGACTGGGGTAAAGTTCATTTCCAGACTCATTCAGGTTGTAGGAAGAATTTATTACCTTGAGGTTGTAGAATGGAGGGCTCTGGCTTTTTGCCGGCTCTTGGCTATGGGCCACTCTCAGGTCCTATAGACTGTCCAGAGTTTGCAGAGTCACCCACAGTTTCTGGCCACATGGACTTCTCCGACACAGCTGCTTACTTCATCAAACTCATAAGAGAAGTCTCTAGCTCCAGGCTGCTAAGACAGTCTTATATAGTGTAACATAATCATGGCAGTGATATCTCATGACCTTTGCTATATGCTATTTGTTAGATGAAGCAAGTCATAGGTGCTAGCTACACTCAAAGGGAGAATGTCATAGAAAAGTGTGAACACTGGGAAATGGGAATCTTTGGAGATCCTTTAAAGTGTCCACCACACTGATCACTGGAAATAAATGAGAAAATAGAAAATTATTTACAACTTGAAGAGATTTGTTGAAATTCCTGAAACATCATATTCTTTATCACATAAAATATTTTAACTGATCAAAATGTGAAAAAGAGAACTATATACAACACAGAAGCAACAATGTGACTCTGGCATGCTCATTAGAAGATGAAAGTTACATTCATGAAACTGGCAAATTGAACAAGAAAAGCAAAACTCTTGAGCTTTCCTATCTCTGTTGCATGATAATCCTGCTAAATGGCCATTTTGTCCTTTGGCAACGTGAGAGTATTTTTAGGAAAACACAATTTGATTTAAATTAATGATTATAATTTTCTACCAGGCAAATATAACAAAATATTTCATTCTTCAACATTCTTTCAACTGGAGAAAGAAATTATAGAGACTGTCTTTTGTATTATAAAATTAAAGGAAAGATATGTATTTTGTCACTACTATTCCATATTTCACAACCAATCTTGAAGACCATTTTTTGGCAATGAAGCTATGTGGCTGCAAACATTAAGTTCATGATTAAAAGAATATAGAACCTCACCTGTATTAAAATATTAATGCAGTTATTAGCATTGAAAAACAACTGAATAAACATTAAACAAGCAAGGAAATATTCAACAATATAAAACATTGGTATGATATTCTTTAAAAGAAAATATTATGTGTCTAATAAGGAGCCAAATAATGCCTTTGTGGTATTAACTGTGCAATATTTCATAAAACAAGAAGTGTCTAGATTTCATAGAAATTATTTCAAAAATTGATAATACATGATCAACATATGAGGGATTAAAAGAATAAATTATCTCTATCAAGAATAGAGAATTAAAATGAAATGTTTAATGAGTAAAAAAATGAGAAGAGAAACAATACACAACGGCTTGGTACAGTGGCTTATGCCTGTAATCCCAACACTATGGGAGGCTGAGGCAGGAGGTATCACTTGAAGCTGGGAGTTTGAGAAGAGTCTGGGCAATAAAGTGAGACCCCATCTCGACAATGATAATAATAATAATAAAGAAAAATACGTTAAAAATTTAAAGTAGATATTAGTTCAATTAAATTATTTCAGGGGCAAAGTCATGGTGAACAACTAATACACATGTTTGTGAACTACTGGAAGAATAAGAAGTTGAAATTAATGAATATTGCATTGTTTTTCTGCTGGTTGTAGAAAGTAAGTATTTTGTGATAAGGGAAGAACTGATCACAGTTCTTTCCCCTCTTCTCTTTCCCATCTTCCCTCTCCTAGGTGGGGAAAAATTACTCATTTTGAGGGAAGGTGAGCCAGAGAACAGTTTCTTCCACTGGATGCAAGGGACTGGGAAGGATTGGGAGAACAGCACATTCTCTAGGCAATCCTGAGTGAATTCCCAAAGATTTTTCAGCAATCCCACTCCTTGTTCAGGTTGTTTTTTAAGAACAACTTTATTGAGATATAATTCACATACCATAAAATTCACCTTTAAAGTATATAATTTGGCAGTTTTTAGTATATTCAGAATTGTGCAGCCATCACAGTATCTGATTTTATAACATTTTCATCACCCCCAAAAGAAATCCTGTACTCATTAGGAATCACTTTCCATTCCTCCCCCACATCACCAGCCGTAGGCAACCACTAATCTACTTTATGTCCCTGTGGATTTGCCTATTCTGGACATTACACAGTAATGGAATCATGCAGTGTGTCCCCTATACTTTATTATTTCACTGGGGTTTCTGGAAAACCTACTAATGATCTATCTAAAAAAAATCAATCATCTCTTATGTTTCAGACTTACTGTAGTATATATTTCCTCTACTTTTTCCATTACCTGTGTGTCATAAATGCTTTCAAGTATCCATGTTAGCTCATACTGAATAGGATAATATATTGCAGATTTGCAAGTTGTTGACAACAAAATTTGACTTCCAAAGACAACGAAAGTAAAATGCTTGAGCTTCAGCTGACTTTGAAGGGAGTATGGCTACAATATATTTGACTACACAGATGGTTTTTACATTATCCTTTGATTACAGAATAAGAGAAACTGTGCTTCTAGTAGGAGTTAACTATATTTTAGAAACATTGCACATTTTTTCCATTGTTAAACTATCTTTTAAGTTTAACCTATTCATATTTGCTCTTGGAACCAGTAATTTTTGGCAGTCTGTAAAACATAATATTTAATACTGACTTGCCTATGTAAAGAGATTATAAGAATCTAATGATAGATTTTTATTTTTGTTATTCCTAGTTTCTGTAAATGAATATTATGAAAATGTTTACAATAGTAAGTCTTATAAACATTTTTATAAAATAGCCTCTTAAAAAGTGAGCTTTAAAGTTGAGGAATGGTAAATCTTTAGAGAAAAATGTAGTATTGTAAAGTAAGAGTAGCTGAGCATTGAGTTATTTTACAATAGAATTTATAATGAGAAGGTTTGTTATTTTACCATCCTTCATAGTTTTACCATGTAGACTTCTCAATAGGCATTTGGGAAGCTTTTAATTTTCACCTCATTTTAAATTTGTAGTATTTATGTGTATTATTCGTTTCCTTAATAAAATTGTACTTAAAGGACTTTTTGTTTTACATGTATGTCTTGGAATGATGATTTAAAGTGTTCAGTATAGCATAGTTGAAAAACATGGACTCTAGAATCAGTCTGCTTCCATTCACATCTCAGTCCCACCCATTTTTAATGGTCTAACCTTGAGCAAGTGACCTACACTCTCTGTGCTTTAACTTCCTCAACAACAATGTGAGAATATTAGTATCTATTGAATAGACCTGTTATGAAGATGAAATGAAGTGTGTATATATAATTATGTGCATAAACCCTTTAGCACATGGCAAGTGCTTAATAATACTAGCTATTTTATTCTCTGTGGGGTGAGTATAGGAACAGTTTGGAATAGCAGAGATAACTGAAGATTGTTCAGCCAGAAATCTTTATTGTTTTTCCTTTCATTTGGTGATTTTTTATGTATGATGAACAAACTTCTCCAATTTCGTTTTCTGTATATGTTATGTGGCATATAAAATAATTTTTATAACATATAGAAATACTGTATTTCGTTTTTTATTTTTTGAATATTGTATTTAAAATCAATTAAGTGTGTTATGCAAAAGAATGTTTGTTGCATTACAGTTTAAGAGTTAGGAAATTAATATTTTCTATTACTAAATTCTTTGTTAGAAAATACAGCAAAAATGAATTCTTTATATATGTTGGCATTCTTCCTCTTTCCCTGTGACAGGGTTTTCCAGGTGACTTTGGAGACAGAGGCCCTGCTGGTCTTGACGGCAGTCCTGTGAGTACATTATGTTGGTTCAGCCTTGCATTCTAACATCATTCATACTTCATAGCACTGCACTTACAGTCCTTATTATCATATTTGTGAATAAACACTATTGGAAAAACAATCTCCACACCACTGTGCACATTCCAGTTTGTGATTTTTCAACTTAGGAAATTAACCAAAAATATTTCAAATTTCATCATGACATTCAATCTTTAAATTATTTTGATGATGTTAAGTATAACTGCTTAAGTAAAATATTAAAAATATGTGATCACAATACTGTCTCTTATACATGAAAGTACTAACAAGCCTTATATAAAAATTGTACACTCAGCGATTGCTCTTTGGACTCAAACCTGTCATTGATCCACCTTACTTCTTAGTGTTTTATAGAAAATTATTCTACTTTGGGATTATTTAGCTGTCAATGTTCAGATTGAGAAAGAGTTACTATTCTAAAATTAGTTTAATTATATCATCAAAGAATGATGATGGATTGCTATTTTTTGGCGCTAGGTAGAAAAGCTTTAGTTTTTGCTCTTAAAAACCATCCAATAGCTATTCCCCAATCTAAGCCATTCACATATTCTTTTTATAAGATTTGTAAGTGAGTTAGAAAAAAACACAAAATCTCTGTAGCCTAAATTGGGAATAGTTCCAATAATTACACATAAGTAAATCACTAGCATGAAGAGTTTAAAATAGTTTATTTTTCTTCTTTTTTACTTCTCTTTTCCAAATTAAAACTATATTAGCTCATTCAGTGAATTCAGCCAAGACTGCATTTCTTACAAGGCATAGCAGATAAGAGTAGAACTGATTTTCAAATAAATTGTTAAAAACTTGAATGTTATTTTAAGTGGAATGTTTACCATTTTTTTCTTGCATGTGATTCTGAGGAGCTTCCCATTTCAAGCATAATAAAGTAGACATTATTTATTTTTAATGCCATTTGTGCACTTGTGTACCTAGTGTGAAGCCATTTTACATAATTTTTTGTCAGTTACTATCCATGAAGTCTGTTAAGACTCCTAGAATATTTAAAGTTTTCTTTTTTGAAATCTGCTCTTCATTTAAAATATAATAATATTTCTTCAGGAGCATTTTGAGTTTTTAAAATCTTTAAAATACAATAGTCAACTGGATATATTTAGTTTACTGGTTTATAATTTTCTATAGTATATTCTCTGCCTTTGTTTCCAAACAGAATTTGAAATGCAAAAAAAGGACATTCATGTACTTCGTGCCTTGTAAATAATGTGACAGTGACATAAAGTGAATTAGGAATTATCTTAAAGACTATAAAGTGCAATGACAATGAGTTCAAAAGACCAATCACAAATCAGCTGGAAAAATTAATAATGATCATTAAAAATCTGATACTTATATAAATAATTTAACAGTATTGAAAATTTTATACATTTTTATGGTGCCTTTACATATGACAGATTTCATTGTGATATTTACAGTGAGAACAAATATTGGTATTTCTATTTTAATGAGAAAAATGAAGATTAGAGAATTTAAATAATGTACTTCAAAAGAGTCCATAGTGTTTTAAACCGTCCAAAAATGTTTTTCTAACCCTACGTGCTGACCACCTGTCTTTTCATAGAATGGATAGCATAATTAAGTGTACAGTGTTGATTATTGATGGGATTTACTTCCTTGGTTAAATACATAGGAGGCAGAGAGGACTCTGCTGAAGCTAGGTGGTAGTCCTGGCATCCAAAAGCATTTAGCCAAGGGCACTTGTGAAGAACATAAATGGCCACCATAGGTTTGTCCTTCTCAGGAGGATGCATAGATTAGGGGAGTTTCAGAAGTTAGCTATAGTAGAAGGTACATTTTGATGTATTCTTAGCTAGAAAGTTTTGTGTTTATCTTCAGAAATACCCTTAGTAGTTGGGAATCAAATTTAATAAGTATTGCAAATTTCTTTTACAATAGGGACTTGTAGGTGGCACTGGTCCTCCGGGGTTTCCTGGTCTTAGAGTGAGTATCACTAAATATCATCATTCTTAAGAAAATATTTTATTGTGCAATTTATATGTGTTAGATGTGTTTTTGAAACTTAGGAAAATGAGAGGTTTTACTGTCATTGTTGGTTATCAACCTTGATTAAATGTATTTTTTCAACCAGATATGAATAATTAGACCAGTAGTATAAGTCAAAAAATTAATTGTATTTTATGATAAGAAAAAATAATGATATATTTTTATAGACCTATATGTATGTATTTGTACCTGTGCGCTAAAGGATACATAAGACAAAGTTTCCTCGAAAGCATAAGACATCGAAGACCCTCTTCTTTCCTTTTTAAAAAATTGTTAATTATTTTCAATACGTAATAGCTGTACATATTAAGGGGGTACATGTGATGTTTGTTACAAGCAAAAATGTGTAATGATCAAATTTGAATAATTGGTGCTTGTATCACCTCAAGCACTTATTATTTCTTTGTGTTAGGAACATTCTAATTTCACTCTTTTATTTTGAAATCTGTGATCAACTGTTGTTAAAAATAGCCACTCTATTGTGCTGTGGAATACTAGATCTTATTCTTTCTAACTGTATTTTTGTACCTATTTATCATCCCTTTTATATCCCCCACCCCTACCCTTCTCATATATTTAGCTCCAACATATTTGTGAGAACATGTGTTAGTTACCTTTCTGTGCCTGGCTTATATCACTAATGTCTTCCAGTTCCATTCCTGTTGTTGCAAATGACAGAATCTCATTCTTTTTTATAGCTGAATAATATTCTATTGTGTGTATGTACCACATTTTCTTCATTCATCTACTGATGGATACTTAAGTTGATTCTGTATTTTGGCTATTGTGAATAGTGCTGCAATAAACATGGGAGTGCAAATATCTGTTCAATATACTGATAGCCTTTCTTTCAGTCTTCTTTCCCTTACCTTTAGCTGTCCCAAAGCACAAGATGACAGCTTGGTCAAAGAAGTCACGGCTAGGCATGGTGGCTCATGCCTATGATCCCAGCACTTTAGGAGGCCAAGGCAGGAGGGTTACTTGAGCTTAGGAGTTTGAGACCAAGCCTGGGCAAGATGATGAGATCCCAATGCTACAACAACAACAACAAAAAAAAAAAAAAAATGAAAGAAAAAAGAAAATTAGCCTGGCCCACTGTGGCAGCATGGCAGCTCTGGTGGAGCCCCCTCCCTGCCATTTGGTTTCCTTCTGCCAAGTGGCTGCAGGCTGCCCTTCAAATCTTCGTTTGTCCCTTTTCACTTCTTGCAAAGCAAACGTGAGTTTGAGGGTCTGTTGGAAATGGCCTTTGATGACCAAAGATACTAGAGTGTGTGTGCTTTGTCCTGTTTTGTGATGAATGAGAAATGCAGACTTCCAGCTCTTTTGTGAAATGTGAGACAGACCTAAGAAGTAGGTCATCCAGGATAGGAGTGGTTCAGTGTTGGGGGTAGGCAGTCACCCAGCCATGTTCCACCAGGCCACCAGTGCATATTTGGCTGGTGATCTTCCAAGTGCATGAGACGTGCTGTTCACTGATTCTCCACCCCAGTTGGTGGCCTCCAAAATGGCAGCAGCACCCCCAGGGCCCTGTCTTCAGCATGTTACAAAGCCTCAGAGTGGAAATTCTTGCTAAGGCTTTATGTGGATGTTTTTCTTCCATGGCTTGAAGGGGACACTGGTACTGTAAGTTTTTGACCTTATGCTTTGTGTAGTAAAAAAGATTTTGGGTTTTTTTTTCTTTTGTTTTTGAGAGGGTTGCGTTTTGTTTTTGTTTCCTTTTGTTTTCGTTTTGGCCTTTCCTCTTTCTCTTTTCATGTAGACCAGATATTTGAAAGGGCAGATGATGGCTAAAGGTATAATGTGCAACTTCTTTATATATTATTTTGGGAAACTTACCTTGGATAGGAAGTGGAATTGTGGATTCTCCAGGCTGGTGCTGGTACACTCAGCCTTCGCCCTTTCCCTCCGGTTCAGTACCTATTGTTTCTCCTTTCAAATATGTGATTGTGCTAGCTCTTTCCATAGGGAAGAATTCTCCTTATTTAAATAAAAAACGTTGAAAAAAATAAAGCTGAAAAAATGTTTTAATTAGCCGAGTGAGGTAGAGCACACCTGTAGTCTCCGCTGTTTAGGAGGCTGAGGTGAGAGCATCTCCTGAGCCCAGGAGTTAGAGGCAGCAGTGAGCTATGATCATGCTGCTGCACTCCAGCCTAGGTGATGAAGCAAGACCCCATCTCTCTAAAAAAAAAAAAAAAAAAAATCAAATAAATAAAAATAAATAAGTCAGGAGCTTAGTTATTGGAACTGTGGTAAAATTTAAGTCAGCATAAGCTTTAACTTGCCATCTTGGGATAATATGAGTATGGGATTTAGAGTCAAAGAACCTGTGTGAGTCTGAAACATTTAAACTTTTCTCTAACATAATGGTAAGATTTGTAGTAGTAGTAATAATAAAATTACTGAGGGCACCTCACATTTGTTTACTATTTTCAGTGGACTAGCCACAATTGTTAAGTCATTCCATTCTCAGACCAACCCACGACTATTTAGCTGATAAGTGTTTGAGCCCAGATTTGAAGCCAGGTGATCTAAATCCAGAGTCCAGAATTTTGTTGGTCTGTACCACCTCCTTAAAACTTATACTCCCTTATGTGTATATTATCTACCTTATGAGATTTCTTTAGTCCTGTCTGAGAAAGTCTGTGTGATGTTTTTTTTTTTCCTGAGAACTTAGAATAGGGTTAAACCTGTAGATATTAGTCAGTGGGTAGAGAAAGGAAGTAGGCAAAAGGAGTTAGATTCCAAAGATGCTCTTCATGCAGTTTTTATTTAATCTATTAGCATGGAGTTGATTAGCTAAAAAGCTTCTGTTGTTACTGTCAAGATTAAGACCAAATTTTTAAAATATGGCCCAAGATATCTAGTCTGGTTTAGTTCTTATCCACATGTTCATGACATACTATTTGTATACTAGCAAAGCTGTTAATTCTCAGATGCTATGCAGCATCTTTGCTATAAGGTTTTGCACATGTTTGTCTACCTGAAACACTCTATCTGTACTTTTCTGCTCCAAAACTTAGCACACTGCCTGGCACATAAAAGTACTCAGTAAAAATAACTGGATCTTCTGTATTTTCTCTTTCTCCATTCACCTTTCAGTTCATGGGAAGAGATTCTACAGAAAAGGAAATGGCTAATGATAACTGTATTAGTCCATTCTCACACTGCTATGAAGAAATGCCTGAGACTGGGTAATTTATAAAGGAAAGAGGTTTAATTGACTCGCAGTTCCACATTGCTGGGGAGGCCTCAGGAAACTTACAATCATGGTGGAAGACAAAGGAAAAGCAGGTGGCTTCTGTAGAGGGTAGCAGAGTGAATGCAAACAGGGGAAATGCCAGATGCTTATAAAACCATGAGATCTCGTGAGCCTCACTTACTATCATGAGAACAGCATGGGGCAACCATCTCCATGATCCAATTATGTCCACCTGGTCCTGCCCTTGGCATGTGGGGGTTATGGGAATTACAATTCAAGATGAGATTTTGGGTGGGGCCATAGCCAAACCATATCATTCTGCCACTGGCTCCTCCCAAATCTCATGTCCTCACATTTCAAAACACAATCATGCCTTTCCAACAGTCCCCCAAAGTTCTAGCTCATTCCAGCATTAACCCAAAAGTCCAAGTCCAAAGTCTTATCTGAGACAAGGCAAGTCCTTCCATCTATGAACCTGTAAAATTGAAAGCAGTTAGTTACCTCCTAGATACAATGGGGGTACAGGCATTGGGTAAATACTCCCATTCCAAATAGGAGATATTGGCCAAAACAAAGGGGCTACAGGCTCCATGAAAATCCAAAATCAAGTAGGGAAGTCATTAAAACTAAAAATTCCAAAATGATCTCAATTTGACTCCGTGTCTCACATCCAGGTCACACTGATGTAAGAGGTGGGTTCCCACAGCCTTGGGCAGCACCACCCTGTAGCTTTAAAGGGTAAAGACCCCCACCCAGCTGCCTTCATGGGCTGGCATTGAGTGCCTGTGGCTTTTCCAGGTGAATGGTGCAAGCTGTTGATGGATCTACCATTCTGGGGTCTGGAAGATGGTGGCCCTCTTCTCACAGCTCCACTAAAAAGTGCCCTAGTGGGGACTCTGTGTGGGGCCTCTGACCCTACATTTCCCTTCTACACTGTCCTAGCAGAGATTCTCCATGAGGGTGTCACCCCTGCAGCAAACTTCTGCGTAGACATCCAGGCATTTCCTGACATCCTGTGAAATCTAGGCAGAGGTTCCCAAACCTCAATTATTGACTTCTATGCACCTGCAGGCTCAACACCATGTGTAAGTAGCCAAGGCTTGGGGGCTTGCACCCTCTGAAGCACCGGCCTGAGCTCTGTGTTGACCCCTTTTAGCCACAGCTGGGATTCAGGGCACCAAGTCCTGAGACTGCACAAAGCAGCAAGGCTCTAGGCCCAGCCCAAAAACCATTTTTTTCTCCTAGGCCTCTGGGCCTGTGATAGGAGGGGGCTGCTGTGAAGATCTCTGACAATCCCTGGAGACATTTTCCCCATTGTCTTGGGGATTAACACTTGGCTTCTCATTACTTATGCAGATTTCTGCAGCTGACTTTAATTTCTCCTCAGAAAATCAGTTTTTCTTTTCTATTGCATTCTCATGCTGCAAATTTTCTGAACTTTTTTATACTTTGCTTCCCTTTTAGACATAAGTTCCAATTCCAAACTATCTCTCTGTGAATGCATAAAACTGAATGCTTTTAAGAGCATCCAAGACACCTCTTGAACGCTGTGCTGCTTAAAAATTTCTTCCGCCAGATATCCTAAATCATCTCTCTCAAGTTCAAAGTTCCACAGAACTTTAGGGCAGGGCAAAATGCCACCAGTCTGTTAGCTAAAGCATAGCAAGAGTCACCCTTACTGTAGTTCCCGGGAAGTTTTTCATCTTACCCTGAGACCACCTCAGCTTGGACTTCATTGTCCAAATCACTATCAGGATTTTGATAAAAGCCATTCAATAAGTCTCTAGGAAGTTCCAAACTTTCCCACATCTTCCTGTCTTCTTCTGAGCCCTCCACACTGTTCCAGCCTCTGCCTCTTACCCAGTTCCAAAGTCGCTTTCACATTTCCAGGTATCTTTATAGCAGCAACCATTCTCTGCAGTACCAGTTTACTGTAATAGCCAGTTCTCATACCACTGTGAAGAAATATCTGAGACTGGGTAATTTATAAAGGAAAGAGATTTAATTGACTCACAGTTCTGCATTGCTGAGGTGACCTCAGGAAACTTACAGTCATGTTGGAAGGCAAAGGAGAAGCAGGCACTTCTTCACAGGGTGGCAGGACGGAGTGAGTGCAACAATGGAAATGCCAGATGCTTATAAAACCATCAGATTTCATGAACCTCACTCACTATCATGAGAATAGCATGGGGGAATCCTCCCCAATGATCTGATTATGTCCACCTGGTCCTGCCTTTGACATGTGGGGATTATGGAGACTACAATTCAGATGAAATTTTGGGTGGGGACACACCCAAACCATATCAGATAGTAAGAGTCATCTTTGTAGTCCTCATCTCTTCTAAACTGATATAGATGGTCCTTTCTACTTTTCAAAGTAGTTTTATATTATATACATATCTTATTTGCTCCTCAATGAGTTGTAAAGTAGATAAAGCAGGTATTGTTACTTCCATTTTACATTCATTACTTTTTAAAATTAAAACAGTGTGAGCACCTACTAAATAGCTGAACTAATTGCTAGGCCTAATAATATGAACAAGTTAAAATTCCTATTTTTGGCAACATTACAATCTAATGGCATAGAAGGAGAAATAAGTAGTGTCATATACTGTGATTACTGCTATAATTGATTAAATGTAAAACCACTGAGAAAGGAGCAATTTGTGTTATCTCAGAAAGTCAGAGTAGGCTTCACAAAGGAGATATTTTTGGAGCCATATCTTGAAGATTGTATATGAATGGGGTGGGGTGAAAGGGGGAAAAGCTTTCTTTAGGTACAAAAATGCTGTGTTCAAATACACAGAAGATGGGGGAAAATGAATGTTTGGGACTGGAAAGAGGAGTAGTGGGATTGTAGCATAGGAAGTAAGGGCTTGGGAGCAGAATGGAAGGAAATGAGGTTTTGAAAGTAATTGGGAAGGATTATGAAGAACCTTTATATTGCGTAGTAAACAACTTGTCTGCTTGCCCGGAGCAGCAGCCTCTGCTTTATCTCTCAGGTGTTCCCTTCCAGCAGGTATAGTTTCTGATAAGAGATGCTATTGCTTTATCTAAATTATTTTTTCCATGCAGTTGGTTGTCATTGTTATATGCTTTCTTAGACTAGTGACAATGTGTATCACGTGTGAGTATGATGGGTGTGATTTAAAAGCACCACGTGGAACTCACAGTCCTTTCTACAGTATACCATATGAACCCTTATTAATTGGCCAGTGACTGCTCTTTTTAATACAAATAACTTATCCTTTGGGTCTCTCTATTTCTTTGACTTTAACTCAGAAGTTCTCAGAGGAGCTGTGTGGGAGGCTCCTCTGTCTCTGATGCCGTATCCCAAACACCCTCAACAAAGCTCCCACGCATGAAAGTATTTCTTCTGTCTGTTCCATGTTCTTATGGAAGATGAGTTGGTAGGTAGGGAATGCTGAAGGACTTTCAGGTTACCTTTGTGGAACTGAGAACTGAGTTGCTTTCAGAAGGCTATAGTTTCTCAGGGCTAGGATTTCCACTCAATTTGTGACATGCTGTTTCTTGGAAATTTCAATTCCATAGTATTCAATTTTACTTTATAGTTCTTTATTTTTCTAAGTTCATTATAATATATTTTTCATATCTCCCAATACTTACTGTTATGTGATTTTTCATGTAGAGTCACTGAAAAGTAAAATAAGATATTATATATACAAAGTACGTTCATCTGAAGATGCTAGTAATATACTTACTGAAAAAAGTTAAGAATATTATTTTATCTATGAAGAAAACAAAAGGACACAAAGAAAGATTTGTGTGTGTGTTTGTTAAGATAGTCCTTTCCATACTTACTTGGATTACTTTTGCATAATTTCCAAACAGAGATATTTTTGTATTTTTCTAACCTATCATAAGTTTTAAAGCTATGAACTTTGAATAAGCTAGCCACTGTAATCATAAGCACAAGTTTTCCTATTGACATAATTTGAAATTACAAGCATCATGTATTAATATTGCATATCTATTAAGTTGGAAAGTATTACCCTTTGCCTCTAACGGTGTTATATATTTCAGGATTAAACATGTTAGAAATAATTTATCTTAGCTGTATTTCACAGACTTTAAGACTCATCCGTATGATGTCTTATTTTCCATTCTGAAATTTGTATTATATAAATGTAGACAATTAGAAATGCTGTTATGTTAGGATATTGAGCTCTAGAAATCACCATTTCAAATTAATCCCTTCAGTATTCATTCTACACTTTATTTCAGAACCATTATCTGCCAGCTATTATGTTGGGTCTGGGAAATAAAAAAAATGAATGAAACATGTGTTTCCGCTGTCACAAAATGCACAGACTAGGAAGGCAGAAAAAAAAAAGTACAGTGCCATGTACTAAGTAGTGTAGTAGAAGTGCATTCTAGTACTGGTAACTGTCTTGTCATAGGTTCTGAGCATTTGGTAAGGGAGAGCATGTTCAGAAAATGAAAGACAGTCCACTGCAGCTAGAATGGAGGATTTCGGGGAGGGAGAAGTAAAGTGGAAGGGAAATGAGGACAGTGGAAGGAAAGGAGACTGGAAAGTTTGATGGAAGCCTAATAGAGAGGGCCTAGGATGCTATCCTAAGAAATTAGAATTCTAACTACAAGAGGTAACATTCTTAGCATTTCACAAATGCAACTTTAAGAGTTCCTTAATATTTAGAAACTAAAAAGAGAAGTTTGAACTAACTTGGATTTCCATTATAAAGAGTAGTAAGGAAGCCAGGCAAAGAAAGGTCGTGAGAAAAAGAAGAAAAATGAGACCTCAGTGACACAGAAATTATAACTGATCCCAAACCACCAAGAAGTGCCATTTTGTTTTTCAAATTTTTCTTTCATACCCTTATGTTGCTATTGCCCTTTGTCTTCTAAGATGACATATTGAAGTTTTTTCTAAGTCTCTTGCTTGCAGGAGATAATAGTGGTAATGTTTCTGAAGAATTAGAGCATTAAATTGAGAACCTTGATGTTAGAGATTGTGTCTTTTTTCTCTTTTTTTCTTCAACAGTGTCTCGTACATATTATGCTTAGTAAATATTAAATGATGAATAGACTTGATAAGCCCAGAAGAGTAGAGCTTTTTGTTTGCCTCTGAGTTTATCCCTGAAATTATGATAAATTTTCTCATTCTGCAAATTTGAAATTATAAAATCAAATCATTAGGATGTCTGGCACATAGTAACTGCTCAAAAAATATTTGCTGAATAAGTGGGTGAAATAAAACTCTAAGACAATCAAATGAAGTATCTGTTGACTAGTTCCTGGGAACATGGCACTAAAATATTTTTTAAAGGTCTCATCTAGTTGGAGAAATATTGCAAGATGAATGTCATGGACAGTATTATAGGAGCTCAAAGGAGGAAAGAATCTCTGTGGACTAGACAAATATGAAAAGGTTTCAGAAAAATGATGGACCTCACTAAAGTTTGAAATATTGGTATGATTTATAAATGTGGAGAGGAAAATAAGTTGTTGAAGAACAAGGCACGTGTAGGAGCTTAGTGAGTTGACTGTTTTGGGTTCATTAATTTATTAATTCTGCCACATTTTCTTTCTAATCCTAATGAATGCTTAATGATGCGTTTCTTTCTTACTGTTTTCCAGGGCAGTGTTGGCCCTGTGGGACCAATTGGACCTGCTGGAATTCCTGGCCCAATGGTATGGTTCTATTTGTATAATGGATATTTCCCTCTAATCTGTCTATGATATCACAAAATGTCACCTTTTTTTTGTAGGGCCTTTCAGGGAATAAAGGACTACCTGGAATCAAAGGTGATAAGGTGATTTAAATATTAATATTATAAAAATAATTTTTATCACATTTGTCTTTTACTTTTCAGTCAACACAATTTATGAAATATTTTGTTTTTATGGAGTCTAATTTGTAGTATCAATTATATTAGTTTTCCTCAGAAGTAAGAAAAATAGAGAAATTATTCTTCTACAATGAATATTTGCTTTCTTATAATATTGCCATGTTTGTGATACATAAGTATCTTTGCATGAAATTGTGCTTTCCAGGGTGAACAAGGCACAGCAGGAGAGCTAGGAGAACCCGGGTATCCTGGAGACAAGGTAATGTTTATACCATTAATTTTATGTAAATATGAAAAAGGGTAAATTCAAAAGAAAGAACTGCTTATTATTTTATCCATGTATTGTGTTAGAATGTGGTATCAATATGGTTTTAAGTTCTTGTTTGAAACTTTTGTCTCAATATTTTAGCATACTTTATGAAATTTTTTAGCAGTTTGTAAATAGTGGTATGTCTGCCTTTTGTGGTATAACAACTTTCTCTTCTGTCTGTTATTCTCTTCTTTTAGGGTGCTGTTGGTTTACCAGGACCACCAGGGATGAGAGGAAAGCCAGGGCCTTCAGTAGGTTTGAACTTTTGCTTTGCTCTTTGTAACTGACAGAGTGCATGCCATGGCATGAGTCTCGACACTGTTGATCTAAGTAGGGTATAAGCCTACTGAGCATTTGTCTCCTTAGTTTTAGAATATAGTAAATCCCTCAGGTATTCAGTTCACATTCCATAGACTTTTGGACTTCCCTCTACTCCCAACCCTAGGCCAAAGCCAAGTTTCTGAGAGTCCTAAAGATCTTGGTCATATTATTCTACTGAATAATTTAATATAGACAATATTTAAATTAAAACAATAGGCTTTGAAGCCAGAAAATATAAAGCACCTTAAATAATATTTTAACTTTTCAAAATATCAATTTTATTAAGGAAACAGTCTGAAGAAAAGGTAGCATGTTTGCACTCTCTTGTGGACCAAAATATTCTAAATCCTTATTTTTTTTCCTAACCCTTGGACATCGATTAGATGAAAGAAAAAGATACCTTATATTGCTGTTAACATAAAACTCAAAAAATTATAAATCTAAAATTACTTAATAATTAAAGCTATTTAAATTAAATGGTTAAAACTTGAGAAAATATATTTCTAAATATTAAAAATCATAATTATTATAGCTAACATTTGCTGAGTATCTCCACAATACCAGGCAGTATTCTAAGGACTATACATCTAAATTAATCTTCACAACAATCCTACAAAGTTGGTACTATTATTATTCCTATTTTTTATATTAAGAAAATTGAGACACAGTGTTAGAAAACATCTAAGGTCACCTGGGTGGCCACCTACTTAGTAGGTGACCATTCAGAAAAACCTAGGCAATCAGGTATGTCAGAGCTCATGCGTTTAGCTACTGTGCCGTACTGTTTTAGGGTTTAATATTTTAAGATGGTTTTAGGAGTTTAATATTGATTACAACTCTGTGAAGGTAAAGGCGATTACAGATAGAAAAAATTAGATATAGGATTCAATTCTATGAAAAAGGTAGAGATGATTATACATACAAAAAATACATATAGGATTATAATGTATTAATGTCACATTAAAATATACATTAAAAATAATTGTGTTATGTTCCTGAGCAGTTCATTGTGTTCCCTCTAACTCTACCCTTCCATCTCAGGATTGTTTATTTTTTTTATCTCAGGAAGCAGTATTAAATTACAGAACTTTACCCCATTCTTTGTGACTTCTAACAGTGACAGTATTTTATATACATCTCTTAGGAATTATTTAACCCAAAGAACAATGTTTGGCATCTATTCGATGAAATGTTAGTGGTGACCTTTGCTTATACTAGTTCTTTGCCCTGGGCTTATTGCCATAAGGGCTTAACCTAATAAGCCATGTACCCTCCCTTGTACCCTTGAGCTGAATCTCAGAAACTCTAGAGTGCATAAATTGGATCATGAGACTAGGTCATGAAGCTAACAAACAACTTCTGTTTTTCAAGGATGGTTCTAAACCATATAAAGACTCTCTGATATTTGCAGTGATTGGCAAAATAAGATACTTTTTACATATTCTTTTTTTTAAATAATGTGACAGTTTTCTAGCGCTTGACCAAATAGGATGAAATGATACAATACATGCTCTAAGGGCACTATTAACTAATAAAAATTATAAGTATTTTTTGTGCTTTACAATTAATTTTTTGAGAAAACTAGAGTCAACTATCGTGCTTACACAAGGCAAACCATTTTAGTGTTCCTTACTCTTTGATTAAATTTATATTTATAACATGTTGATGGGAGTAAAAAAATCATTGGCTAGAGAGACAAAGACCTGGATTCTGGTCCCAGCTCAGGCACTTAACCTACTGGCTATCACCTTGGGTATTTAACCACCATGGTACCAGCTTCTCATGTTTAAAATGAAAGTTAGGGCCACGTGCGGTGGCTCACGCCTGTAATCCCAGCACTTTGGGCAGCTGAGGTGGGTGGATCACGAGGTCAGGAGTTCGAGACCACCCTGACCAACATGGTGAAACCCTGTCTCTACTAAAAATACAAAAATTACCCAGGCATAGTGGCAGGCGCCTGTAGTCCCAGCTCCTCAGGAGGCTGAGGCAGGAGAATCGCTTGAATCCAGGAGGCAGAGGTTGCAGTAAGTCAAGATTGTGCCACTGGACTCCAGCTTGAGCGACAGAGTGAGACTCCATCTCAAAAAAAAAAAAAAAAGAAAGAAAGAAAAAAGAAAGTTTAGGCCATATCATATGTAAGGCTCCTTATAGTCCTGTGATTATGATGTTTTTCTCTTTTAGACATAGTACTTACTAATATTCCTCCTAGTGTAAGCTAAAGAAAAGGCAGAGAGCCTATTTCACCTTTAACACATTATCTTAAAGCCCTTAGTATTTTTTTCCTGAAAGAAGTCACAATAAATGCTAATGATGTTCTTTTAGGGCAGGGAGCAAGAGACAGTGAGAGTGTCTCACTTACTTACTCATTTTACACCTTTCTGTACTGTTCTAATAAAGAAAATTAATGTCAGCAGGAATTACTTTGGTAGGGAGATAATTGATTTTTTTTTATTTGTTTTATCAAACTTTTGAAAACTACTTTGGGCCGAAGATAAGCGTTCATGAATTAAAATTAGTGAGATAGCCTTGTATTTTGTCTCTTGTTGTATTTATTACTTGTTTGTATCTTTTTGTTTTAATTAAAAAAATATTTTTAGAGACAGGGCCTCCCTCTGTTGCTCAGGATAGAGTGTAATGGCGCCATCACAGCTCACTGCAGTCTCCAACTCTTGGGGTCAAGTGGTCCTTCCACCTCAGCCTCTCAAGTAGCAAGGACTGCAGGTGCCCACCACCATACCCAGCTAATTAAAAAAAAAAAATTGTAGAAACCGGGTCTTGCTTTGTTGCCCAGGTTAGTCTTAAACTCCTGGCCTCAAGCAATCCTCTTACCTCAGCCTCCTAGAGTGTGGGATTATAGGTGTGAGCCACTGCACCTGGCTGTATATATTATTAATAGAAAAACTGTAGGTGTTTGACCAGGAAACCTTTCCTTCTTATAGAAGGAGACACTTGTTTGATGAAAAGTTGCTTATGCAGAATCAGTTATTATATTAAGAAACAAACTCCCACATTCAATTATATAAGTTAATGCCTATCTAAAATATTTGTTTACTGTCGTGGAAAGAATGCCAACATCATAAGGATGTCTTCCCTATTTTATAGATCCTACTTTTAATTTTCTGTTACCTAAGAGGTTGATGTTACTAACTAATATTGTTTCCAAGTAGATCTAAGTTGTAACATGAAATAATATTTTCAAGATATAAGAAGGAATGTCCTGATTTGGAAAGTTGTTACAGTTCTTGAATAGGGAAGCTTTTGCTCTACAAGTATTTTTAAAAAAATAGAGAAAACTACCACTCTGAGGTTGTTCGTAAATACACTTTCCTTTAGACCAAGAAAACAAACACAATTGTTATGCCCTATCCATTTTTTAGCTAGGGATTTTTGTCATTTGTAGAGGTTTATTTAATATTAGTTATCTATAAGTTACTTAAAATGTCAGCTTTTATAAAGAAAAATTGACATAGGAAATTTGCAATCGAAGTTTTACAAAACGAAGAATTATTCTGAAGATCAAATAAAATCATTACACAATTTCTGTTTTTAAATATCTGATTGTCAATCAGCTTTTCTGAAAACAAAGCCCTAGGGTATTGCTATTTTATCCTCACTGCTTAGAAATTTAGCTTTGTGGTTGGATTTTGCCACTAGAGGGCTCCAATGAGAGCCCCTCGCCCCTATCTCTATCTCTTTAAAGAGAGATGCTTGTCATTTTAAGAACTTCAGTATACTGATTCTGATGGATCACAGATTTTGTTTTTGTTTATTTGGAAAGGGAAACTTAAATGATCCTTTCCATAATATTTCACTGGCTTTCTCTAGATTTGATTGCAGTAGTTTATGGTGTCCTGTTTTATGTCCAGATACCTCAGCACTGAGAATGAATTAAGTGCATATTGGAAACTGTGCTTTAGATTTTGGAAAATGGGCAATCCCGTATTGTAACTTGCAAGTTTAGGTGATCTGAGGCTTATTTAAATTAAATCTGAAGCTCATATAGAAACTTAATATGGCAGAAATAATGAATGCAATAGTTTTTCTTATGAAAATGGATATATCAGACTACTGTCCTCCCTTTCCAAACTTTCATCTCTCGAGAGCATTGCTAGCCTTCTCTAGTTTCAGGCTTTATACCTACTTCTCTCTCCTGTCACTTTCTCCTTTAACCCTAATTTCACATCTTTATCATGAATGTCAGAAACTAGCTTCAGAGATACGGAAACTGAATCCTTAAAACTTCAATTAAAGGATGAAAACAGTCTAGGAATTCTATGTGTGAGCCAGGAAAGCAGAAAGGGTGTGAAGAGAAGGAATAATGATTGTAAAATTGGTTGACATTTAATGAGTACTTCATATGTCAGACATTGTGCTTAGCACTTTACATATATTATCTAATTTAACTCTCCAATGACTCTTTGAGAATGTTAGTACTATAATTATTATTTCTATTTTATTGATGAGAAAACTGAGGCTTAGAGAGATTAAGCAACAAGGATTTCAATCCAGGTGAGTCTTAATTACTAATTCAGGCCACTTACAGTATCAAAGGAGAGAGGAGTTTTCAGAGACAGCCCTGGGACTGTGGTTATTTATAAAAGCAGTTTCTCCTCTAGAATTCCCTATCTTGTTGAGTCCAGCTTTATTGTCTTATCTCTGTGAAACACATATAAACACACAATTTTTTTCTTGATTTGAGCACTTGACTCATTAATTTGTTTGTATCACTTAACACTTGAGTGAATGTATATTAAACCCATAAACATCTTATTTAAAAACTTTTACAGTAATGATGGTTACAAATTTTTCTAAAAAGTCATTACAACCTTGTTTGACATGATAATATAATGACTGACTGCTATTTGTTTACCATATGCCTGTTTCTTCTTTTAATTGTGTTTATTAAGTTAATGTTTATACTTTGATCCTCCCCCCCCCCCCATTTTAGGGCCAAACAGGTGACCCAGGACTCCAAGGACAATCTGGCCCTCCAGGACCAGAGGTAAAATATTGGTGGAAAGTTAATAAATTTGAAACAAAATGGTGGAAATTAAACTTGTTTGATAAAACATGTTTCAACATAGCAAGCTTAAGAAAGATTGTCTTTAAAGTTTAGATCTCCGTAAATAGTTTGGACTACATTTTTTCTGTTATGTCACGAGGTATGCAACAGGGATCCTAGGGAAACATAAAATTGCATTAGCCACATTTTCACACTGATTAGGATCACAGCTGATTTATTTGTTCTGCACAGCTATTAATAACAAGTACTTGAGGCTTGGAACCAAATTTCAGGAAAGAAACTCCACTGAATTATTAATGCAAAATGTTTCCAATTATTGCTATATCCATATATCATTTAAATCTCATACAGTATTCTAAAATAAATACAATTAAGTCTGTAGTACGTATATCAAATTTGTTTGTATATACTTTAAAATTTTTGACTTTGGTTTAATGGTTGATATACGGTGGCCTTCTTTTCTAAAAGTCTATATAGAACATAAGCTTCTGAGATAAAACATTTGGATTTAAAAAAATCATACTATGAGTCAGAACTATGAGTCAAAGATATACTACATGGAGATGAAACTTCTGAAGCTCACTCTAGTTTCAAAAATATATGCCCATATTGATATGTGTGTGCCTACACACACACACATACACACAAGCACACACATATCAGTGTACATACATATTTAATTTAGAGTCATAGATTCAGCAGAAGGCTGAGAAAATAATTGGCATCAGAATAAATAAGTTAGAGCAATAATGTCATAGTGTCAGAGTAGTAGGCAGAGTTTCTAAGACTACTGCTGTACTGATGCTGTCTCCCTCTCTTTGTAAACCATAAGATCTACTTCTTACTTCACAGCTGTCCTTCAAGGTTGGCTGATTTCTTTAGAAAATGCCCATTCTTGCTTACTGTATGATTTAAAAACACATTGGGTATTGATAGTTCAAAAATCTAAAAAGCAGGGTGGGCATGGTGCAATCCCAGCACTTTGGGAGGCTGATGTGAGAGGATCGCCTTGAGTCCAGGAGTTCGAGACCAGCCCTAGCAACATAGTGAGACCCTGTTGCTAATAAAAAAAAAATGTTTTAAAAGTTAGCCAGGCATGGTGGCTCACACCTGTAGTCCCAGCTACTCGGGAGGCTGAGGTAGGATGATCACTTGAGCCTGGGGTGGCACCACTGCACTTCAGCCTGGGTGACAAAGTGAGACCCCGTCTCCAAAAAAAAAAAAAAGAAAAAATAGAGTCTTCAAAACTTCATTGTAGCTAGTTTTACCAATAGAGAGGTAATAGGAAGTAAAATACAGTAGTATATTGATCTCAGCATTCTGATAGGAAGGAAATGAGTAATTAAAGCTTCAGATTAGTATAAGCTTCTCCATATGAGCCTACAATTTTTATTTTAATCATTTTTAATGAAAGCTTTCCTGGAATGAATAGTATTTACTGCCTTGTCATACTGAGGATACAGAATCTATTTTAATTTTCATTATCTTTAAAGGTTATTATTATGACTGTATTGCCCTATTATTACTGCAGTTACAGGTGATATGTACACTAGAAATGGCTATGTTGCCTCCTTGCTATAAGTATGGTTTTGAGTCATTTTTCTTCTTTCTCATAAAGCTTGGTTAAAGGATGCATGCGCCATGTTTTCACTTACTACTTGGTCTTCTAAAGATGTTTATTTATTTCTCTCTTCCCTTTAAAATTTCATAATATCCATCAACACTGAAAACATTGTCTCATTATCTCTGATTTTAGCACCACTAATATAAGGTCCTGAGCCCCAGCATTTTCAGAGTACCAATCCTTCCTCTTCACCTGTATTAAGTTTTTTCATGGGGCTAAAAATGTAACCTGTACTCTCTCAAGAACTGATGCTAGATTGTTTTGGGAAATGGGGCCTAATTCAAGGAGCATAACTTTTTCTTGATCATAAAAATATAGTACATAGGCAACTATATGTGAGACAACACTTTTATCCAAATCCTTCTCAACATTAGGCTTTTAATAAACTTGCAGGTCCAAGAATTTTAAATAGTATATTTGGTAGCAAACCAAGCCTGAAAACTTTCTGCTTGTATAGTGGATGAATTTTTCTCAGGTAAAGGGTCTTATGCATTGTGCTAAATTCAGACTTTATCCTGTATGCATTAACCAAAGATATTTAAGCAAGAGAAAGGAATTATCAGAGTTGTGCTTTATGCAAAGCAGCAGGGGGAAGGATAAAAGAGAAGGGAAGGAGGAGTGCCAAGGAGATGAACTAAAGGTTATTTAGAAGGATGGTGCAGCAGAGCAGGGGATTGATGATGAGGTCCTGTGACAATAGAAAGGAAAGGATAGCTTAAAGAGAGAACTAGAAAATATAATTCACAACACATAAAACAGTGCTTTCCAATTGTAAGAGAGAGGAATAAAAGGCAATTTTAACACTTTTTGCTTGAAAAGTTGGGTAGAATGTGGATCGTCATTCCAAAAATAGAAAATAAAAGAGGAAAAGGAGGAGGAGGAGAAGGAAGAGATTCAGAGTGGCAGGAAATAATGTTTTGGCTTTGAATCTGTTAGGGTTGAAAGGCCTTTAGGAGAAATAGAAAATTAGTCTAATAAGAGTCTTAAAACTGTAGGCCCAAAGCTCAGAAAAGTAGACTAGAGATACATATTTATATAATCATCTGCATAAAGGTATTAGATGAAGCAGTGTAACAGATGAATTAAAACAAAGTTTAAAAATTCTACACCTGGAAACTCACCCCTAGAAGGCTACAGTCTTTGTCTACAGTGCAGTTAAGTTTTAAGTTGATAATAAAAAGTCAGTAAAATAAATTTTGGTAACTGAAAAATACATTCCTTAGTAACTTATGGTCTGGAGAGAAGAAATATCACAATGGAAATTAGAAAATATTTAGAAGTGAATGAGAACGAATCAGTATAAAAACTTGAGTGTTTTTATACTGAAGCAACATTTAGAGGACAATTTATATACAAATTCATTTCTCTTGAAAGCAAGGAAGGTAAAAAATAAATGAGTTATACACAGCATAACTGTAGGGATTTGTTTCAAAAGAAGAAAGAAGTTGAAAGAGGTCAGATAGGATAGTCTCTGTTTTCTTAGTCTTGAAACTAAATCTCAAGAGTAAGGGGACTGTGCAGGAGAAAGGAGCTGCAGGAGTTCTTTGAAAAGTAAGTGAGAGAGTGACTGCGGACTAATAAAATAATTTCTGAGTTGTTGGTTAAGGTAATTTTTGGATAAGGTTTTTTGTTTGTTTTTGTTTTTGTTTTTGTCTTTTTGAGACAGTTTCACTCTCTCGCCCAGACTGGAATGCAGTGGTGCCGTCTGGGCTCACTGCAACCTCTGCCTCCCAGGTTCAAGCGATTCTCCTGCCTCAGCCTCCCAAGTAGCTGGGATTACAGGTGCCTGCCACCACACCTGGCTAATTTTTGTATTTTTAGTAGGGAGGGGGTTTTGCCATGTTGACTAAGCTGGTCTCGAACTCCTGACCTCAGGTGATCCACCTGCCTTGGCCTCCCAAAATGCTGGGATTACAGGCATGAGCCACCATGTCCGGCCCAGTTTTTGGTTAGTTTGAAATATAAGAGGCTTTTGCCTGAAATACAGTCACAAAGCTCTGTACATTTTGTTGTAAGGGGATTTCAGATTTGAATACGATCTTCCCACTGCCAAAAGGATGACACATGATCAGTTATATGATTCTCCTTTCTTTTGGGTTAGAACATATTAATTATTCAAAAGGAGGGTAGCAATTCATTGTATTATGTCATTTCCGCTATTCAGTATAGATGGATGTTATAATGTGAAAGCATAATTCAGCAAAAGTAATTCTATTAGGGGCCAAAATGTTGAGACCTACATATATACTTCTATGATAGCTTTTGTTAATAACTGGGTGATAAAAGGTTTAAGTTAATATCTGAAAATTACAGAATTTGGGGGTTAACATCTTCTGAGTGAGAATTGAGGAGTTAGTCTGAGTCCCTTGAGCAAATTACTTCAACTCCCTGGGCCTTTCCTCATCTGTAAAACAGAAATATTAATAGTACCAACCTCATAAAGTTGTTTTATTACACACATTAATACATGTAAAACACTTCAGCATGTAGTTAATAGGAAACATTCAGTATGTATTAGCTGCCACCACCACCACTACCACCATAATTGAAGACAGGACACATTGTCTAGACCTAAGGCAGAGAAGCCTGGCCAGTTCAAGATCAGAAAGAATGCCAGTGTAACTGGAGTGAGCAGAATGAATGAAGAGGAAAGTGGTATACAATGAAGTTGGAAAAGTAGGCAGGAGATATATCATGTATGCCCTCATAGAGGATAGTGAGAAGTTTGGATTTGGTTCTAAGTGCAGCAGGAAGCCATGAGAGGCTTTAAATAGGGCAGAGGCATGATCTGATCTGATTTATGCTTTTCAAAGGTTACTCTGGCTGCTGTGTGAACATAAGACTGTGGGGAGAAACAGTGCTGAAAGTAGGGACATGATTTTTTATTTTTATTTTATTTTATTTTTTGAGACAGAGTCTCACTCTGTTGCCCAGGCTGGAGTGCAGTGGTGCAACCTCGGCTCACTGCAACCTCCGCCTCCTGGGTTCAAGCAATTCTCCTGCCTCAGCCTCCCAAGTAGCTGGGATTACAGGCGCATGCCACCACACCAGGCTTATTTTTTGTATTTTTAGTTGAGATGGGATTTCACTGTGTTAGCCGGGATAGTCTTGATCTCCTGACCTCGTGATCTGCCCACCTCGGCCTCCCAAAGTGCTGGGATTACAGGGGTGAGCCACCGCACCTGGCCAGTAGGGCAATGATTTAAGGAGATTATTTTACTTATCTAGGCAGAGAACTTATTTGAATGAATAGTAATTTTAGTTTTTGATAATAAAACCATGCCAGCTATAGAAAGTGATTTATCAACCTTTACTGGGCATCACTATCACCTGTAGAACTTTTTTTAAATTTATTTTTATTTATTTTTATTTTTTTAAGGCTGGGCATGGTGGCTTATGCTTGTAATCCCAGCACTTTGGGTGGCTACAATGAGAAGATTGCTTGAGCCTAGGAATTCAAGACCAGCCTGGGGCAACATAGTGAGGCTTTGTCTCTACTAAAAAGAAAAAACACACACAGATTGCCAGGGCCAATCTCAAAAATGTTGAATCAGAATCATTGGGGGTTGCTCCACAGGTGATTAACAGCAATAATAAAGAACCACATCTTATTTTTCTGTTCTTTATGGCAGCAGAACCTTTATCCAATAGAATGAGAGTGTTTTCAACCCAGTAAAGTATAAGATCACAAAAGAAGTCAGAACATTCTCCTTGTTCTCTGCATGGAAATTATCATCTGATTCTGTTTTAGCAGCCTGGGAAAATTATTACTACTATTTACTGCAGCAAAGCGTGGCACAGAGATAGCATTCTATAAATGTTTTTAAAAACAAAGTGATAAAAGAAAGACACTAATAAGCTTTGCTATGGATTTTTCTCCATTAACATTTAATTTGCACAGGAGCTGGAACAGAGAAGGAGAGCTGGATTGCCTTTGCAGTACAGGGTGAATGTGATTCAAAAGCACAAGTTTTATAGTACCAAGAGCATATGAAGGAGCCTGAGATAAGAGTAGGAGAAGGGCAGGTAATTTAGAAGATAGTCTCACAGACAGAAAAAATAATCTGAGTTAGCCCAGTGAACTAATTACACATGTTGATATTTTACAGTCATAAAATATCTTGCAATTGTATTTATTAATCATTATTATTTCCACGGAGTAATTAGGTTAAATTCTATAAGGCTAAAATCAGAGGTTAAGCCTTCCTCAGTAGCCACCACCGTTACCACTTTAGAGTAGTGTAATCAGTGGTTAGAAGCTGAGTTTATTCATGGATAACTACAAGGTGCAGAAAAATAATTCATATTTTTTTCTTTAAAACCATGTAAGGAAACTCATATTAAAAGTATAATTATATTAAACTTTAATTTTAACTGTGTATTTTCTTCCAGAAAAGTTAGAGAAATTATTCTACAAGGCAAAGCTATATAGGACAAAGTTAGATAAGTGTACTACCCTCCCTACCTTTCTGTCCTGTCCTCATCCTCTTATTCTTTTTCAATGTTCTCACCTGCCCCCTGAGGTATCCAATCTCAGTAGTTTCTGGTGTATCTTTCTTGTGAGTTGTGTATGTGTGTATGTTTTGCTTATTTAAGGGGCAGATGTATGTGTATTTTCTTACACTTTTTTATTACATAAAAGGTTACATACCACAGATACTTTTTGACACTCTGCTTTTTTTACTTAAAAATATATCCTGGAAATCATATCAATTCATGGAGCTCTTTATGTAATTTTGTAGCTTCATAGTACTTCATTGTGTGGATGTATCAGTTTATTCAATCATTCTCCTACATATGGAAATTTAGTTTGTTTCCAGCATTTTGCAATGAAAAACACTCCTGCAATGAATAAACTTGTGCTTCTTATGTATTTCTATACAGTTGGAGGTGCATCTTCATGGTGAATTGCTAGAATTGGATTGCTAGGTCGAAAGAAGATATTGTTAGATATTGCCAAATTCCTCTCTGAAAGAATTGCATTCCAATCAACATTTCTGTAATTATGACATTTTTCTCACTATGAGTGACACTGAACATCTTTTTTTTGTTTGAGGACTGTTTTATAATCTTTCTTGCAAAAGTCTGTTTATGTTTTTTGCCCATTTTTCTACTAGGTATTTGGTCATTTTACTCTAAATGTTTAAGAATTATTTGGGTATTAGGGAAATTAGCCCTTTACCTTTGATAACTATTACAAGTATTTTTTCCCAATTTGTCACTTGTCTTTTGACTTAGTTTGTAGTGTATTTTGACAGGAAGCAGCTTTACAATTTTACATAGCCAAATTTGTCAGTCTTTTAGGGAATTTGGATTTTGAGTCATCATTAGAGAACCTTTTCCTATATCCAGATGTTAAAGAAATCACCTATGTTTTCTTCTGATTCTGGACTAGTTTCCTTTTTTATATTTAGGTCTCTGATACATTAAAAGTTTTTTTTGTGTGTGTGAATGTTGTGATTTATGTATTTCATTTCACATTTTTCTAAATGGCTAATCAGTTTTCTCAGAATCATTCGTTAAACAATCTATCTTTGCTTCAGTATCATAGTTTATTTTAAACTGTGCTACCTAATCATACACAGTCACACACTGCATGCATTGTTTTGGTCAAAGATGGACCTCATATAAAACCCTAGTCCCATAAGATTATAACAGAACTGAAAAATTTGTATCACCTGGTGATGTCATATAAAGCCTTCATAACATCATTACTCCCATGTTTTGTGGTGATGCTGTTGTAAACAAACCTACTGTGTTGTCAGTCATATAAAAGTGTACAGTAATGCCCTAGGCCTTCACATTCACTCACTACTGACTTACTAACTCACCCAGAGCAACTTCTGATCCTGTTGGCCCCAGTCATGGTAAATGCCCTATACAGATGTACCATTTTTTATCTTTTATACTACATTTTTACTGTACCATTTCTATGTTTATATAGATTTAGATACACAAATACCAATGTGTTAAAATTGCCTACAGTATTTAGTACAGTAACGTACAGGTTTGTAGCCTAGAAGCAATAGGCTATACCATATAGCTTAGGTTTGTAGTAGACTATACTATCTAGGTCTGTGGAAGTACACTCTATGATGTTCACACAATGACAAAATTGCCTGACAAAATGTTTCTCAGAACAAATACCCATCATTAAGTGATACATGATTGTACTAAATTTCTACTTCTTGGATCTATGTCTGTACTTTATTTTCTATTCCATCTGAGTGGTTGTCTGTTCATGCACAAGTCCTACCTTGTTCTAATGATAGAAACTTTATGGTGTGTTGAGATGTCTGGAAAGGTTTTAAGTCCTCTGAGCTTTTTTCAGTGTTTTCCTGGCTACATTTGCATTCTTGTTTTTCCATATAAACCTTAACATCAGTCTATCTAGCTTCATTAAAAAATATTGTTAGTATTTTTCTTGGCTTCAACTTACACTTATAAATGAAGAGAGCCCTGGGATCTTTATGATGTTGACTCAGTCTTTTCAAGAACAACGGTTGTCTTTCATTTGTTCAGATCTATTTTTGTGTTTTTCAGGAGTGTTTTAAAACATTCCTTAGGTTTTGCACATTTTTTGTTAAATTTTTTCTTAAGCATTTTATTTTTTTGTTGTTATAGTAAAAGGGGTTTTGTCTGCCATTATATTCTCTAATAGATTTTTGTTTATGTGTCCAAAGACTGTTGATTTTTCAATGTTAATTTTATATCCGGTTACCTTAATGGTTTCTTTTTTTTTTAGTTAGTTTTGCCATTGATTTTCCAGAGTTTTCTAGACATGCTATCATGTAATTTTCAAATAGAGATCATTTTAGTTCTTCTTTCCCACTTCTTAAACCTCTAAGTTAATTCTCATGTCTAATTGTATTGTAATACCCCTAGTACAATGTTAAAGAAGTGGTGAGCATCCTTGCTCTGTTCCTGGTGTTAGTGGAAACATTACAGTGATTCCTCATGAAGTAAATGCTGGCATGAAGATTAAAATATTCATATTTTATTACATTAAAGAAATAGGCCGGGGATTGCTTGAGCCCAGGAGTTCAATACTGGCCTGGGCAGCATGGCAAAACACCATCTCTACAAAAAAGACACAAAAATTAACCTGGCATGGTGGTGTGCATTTATAGTCCCAGCTCCTCAGGAGGCTGAGGTGGGAGGAACACTTGAGCCCAGGAGGCAGAAGTTTTGGTGAGCCGAGGTTACACCACTGCACTCCAGCCTGGGCCACAGAGCAAGACCCTGAAAAAAAAGAAAGAAATATCCATTAATATTTTCTTGAATGTTTTAAATCAGGGATCATTATTATATTTTGTCAAATATATATACTTGATTAAAGGTTTTATATTTCCTACATGTATGGAGATAATTATGTATTTTTTCTGTTTGGATCTATGTGTATGGTATATTAATGGATTTTTTTATTGTCTCAACTTGTATTCTTGAAATATATTCTACTTGATTGTGGTGATCCTATTATCCTCTACAAGAGTGGCACATTTGTTACAATTGATGAACCTACACTGACACATCATAACTATCACCCAAGGTCCATAGTTTACATTAGTGTTAGTGTTCACTCTTGAAGTTGTACTTTCTATGGGTTTGGAAAAATATGTAATGATCTACCATTATATTATTATACAGAGTATTTTCACTGCCCTAAAAATCCTCTGTGCTCTGCCCGTTCATCCCTCCTCTCCCCTGCCCTCAGCAACCTATGGGCACTGATCTTTCTACTGTCTTCATAATTTTGCCTTTTCCAGAACGTCAGGCAGTTGGAATCGTACACTATGTAGCCTTTTTAGATTGACTTCTTTTAGATATTAATATGCAATTAAGATTCCTCCATGTTTTTTCATGGCTTCATAGCTCATTTCTTTTTAGCACTGAATAATATTCTGTTGTCTGGATATACCACAGTTTATCCATTCACCGACTAAAGGACATCTTAGTTGCTTCCAGGTTTTGGCAGTTATGAAGCTGCTGTAAATAGTCATATGCAGGGTTTTGTGTGGACATAAATTTTCAACTCCTTTGGGTAGAATTAAGGAATGTGGCTTCTGGATCACACGGTAAAAGTATGTTTAGTTTTGTAATAAACTCCGTCTGCCAAAGTGGCTGTGCCATTTTGCATTCCAACCGGCAATGAATAAGAGTTCCTTTTGCTCCACATCCTCACCAGCATTTGGTGTCAGTGTTCTGGATTTTGGCCATTTTAGTGAGTGTGCAGTGGCACCACATTGGGTTTTGGTGGTGGTGGTGGTGGGTTTGTTTGTTTGTTTGTTTTGAGACAGTTTCACTATGTCACTCAGGCTGGAGTTCAGTAGAGTGACCATGGCTCACTGTCGCCCCAGCCTCCTGGGCTCAAGTGATCCTCCCACCTCAGCCGCCTGAGTAGGAAGGAACACAGCCATGTGCCACTGTGCCCAGCTATTATTATTATTATTATTTGTGGAGACAAGGTCTCGCTATGTTGCCCAGGCTGGTCTCAAACTCCTGGGCTGAAGCAATCATCACACCTTGGCCTCCCAAAGTGCTGGGATTAAAGGCATGAGCCACCAGAACCAGCCCACATTGTTGTTTTAATTTGCAGTTCCCTAATGACATATAATTTGGAGCATCTGTTCATATGCTTATTTACCATCCGTATATCTTCCTTGGTGAGGTGTTTGTTAAGGTCTTTGGCCTTTTTTTAATGTTTTTTTTTTTATTGTTGAGTTTTCAGAGTTCTTTATATATTTGGGGTAACAGTTCTTTATCAGATGTGCCTTTTGCAAATATTTTCTTCCAGTCTGTGGTTTGTCTTCTTATTCTCTTGACATTGTTTTCTGCAGGGCAGAAGTTTTAAATTTTAATGAAGTTCAGTACGGATTGTGTCTTTTGTGTTGTTTCTAAAAACAACATACCCAAGGTCATCTAGATTTTCTCCTGTATTATCTGCTAGGATTTTATAATATTGCATTTTACATTAGGTCTGTGATCTATTTTGAGTTAATTTTTGTGACAGGTGTAAGGTCTGTCTCTAAATTCATTTCTTTTTTGCACGTAGATGTCCAGTTATTTCAGCACCGTTTGTTGAAAAGACTATCTTTGCTCCATTGTACTGCCTTCGCTCCTTTGTCAAAGATCAGGTGACTGTATTTATGTGGGTCTATTTCTGGGTTCTCTATTCTGTTCCGCTCATCTACTTATCTGTTTTTTCTTCATTACCACACTGTCTTGAATATTGTAGCTTTATAGTAGGTCTTGAGGTCCAGTAGTATCAGTCCTCCAACTCTGTCCTCTTTCAAGTTGGGTTGGCTGTTTTGGGTCTTTTGCCTCTCTGTATAAGGTTTAGAATCTGTTTGTCAGTATCCACAAATAACTTATGGGATTTTGTTTGGTATTGCATTGAATCTATAGATCACATTAGGAAGAATTTACTTCTTTTTTATTTGTTTGATCATAATTTTATAGTTTTCCTCATATAAATTTTGTACTTATTTTCTTAGGTTCATAACTAAGTATTAGTTGGTGCTAATAACCAACTAATACAGTTGGTGCTGTATTGTGTTTTTAATTTCAAATTTCATTAGTTTGTTCTTGGTATACAAGAAGTCAGTTAACTTTTATATGTTAACCTTGTATCCTACAACCTTGCTATAACTGCTTATTCATTCCAGGAGGATTTTGTTCATTTTTTTCTGATTTTCTGCATAGCCAATCATGTCATCTGTGACAAAGGCAGCTTTATATTTTCGTTCTCAATCTGTGTGGTTTTTATTTCTTTTTCTTGTCATATTGCATTATCTAGGACTTCCAGTATAATGTTGACAAGGAGTCGTAAGAGGGGGTATTCTTGCTTTGTTCCTTTTCTAATTTCTTTTTATTCTTTTATTTTTATTCATAAAATTATTAATGTCTGTTATTTCTTCTCTGATCATTACTTTAAATGTGTTCAATAGACTCCATATGGAGTATGTTTGGTTATTAAAATTACTTTTTGGTATTTTGTCATTTCAATTTGTATATCTCTTCTCACCCAATAATTATTTAAATAGGCAATTTTTAAATTTTCAAGTGGGAGAGCTTTTTCAGTTTTGATTTTGTTAATAATTTCTGGTTTCATTGCATGGTGATCAGAGACTTTTTTTTTTACTTTATGGAACTTACTGATCTTTTTCTTTTTTACCTAATATATGTTCACCTTTTGTGAATGTTCAATGTCTTCTTGACAAGATGGTATATTCTTATTATCAGGTGCAAAGTTTGGTATGTAGTGATTTGCCCTTCCTTATTGATTATGTTATTTAGATTTGCTGTATCTTAACTTATTTTTGTTTTACATAATCTGTCTGTGTTAATAGGATGAACTGTGGCCTCTGTCAATCCAGTTACTCTCAGAGCCACAACTGGTACTTTTCTCACTCTTTCACTGTCCATTTTACATTCCCCTCACCCTCAGCTATAACCTCAGCAGATCTTGGTAGCTTATCTGGTAGTACAACCTAAACCTTCATTGCTGAAGAGCATGTATGTTTGACAGGAGTGCAAGAAGGTGCCCAGTGTATCACCTGAGTTTCACATGTATTCCTTCCTGCCTATATTGGATTAAAGCAGTCTTGCTTCCTTCTGTTTATCAAGGTCAATTAGTCATGCCAGTGTGGTGACTTCTCTTTTTATTTGTTCAGACCTGGTGACAAAAAGTCCAAAGTGCTCTGGTAGCAGTCGTAACTTTTAGTTTATTAAGACCTTTCTTGTGTCTTCTGTCAAGAGAGACCCCCCACTTTGGGTAACAAGATCTTCAGCCCTGTAGAGTTCAGGGTGTGGTGAAGGAAGCACAGAATACAGTGTGTCATTGGGAGTGATGGTAAATAGGACCATACCTGCTTCCACCCCTTGGTCTTTAGACCCAAATGTTCATCCTATTTGGGACAAAACTCCATATAGGAGTCAGTGATTTAACAAATCCACTGTGTTCTAAGGGGTAGTACACCATTTTTTCACACTATTTTCTTTTAACTGGCACATCAGTTATAACTTTAGAAGGAAATTCCAATGTTATGTGAGGCTGGATGCCTCTAGATTGGGCAGGATTAAAACTAATGGATTACATCATGGGCCTACTCCTTGCCCCTCCTTCAATGTAAAGAGGGTCTCCATTTTTGGATGCTGTGTTCTGTGAGGTTTCATGTCTGTGGATCAGGCATTCTGTAAGCCTCTAGATAGTGGTGCTAGTAGAACTTTAGAGACAAGAAAGGCAAACTCTTACCCAAATAAATATCTGTCTCTGTGATGATGAACTGCTGATACTTCCAGGTTGGAAGGTGCCCAGTGTAAGAAATTTGCCACCGAGTAGCTGGTTGCCTTCTTCGTGGAATGGTGACATAATGTGGACTTTGTTGGTCTTTTTTTGCTGACAAATGGAACTTTCAGAGGCAGCAGAAGCTGGAACATCCTTGGTAAGTGATAGTACATGCTGTTGGGCTCATACATAACTTCTGTCTCTACTACCATGTCTTCTCCATTCATGTGATACTCATGCCAATCTGGGAGTGACCAAAGATGAAGGCTGGCTAATGTCAACTGGCCAAGTCATTTTGTCTACTTGGTTTTTTATAACCTCCTTCATGGTATATGCTTCCTGGTGGGCATTAATGTGTGAGGGCGAACTCTTCATACTCTTTGCCTAATCTCGTGTGTCTATTCATGTGACTCTATCTCAGATCTCTCTCTTCCTCTATTTTTTTTTCCTCCCAGGCCCCTGACCAGATAGCCATGCCATTGATTACTGCCGAGGAATCTATATATCCTCACTTCAGGTCACTTCTCTTGCCACACAAAAGATGATGAGCTGGTACACTGCTCACAGATCTACCCCTTAGGATGACTTTTTTCTTCTCTGTTGTTATTCAGAGTACTCATAAGTGTACCTTTTTTGCTGCTGCTATCCATTTTCAGCTAGAACTGCCTACCAAGCTGACCCAACCATAAATCAAGCTGAAGCTTTTTCTCCTCCTCCAGCTAGTCATATGGGAGCTATTTTCTCACCCTAACACATATTCCTGTAGTTATAAGCTAGGAGAAGGTAACTGCAGTGAGTGTGAAGGTGACATTGGGGTTTGGGCTACCTATTAATGTAGCTTACTTGTTCCCCCGGTCCCACTTGGGTTCAATTCTGTATATAACATTTCTCCAGTATAATGGATTGCTGCTAGTGCCCATCTGAATTTATGTCTTGGCAGCCTGACAGAACCCAGGACATAATGGCAAGTTCTAAGTGTGTGGTTACTTAATGTCCCATAGTCAAGTGTCCTTCCTTTACCAGGTTCCAGTAACACCAAAAACTGTTTCTCAAAAAGCATATTATTTTCTGCTTCAGATGACGTGGCCTTACTCCAGAATTCCAGAGGCAGCATTTGTTTCTCTCACTGCAAACTGCCATAGGCTCCATACTGCATCTTCTCCCACCGTAATACCTCCAATACTAGAGGGTCTTCTGGATTAAATGTACAAGTGGCGGGACTGATTGTACCATGTCCTAGACTTATGATGTTGCCCTTTCCTGTTTTGGGTGCTGCTCAAAGCTAGCAGCCTACAGTGTCACCTGGTATATGGGCTAGAGTAGTATTCCTAGGTATAGAATGGTTTGCTCCTTGGACCCCAAAAGGTGTGCCTTTCCTTTTTTTGTGGTGGAGTATGTAAGACTCTCAACTTGCTCTTGCCTTAGAGGGGCTATTCAAGTATATCCCTAACCACTGAGATCCTAAATCTTCAGAAAATTGGCCAGCTTATGAATCTTTGAAGGGTGTATATCCTACCATCTTGAGTGCATGTGTCTTGCCAAATTCTCTATTGTACTAGCCATCTCTTGCTCATCTTGTTCAATCAGCATGACATCACTTATGTAGTGGATTGGGGTGATGTTCTGTGGTATTCACTGAAGGTTCAGATCTCTTCAGACTGAACCTGTATCATATGACAGAGGCAGGAGAACACAGGAAAACTGTAAGTGACTATTGTCCATCCTACATGAATGCAAACTAGTTTTTTATTATCTTTTTTAATTTTAAAGGAAAAAGGTACATTTGCTTCATTGGTGACTATATACCATTTATGGGAAGACTTAGTAATCTTCTCTAGCAATGATACTACATCTGACAAAGCAGCTGTAACTGGGGCTGTGGTAGTCTACAGTCACCCTCCAGAATCTATGCGATCTCTGCAGGGGCGCGCCTGGTGAATTCAGCAATGCTGTGATAGGGACCACCACCCCTAAATCTTTTAGGTTTTTAATGGTGGCACTAATCTATGACATCCCCCCACACACAATGTGACTGACAGTCATAGAGATGTAAGTGATTGGCTGATCATCAGAACCCAAAGATCCACCTATGGGAATATCTCAGCCTTTTATGCTCCTCTTTAGACAATCCAATTCTTACTATTCATTTTCAACAGATCTTTGGGGATATCTATTGTATATGTCAATTACTAAGAAAAAAAGTGCAGAGGTGAATAAGATTAGGTCCTGACTTCAGGAGCTTATAGTCAAGAAGTCAATATTCAATTATCATACCGTGTCAAAGCCTCTACTGTCTCTGTCTGTCTTTTTTCCCAGGCATCAGGTTTGATTAGGTTTGATAAAATTAAAACTTAAAAATCAGGTCATCCCTTGAAAGTCTAGAATCAGTGCAGTCCTCAGAGAAAGTTGTAAATTATTGAAGAACTTTTTTTCCTGAGGCTCTTAGTCTCTCCTTTGTGTGTGTGTGTATATATATTTCCTCCCTTGGGCATGAGTTCTTTTCCATCTCAAACAATCGGTGTGCTCTTTTTTTTCCCCTATAATTTGCCCTTCCCATCAAAGCCTGTTTTCATGGAAAGACCTGATAAATATATTTCAGTCCCAGCAGTAAATGATTATGAGCTAACTGCAATGTATTCCTCTTTCAAGGATATTTACATTTCAGCAATGAACAGAAACCTGAAACTAATGCAAAATGTCATTAATCAAAGAATTTAGGGTGTCATTTAGTGAGCAGGGAAAAACTTATGGATGACTAGAAACTTTCATACCTCTCAACTTAACCATACCATGCAAATGGTCATCTACTCAACTAAAAAGGCAGGACAGGACTGGCCACCATTTCTTGCTAGTAACTTCTAGTTAGGAAACTCAAATCTTCATAAGAGTTGGTGAAAGCAAAGTACTCTGAAGTTTTTGTTGTAAATGCTATTTGCCATTGGCATTGAAGAGAACTGTTCATCATTAAAGACCAGCTGAGCAAATGTGACTTCAAACCACTTCAAAGATTTTTTTCTCTTCTTAATGTTTTACTTATTCTAGGCAATGTGACAGTGATGATACTTGCATATGCTGTAACAATGAAGTGAAAAGATCAGTGCATTCAGCTTTTCATGGAATTGTAAATATTAGAGCTGTTCCAAGATAAAACATCACTTGCCTTAATACATAAGATTTATTTTTTCCATACTGGTTTTTGTCTGCTTTTAATAAAAACATATGGAAAATGCTCTACAGGAATCATTTCTATTTCTTTAAGCATAGTCGTATCAGTTTTGAGCACTAATCCCATGTATCCTCTCAGTTCTGGCAGCAGAGCACCTTCTTGTATGGTAGCAGGATGGTTGGAATGTTTGTTGATTCAGCTATTAAGCCCCCTGGGCTACAGAGATTGCCAAATATTTGAATTTTGGATGATGTACTTGGTATATGGGGCCAATTGTTTATGACAAAAATGAATCAAGACCACTAATCACAGCAGTGCCAGAAGTGGCCAAACAGTGGGTCCTCTTTTTCCATCAGGGTGGTCTTCATTAGTGACAAAGACTGAAGTGAGTTTCAAAAATCTGGCTATATCAAGTAAAAGCATGCTTTTAAACTTCATTTTTAGTACTTCAGTGGACTTAACTGGAATAAGCTAGACTGCGGCCAGCTATGTTAATTGATTAGAATGTAATGGATTCCCTTTGCCTAAACGATTTACTTCTTTGATATCTTCTATGACTTGGATTTGGATGAGAAATTTCATGTTTTTAATTGTCACTTAAGTCATGCTGAAAGAGCACATGTGATTAAATCAGTCAATAAAAAAAGTATTAGGTTTCTACTATGTGCAAATATGTGCCTAGTAATCGCTGTAAGGTATATTAAAAAATAAAATGTTATCAATAATTTAGGAAAATTTAGTCTAGTTGGGAAGAACAAAATCTATATGTAAACTGTTAGGTAATGGTGAAGGCATCATGTGAGAATTAAGGAGTTGTTATAGTTCAGTGTTAGTAGAGATAGATTAACATAAAATGGAAGGATAGAGAAGGGTTCATAGAGAAGATGGAAGGGTTTACAGAAATGATGGACCTTGAATTAGATTATTTATTAATAAATTGCAGGAAAAGGGGAGGGCATTCCAAGCACAGTGAACAATATAAGCAGAGCCTAGAGACCTAGGTTAATGCATGGTGGATTTACAGGAGTGGGTGACACTGGCTAGCTGATACAGTTTTTTTGTGTGTTGGCACAGAGTGACAAATAAGGCTGTAAAAGTAGGTTGGCATCAAATTGTATAAGACCTTATATTTCAAGCTATGTCAGAGACAGCATATTCAGTGGTTAGGCAATGTGGGTTAATGTTGCAATTCTTGTGTTGTGAAAAACTATGAGACCCCCCCTCTCATCTCCCAGGTGAACCAACCAAAGTTCTATTTCTTTGCCTGGTTTTTGCTCATACTGGTCACAAATTTTCACCCTTTTATACTCATTGTAGATGGGAGTCTCTGCAACTATTATCGACAAGGAGATAGAGTCTTCTGCCTACCCAGGATGAATCATTTTTTTCTTTTCTTTTCTGTTTTATTTTATTTTATTTTATTTTAGTGAGACGGGGTCTTGTTCTGTTGCCCACCCAGGCTAGAGTGGCGTGATCATGGCCACTGCAGCTGCAGCCTCCAGGCTCAAGCAGTCCTCCCACCTCAACATCTCAAATAGCTTGGACCACAGGCATGCACTACCACACTCAGCTAACTTTTTTATTTTTTATTTTTGTAGAGATGGGTTTTCATTGTGTTACCCAGGCTAGTCAAGCTATCTGCCTATCTGCCCACCTCAGCCTCCCAAAGTGCTGGGACTACAGATGTGAGCCACTGCCCCCAGCTGGAATCTTAGTACTAGTTGTTACAATGTTGCAAACCTGAAACTGCTCACCAGATTGATGAGGAAGTCTTTCTGCCCTTTGAACTTATTTCCCTGTACTTGGCCTGAAGCTGTCTCTCCCAGTACCTCCTCTAAACAGGCAATAAAGTGGAGGACCATTTATTGCCTGGTTGACCATATATTTGGTTTACATATTCATTGCCATTTCCCATGGGCTTCTCTCAAATCCTGTTAATCATCTGTGAGGCCCTAATACTTCCTCCTCCAGAAAGCTATGTCTCTATCAGTATCCCATCTTCATCACCAAAATTGTCAGAATCTGAGATTTTATTCCATTTGCAAGCCAACAAGTTAGCCTGACAGTTTCAATGATTCTGGTAAAAGACACAAGCTCCTAGAACAATGACAAAAGATAGTTTATTACTCTTGGCAAAAGCACTTTCCAGAGTGTCAACTTTTTTGCACTGATTCACTGAGCCCCACTTCCCACAGGGTGACAAGAAGAGGGCTAGATGATACTTGCATATGCGGTAGGTTGCATTACATAAGAGGAATCTGAAGTTTAAGAAGACTAAATCTTTTATAATGGGCAGTCAGAAAAGATAATGTATTCCAGAGAGAGATTATCTCGTCTTGGACAGTACGCATTCCTTCCTGCCCTTTGCTTCAGGAAGCAATGCAAAAATCTCTGAAGAGAGTGACTGGAATAATGCAAAGTCAATACCTCATTTGCAGAATGTGTGGAAATGCAAGGGACCAATGAAGAATTATCTCCCAGTGACATGTGAAGTTAAATATTGGAGGTACAAAAATGGGTCAGATACATTCCTTTTCCTGCATGAGCTTACATTTTATTGGAATAGAGAAACATGCCCTTAATTACAGTATAGTATGAATAATGCTAACTAGCCATATTAACAGAGTTGTGTACGGATATAAAATAATCAGCTGCTGATTCTGACTAAGGTGGATTGTGAAAGTTTTCATAGATCATATTACATTTGAGTGGGTAACAAGTTACGTGGTGCAAGAACCAGGGGCATGGAGTACATGGGTGTTTGAGCAGTGACTTGAAGAAATAGTAGGGATTTATCAAGTAGAAACAGAGGGCAAGGGCATTCCAGCCAGAGGAAACAGCATTTGTAAAAGCACAGATGTGTGAAGAAGCTAGATGTATGTAAAAAACTGCGAATAGTTCAATGTTTTAGTCAGGTCTTTTTCCATTGCAAGTGACAGAAACTCAGTTTGAACAGTTTTAAGTTAAAAAAATCAGAATTGGCAAATAAAATCAGGAAGTCCAGGAGTGTATGTGTCTAGAGACTTGGCTAGGTACAGGAACTTGATGAATATAACCAAGACACTCTGTAAATCTTATCCTGGCATTTCTCTGTTGGCTACATTTACAGGAACACACTGTAGAAAAAGTGGTCATTGGCAACTCTAGGCTTCTGTTGCCCTCAGATTTGGCAATCTAAGCAAAAAGAAAGCACTCTTTTTTTCCTTATATTTCTAGCAAAAGTTCTTAGGAGACTCCAGCCAATCAGGCTTTGACCACATAATCATCTTTTTTTTTTTTTTCTGTAGCCAGGCTGGAGTGCAGTGGCGCGATCTTGGCTCACTGCAACCTCCGCCTCCTGGGTTCAAGCGATTCTCCTGCCTCAGCCTCTGAGTAGTTGGGACTACAGGTGCATGCCACCGCACCCAGCTAATTTTTGTATTTTTAGTAGAGATGAGGTTTCACCATGTTGGCCAGGATGGTCTCGAACTCCTGACCTCGTGATCCGCCCACCTTGGCCTCCCAAAGTGCTGGGATTACAGGTGTGAGTCACCGCGCCCGGCCCACATGATCATCTTTCAATCAATTGCAATAGCAATGGAATAGGAATACTGTAATTTGCAAGATTTCGGTCATTTTCCCACCCCTGGAAACTGGGATGGGGACAAGAGTACATGGACTGAGAAATGGGGAATAATGTTTCCCCAAAGAGATTTTTAGCAGATTGAAGACATGTCCTCTACATTTCACATCTTTATTGCCCAATATCTACTTATACCCTCTTGCTACTTATACAGTTTTAAACATGCCTTTGCCTAACGTAGTGCAGGCACCTACACAGCTGAAAACGCACTCTCCTTTCTCCAAAGGAAAGTACCCCAAGGTACTGGCCAATTATTGCTTACATGTCTAAGGCCAAGTTCTCAGGGTAAGGTGCATTATTTTCAATGAGGCCTAAGTACCTGTATACATTTCTACTAACTGGTATATATATATATATATATATATATATATATATATATATATATATATATATATATATACACACACACACACACACACACACATATATGAAAGAAAAGAAGATATCCCATTTGAAGAAATAATGTGAAACAACATAGAGTGACCGTAGACCCATAGCTGTGTATCTAAAACAAAAGTAGGTAATTGAGACATGCCAGTTCCTCATAACAATATAAATCTTTTTTAGTCACCTAACTTCCCACTCCATGCTGCAAACATACACACATTGAAAGGGAGAGAATCTCTGAGATAAACAGTCTCCAGAATATACATTCTATGAAGCCAAGGAATCTTTTTGTTTGTTTTCTAGTATATGATCAGTGCAAGAACAGTGCCTGATACATAGTAACTACGTCTTGTCTTGACTGAGTTAATTTATATTCTTCTTTGTTTTTTGTTTTGTTTTGTTTTGTTTTGTTTTTTGAGATGGAGTCTCCCTCTGTCGCCCAGGCTGGAGTGCAGTGGCACCATCTCAGCTCACTGCAACCTCCGCCCCCAGGGTTCTAGCAATTATCCTGCCTCAGCCTCCCTAGTAACTGGGATTTCAGGAACCCACCACCATGCCCGGCTAATTTTTTTGTATTTTTAGTAGAGACGGGGTTTCGCCATGTTGGTCAGGCTGGTCTCAAACTCCTGACCTCAGGTGATCCACCCGCCTCGGCCTCCCAAAGTGCTAGGATTACAGGTGTGAGCCACCGTGCTCAGCCAAATTGATATTCTTAAGATATTTATAAGAATTCTGAGACAGATATATAGATATTGAGTACCTATAATTATACTTAGCCAAAAATATGCAGTAAATAATGGTTATGCTGTTACCTTCAAACAATTCAAAATCTGAGCTCCACTGATTTTATCTGGGGACAAGTTCAATGAATAATTTGTATTTTCTCTCGAAAGATCTTCGAATTATTACCAACTGTTGCCTACCAAAAAGGAGCATCTGAAACACCTAATACCAATTACCTTTTTTTGTTACAGCTTTATAGAGGTATAGTTAACATATAACAAAGTTATATGTGGTAAAATTTGATAACTTTTGACATATGTGTAAATTGTGAAACCATCACTGTATTCATCCGTTCTCGCACTGCTATAAAGAAATACCTGATGCGCACATGTATACATATGTAACTAACCTGCACAATGTGCACATGTACCCTAAAACTTAAAGTATAATAAAAAAAAGAAAAAAAAAAAAGAAATACCTGAGACTGAGTAATTTATAAAGAAAAGAGGTTTAATTGGCTCACAGTTATGCAGGGGCTGTACAGGAAGCATGGTTGGGGAGGCCCCAGGAAACTTAACAATCATGGTAGAAGGCGAAGGGTAAGCAGAAACATCTTACGTGGCCGGAGCAGGAGGAAGAGAGAAGGGAGAGGTGCCACACACTTCTAAACAACCAAATCTTGCAAGCACTTAGTATCATGAGAGCAGCACTGAGGGTGAAATCTGCCCCAATGATTCAGTCACCTCCCACCAGGCCCCACCTCCAACATAGGGACACAGACCCAAACCATATCAATGAACAAAATCAGGATAGTGAACACACCCATCAAACCCCCAAATTTTCTTGTTTACATTTGTAATCCTTCTTTTCTGCCTCTCCTTCCCCCCTCCCTCCTCAGGGTACCATGGGGGGATCTGCTTTTTGTCACTATGGATTATCCAAACCTGAATATCAAATAATGGCCAGAATAGTTTATTTTTGAATTATAACTTAACTATTATTTTATGTGGACTTTAGAAGACTAAAAGTAGACTTTCCAGCTAACTTTGTAGTTTCCTTTAAAAGTGATGTTAAAAACACTGTGAATATCTGGGCACAGATTGCTTGTATCTCTAATCTTAGCTACTTGGGAGTCTGAAGCAAGAGTATCACTTGAGGCCAGAAGTTCAAGACCAGCCTGGGCAACAAAACGTGACCACATCTCTAAAAAAAAAAATTTTTTTAATTAGCTGAACGTGGTGGCACACACCTGTGATCATGCCACTGTACTCCAGCTTGATTGACAGAGCAAGACTCAATCTTTTTTAAAAAAATACTGTAAATACTATCTAAACAAAAGTCTTATTTGGAACACAGAATATATGTTTTGTCATTAGGAATTTTATTGTCTTTGTAGTTTTGTGGATTTTCTCTGTTGAGTTTTCAGGATGCTGCACATATGGAATTGAGCTGTGCTATATTTTCTGCTCAAATACATAGAATTACAGAAGGGAAAATATATGAATAGCAGTAATCACTAAATTTCTCAGCAGTATCATGATGGAAAATACCTGGTTTTGATGGCTTTTAGATCTAAAACAGCAAAAGAAAATGAAGGAGAGGCAGATACCTAGATGGATTATTTTGCATTTTCAAGAAACTGTATTTTCTGTTTGTGGTTTCCTCAGAAGACAGAATATTTCCTTCATTTGCAGTTTGCATGCTTCCCTGTGCTAAAGTTTAGTTTCTATAGATTACTGGGAAAGTGAATTTATTACATTTGCCTTTTGAAATTTTTTTTGGCATTAACTTTTGGATAGGTTATTCTCACTCAGTAAAAGCTGTTTTAATGTTTTTCTTTTTTATTATTACTTTCCTACCTGGACTCATCATATTACTGACATGACATGTGCTTCCATAAATGTTAGAAAACAAAATCTTGTGAGTGTAACCTGCATCCTTGTCTCAGACCAAATTATCCTCTTACAAAACCTCTCTCCCTCTGCATACATTCTTACTCATTTGAATATGTAAAATTTCAGTCCTGTCTGTAGAAGCTAGGCTAGTTTTTTTTTTTTTTCAGGATAACTTTGAAACTGCCTAATTGAAAAAGTTATTATTCAAATAGGATTTATTTTTAATTTGGTCATCAATTCAGGCCATCGAATGTTTATTGAATATAAACTATATATTCAATAATACTATATATACACAACACCAGCCAAGGCTTTGCATAACTTTGCCCTCAAGAATTCATAATTTACATGTTGCCTTTATTAATTTTATCTTTTAGCTTTTTTTAATGATTGTTTTTCCAAGGGCTATATTCATCTCTACTTTGTTCAGACTTATAAACTACTCAGAAGATACATTTAAGCCAAACTATGCTGTGTTCTTATATATTTAAAGCACAGTGGATATTAAATCAATAATTGAAATTTTCCATGGGAGTTAAATGGCCCAAGTGTCACTCTTATCTATAACAACAGGACATCTTAAAGCTACCTTGCAAAATATCAGAAAAGTTTCAATTTTCCAAAATATGTAATTTGTTTTAAAGCTGTTATTATAATTTAACATGCTATTACCTCTAAAACAAGCCAAAATCTGAGCAACACTGATTTTATCTGAAAACTAGTTCAACTAATATATTATATATTCTCTCTAAAGATCTTTAAATCCTTAAAAAATGTTGCCTACCATAAAGCATATGATTATCTAAAATACCCAATACTAAATACCTTTCTTTTTACAGGCTTATTAAGGTATAATTGACATATAATAAGCTGCCTACATTTAAATTTTACAATTTGATAATTTTTGACATATGTATAACCTGTGAAACCATCACCAAGATCAAGATAATGAACATATCTGTCAAACCCAGTAATTTACTTGTTCACTTTTTATATAATACTTTATTTTTGTCCCTCTTGTCTTCTCCCTTTCCATGCCACTTCTGATCTGCTCTTTGTCACTCGAGATTAATTGGAATTTTCTAAAGTCTTTATATAAACTGACTCATATAGTATGTACTCTTTTTTTTTGTCTGGCTTCTTTCACTTAGCATAAGACATTTGAGATTCGTCTAGGTTGCCACATCTAGGCTGTTCATTTTATGGATATATTGTAATTAGTTTTTGTATATGTGTATAAGTTTATCCACTTACCATTTTTTTAACTTGAGGGACTATATATTTCATTAGAAAATAGATACTCTAACACTTCTATTGGAAAACTATTAAAGTGCTCAATGTATGTAGCGCATAATATAGTGTATTCTGTTAGGACACTCTAGCTTCCAAGCTTCTGGCTACTGCCAAATAAGAATGATAATATTTTACTTTTATGATTTCCCAGGAAACTAATGGAATCTGCTAGTGCCTCTGTTCCCAGGTTTTGCTTTAAAAAAAAAAATGCATGTGAATTAGTCTCCAGCCTCTAGTGATTATAGAATAATAAAACTTTGTTTTTACTGGAGAGAATGCTGAGTCACTCTTCTCAGTACGGCAAACAGATGTGAAGGGTCTGAAAACAGAAGACATATTTTCACATACTATTTTTAAAACTACTTCTTTTTTCTGCGTCTTGGTAAAAATTGGTGGTCAGACTAGTTCTATTAAGAAGACACCAGAAGCCAGACTGCTGTTTCTTTCCTTCACTAAGGTATTATATTTTAAATTGTGATAGGATGACTTAACTGAGGTGGTAAAACACATTGTGAGAGAAAATGTTTGGACTTATTAATGTTTTCTAAATTATTTTAAATTTATAAAAATGAATTAGAGCATCTTTATCAGATTTTTGTTTTTACTTTTCTTCCTGTATCGTTTAATGCTAATATAGTTTTTTAGAAATGAAAAGTATGGACTCTAATGATGTACTTTTTATTTTTCAATCTGTAAGCTTTCTGAAATTTTGCTACTTGGCAAAGATGTCCATGTTATTTGATGTACATTTTGAGTGTGTTTAAAAAAAAGGTTTCCTTTATAGATACGTTATCATTAAAGTTCAGTTGATACAGTTAACTCTGGTTTTAACATATTGAAATGTATTATTTAAAAGGCAAGGTCTCTACTTGGTAGTAATCTAGGTATGAATTTTTAAAATAATGAAAAGTTTCTTTGGCCAGGGTTCTAAGCTGTCCTATGTGGGAAGGAAATAGAGATCTTTCTCCTCCTTTTAATAACTTGTGCTTATCATATACACCATGGAATACTATGCAGCCATAAAAAATGATGAGTTCATGTCCTTTGTAGGGACATGGATGAAGCTGGAAACCATCATTCCCAGCAAACTATCGCAAGGACGAAAAACCAAACACCGCATGTTCTCACTCATAGGTGGGAATTGAACAATGAGAACACATGGACACAGGAAGGGGAACATCACACACTGGGGCCTGTTGTGGGGTGGGGGGAGTGGGGAGGGATAGCATTAGGAGATATACCTAGTGTTAAATGAAGAGTTAATGGGTGCAGCACACCAGCATGGCACGTGTTGTTACATATGTAACGTATGTAACAAACCTGCACATTGTGCACATGTACCCTAAAACTTAAAGTATAATAAAAACTAATAAAATAAATAAATAAATAAATACAAGCCAAAAAAAATAAAAAATAAACTTGTGCTTATATATTTGTTAGCTTTTCAATAAAGTTTCAATTTTAAAATATTCAGCTTGTATGACTATACTATGAGATCAGCTGTGTTGACATCTTTTTCTTCTATTATCCTTGACCTTACCACTTTGTCTTTTTAATATTTCTCCACTGATATTTTAATGACGTTTTAAGGAGCAGAGATTCACACGTATATTCAGTGTTGCATGTTTACCCAGAAGTCACCCCAGCAAATTTTTTCTTACCGTTTTATTGTAAAGTAAAACATAGACACATAAAACTATACAAAACAAATGTATATCACAAACAATTATAAGACAGACTCTTGTAACTACCACACAGGTCAAGACTAAAACTGACAGTTACCACCAGAAGCCATTATGTGCCCCATGAAACCACAAGCCCAGCTCTCCTCCCAAAAGTAAGCAATTCCTCCTTTTTAAAACATAGTTTATCACACAAGTGTGCATCTTTAAAAACTATAGTTTAGGCTTATTTGTTTTATTTCCTATGTCTTTCACTCTACAAGTTCTCTCTCTATTCCCTGTTTTCCCCCTTAAAATTTAGTTGTTGAAGCTCCCCAATCATCTGATCTGTAGTTTCCCACAGTCTGGATTTTGCTGATTACAGTCTCATGGTGTAGTTCTGCCTGTTTCTTGGTCCTGTGTGTTTCCTGCAAATTGGTAGTCACATATAGAGACCTTACCATATTCAGGTTTGTTTTTGGCAAGACAATCAGTGGTATTCTGTTCTTTTATCAGGAAGCACATAATGTCTGGTGATCTCTTTTTGTGTGTGTGATGTTAGTAATAGTTGATGCTCAGTGCCTAGATCAATTAGATTATTTGTGGCATTGCAAAATGGAGATTTTTTTTAATCCTCTTCTTTCTTTTTCACTTACTGGCTGGAATACATCCCTTCATCTACTGTTTGGTTACTAGTGGTACACTAAGGCAGAACAAATGCTTGATTCTTCACCTTTGTTTACCATGTTTCAAGATAATGAGTAAGCCTCCTTTCATCCTTTGAACGTGGACAGTTTTTGTTGTTGTATCATTGTGAACTTATGAACTTAAACATATTTGATGTGTTTCAATCCATTGTAGTTCTTATCCTTGTTGAAGTTCATTTTGTCCCATATCTGGCCGAGGGGATCCTCTTCAAGTAGCTACTAAGTGTTTTTAATATGACTCTACTTTTGATACCTTCGATAGCTTTCTTGTTTTCTGGCATGATACTGCAGGGGCCCCTAACACCTGGGCTGTGGACCTGTACTGGTTTGTGACCTGTTAGGAACTGGGCTGCACAGCAGGAAGTGAGTGGCAGGTGAGCAAGCATTACTACCTGAGCTTCACCTCCTGTCAGATCAGCGGCAGCATTAGAGTCTCATAGGAGCACGAACCCTGTTGTGAACTGCACATGTGAGGGATCTAGGTTGCATGCTCCTTATGAGAGTCTAATGCCTGATGATCTGAAGCAGAACAGTTTCATCCCGAAACTATCCTCCATGCCACAATCTTATGGAAAAATTGTCTTCCATGAAACTGGTGCCAAAAAGGTTGGAGACTGCTGTGATAGTGTGTTCCAGGCTTATCTGGAGGATGGACAGGATTTATTGATTTATCCATGCAGATGCTATGAGTAAATGCTCTAAATTGGCTGAAAGCCAGTACTGAGGGGCTACAACTAGCCATGAAACATGTACTTTCTTTCAAAAAAAACAGAAAAGAAAAGAAAAAACAAACCAGTCATTCAACAGCAGCAACTACAACGGCAAAGCATTTTTTAAGCACTTACTGTGTATCAGGCATTGTACTAGTTGCAGAGAATATGGAAGTGAATAACATAAAACTGCACTCAAAGAGTTTACAATCTGATTAGGAAAACAAAACAAGCCAAAACACTACATTAAGGGACCTTGTAGGACCCCAGGATGGTGTGAGAGTTCTTAGAAGCAACCTAATTCAAGGTATGGAGGTCAAATAAAAGTTTGCAAGTAAAATGTTATTCAGTCGTCTAGTTAAAACATAAGTGTTCTAGGTGAGGAAACTTAAGGGAACATTATTCAAGGTGAGGGAAAGAGTATATGCAAAAGCCCAGAATTGAAAGAGAGTATATATTATGAGAGTATGAAAATTGTTCGGTGACTGAAGTGCTGGGTGGAACAGAGTAAACAAGAGAGATAAATAGAGACCACCAAATCACGAAAGACCCTGTAAACTGTATATTAAAGAATTTGGATTCTATTCTGAGGCCAGTAACAAAGTGGCATGCTCAGATTCCATAGAATGATCAGTCTGGCTACAGAGTGAAAATGCATTTTGCGGGGGATAGGAACATGAATAAGCAATAGGAAAATAGAGAAAGTGACTTGCCCTAGGGTTGTGGAGGGAGGTTTGTAGAAAAGTGGTTCAGACTGACAGCGAATTAGGAGATGTAATGGATGGGGCTTAGTAAATGATTGGAAGATGGTCGTGGTGGTCGTGGGGAGGGAAAAATAAGTATTCAGAGTATATCAAAAATATAAAAGTATTCAAAGCATATGAAAAATCTGTTATACAGATTTTGGGCTTGGAAACTGGTGGATTACCTCAAGGTGACATTCACTCAAATAGTGAACAGAGGACGAGGGAGGAACATAATGGAGAAGGTAGTAAGTTCAATTTTAGACTAGCTAGTGTTACAGCAGGAGCTAGAAGTGTCTTGATTCAAATCCACAAGAAATCCCCCCCACAAAAAAACATACTAACAAAGGGTGTGTTCTGGAGAAAGAGTGTAAAATTATCAGGAAAAGAATCTAGTTTTTTAAAAATTGCCATATATACAAATAATAGCATAGGTGAGCCTGATTTTCTTTGATTAGTAAAGCAATCAACAAGTTTGTATTAAGCATATCTGTATTAAACTATTCCAGAACATTCAGAAATCTGATCTTGTGATCATCTTTCTGTTGCCACTGCTTTTTCTTTTGCCAGAAATGTCCCCAAATTATATTTTTCCTCACAGAATCCAAGCTTTAAATCTGAGTCGAGGCATTCGTGTCCTAATCCAGACTGGATATGTTGATATCATTTTCTTATTATTTGTTTTTCTTTCCAGAATGAATATCCCAGAAACAACTTTGCTGTTCCATCTTACTTCATATTTTTTATTCCCATTACAACTTATCCCTTCACTGAACTACCTTTTCTTGTGGATGTTCACGTTTTAATTTCAGCCTTCTTTACTTTTAAAGATGCTGATTCTTATACTTCTTTTACTTTTTTCCTTCACTAATGTCAATGGAAAACAATCTGTGACAAAATCAATAAAATGAAACCACAATTACTAGCTTATTACAATTATTGAATCATAATTTGATGAATCACACTCTAATTATTTCAGCAAGAGTTTTAATCTGATACTTTTAAAGCAACATTCTAGGCCTTTTCCCAGCATAGATTGTATTTAACACTGTGATCCATTTCTATTTCTTTTTCATTTCTTGAGCCAAGTATTTTAGACTGCTAATATAATTTCCAAAAAAGTAAAATCATGATTCTCATGCAAATTTAAAGTAAACACAGGTCAAAGATTTTATTCAATTTATTAATTAATGATGGAACTTGTAAGATAATGGTTCATAGAGCCTTTGAGGACTTAAGTATTTATAGACAATTAAATATGGGGATGTTAGAATAAGATAGTTGGCTTAGATACAAAACTGATTAATCCTGTATATTAAGCCATAATTTTGGGTGCTGTTTTTTTTTTTTATCAGACAGAAGTTGTTTGCATCTCTGCCTAAAAAAAATCTATAAGTTAACATGTAGTTAGTAAACAGTGAGTCCAGCAAAGTACATTCATCTAATCTTTGGTAGCCCTATATCCCATATGATGTTGAAAGAACATGTCATACACCTTTTTGCCTTATTTCCACATTGTGGATAATTTTGGACTTAGACTTCTCTCTCTTAAACTGAACTAGAGGACCTCAGGATTGTTTGTGAATCACTGATGGAGTAAATTCTATTTTAGTACACTTTGTAAGTTTTATATTCCAGTGTTAAACAACTGCCTAACTTAATCTTCAATATTGAATTTTTGAGGATTATAAATTGCTTTAACTGGATATGGAGGAATAGCAAAGGGAATTTTATATGCTAAATGAATTTAAAGTAATTTTCTATGGAATAAACTCTCTACATTTTTATATTCCCTAGGGTTTTCCAGGAGATATTGGGATTCCTGGACAAAACGGCCCTGAAGGACCAAAGGTAAAAATAAGAAGAAGAAGAAGAGAGAGACTAAACAATTATGGTTATCTAGAGATCCTGATTCTCAATAAATGGGAAAAATATTTTAGGAATATCAGAACATTTCTGGATATTTTTAAGCTGTCTCAGGTACATTTAATAAACTTTAGGTTTCAGATAGTTGCAAATGATTTTTCTAGTTTGATATGAACTGAGATTAAGGGTGACAATATTTGCAAAATCACCCAGAAGGATTTTTTTGGAAGAGATGAGGAGAAAAAACTCTATAAAGTCATAGCATATAAATGGCTGAAAATAAGTAAATGGATGAGAATTCCCTGACCACTAAAAAAATCTTTTAGGGACATAAGATATCCATTGATTGAAATAAAAGAAAGCCTGTAGTGTCCATGAACCTCTACATAGCACAGAATACCTGAAGAAACCCAAGCATTTTTAACTTACAAGTGAAACCACAATTATTAGCTTATTACCGTTATTGAAACTCATCATGATGACTCACATACTAATTTATTATTTTGGCAATGCTTTTAATCTAACCATTTTAAAGCAACGTTCTAGGCCTTTTCCCAGCACAGATTTTATTTAACACTATGGTATATATACAAACTTACTGGTTTGTATGTATACTAGGAAATATCCCTAGCAAAATTTTAAATACCAAGATTTGCCATGCAAGCTGATGTAGAATGGGCACTGTAAGCAAATAAAACATTATGAATTCACATGTAAGGATGAAATAGCCTGAAGTTGGGAGAATTGGCAAGTTACGAAATGTAGCTGCTATGGAGGTATCAATGGGAGTAGAGAGAGATGAAATGATAGGAGATGAAGCTGGAAAGGATCTTGATAATAGCTATATTTGTTAGTGTTCTTAATAATGAGCAGCACAGTACTCTAATAAATGCTTTATAGACATTATCTCATTTATAGTCATTATCTCATTTAATTTTCACAACAGCATTATGAGGTAGTTATTCCCATTTTACAGATGATTAAGTTATTCACTCAAAGTCACATAACCTTAAGCTATATAGCCAGAATTCTAACACAGATATGATTTCAAAGTCTGAGCTCTAATACCCTTAGCTTTGATAGTAAATTATGTAGAGCATTCAGTACCATGCTGAAGAGTTTCTGCTTCATCACACGGGCATCTTGAAGTAATCAAAGATATTTGAGTAGTAAAGTATCTTGGATGGTTATATTTTAAAAAGATACCTCTTATGTCAGTTTGGAGGATGGTTTAAAGAGGGGAGAAACTGAAGACAGGAAAACTAGGCAATAAATAATAAAGATTGGAAACAGGACATTCATTCAGCAGATATTGGCTGCCTCTCATGGCAGCCATTGTGCTAGACCATAAGGCTACAGAGATCCCTACTTTCAAGAAAAAAAAAAAAGAGTCCTGATCCCTGTTTTCAAGAAACTTAAAATCTAGAGAAAGATATTCAGGAAAACCTTAATAATAATCATAATGAATAATATATAATCAGCAATACTGTGAGAGCACAGGGTCAGGGAAGTCAAATTATGTTTTGCAGGGAAGATAGCACTTGAACCTACATGAATGAGTAGGAATTTGTGAAGCAGACAAGGGGATGTATGGTATTCAGGAAAAAGAAACTTGTGAAAAGATGGAGGTGCAATATTTGGAAAATATTTGTAATAGAAGTTATTTGTTGTTGATCTGAATTTCACATTTAATTGAGCATCCTGTAGTTTATCAGGCAACCCCACCTGCCACCTACAAACTTATACCTATATGCAGGGATCTTTCCCACTTCCTTTCTGTCTCCACAGAAATATTCATTCACCTCTTCAAGTTCTGCGTATGTTTCGCATCAAATCCTCTTCTGACTCTTCAATGACCTCATGCCATCAATTATCACCTTTATCCCAATCTCTCCTTTGATAGAAATTTTGCCTTTACCCTTAAAATCATTCTCAGTGCCAATCTTGTAGTTAGGCACCCTTTATTTTTCACCAGGATAGTGTAATTGTCCTCCAGTAGTTGTTCTTCCTGCCTCCAATCTGGCATTTCTTCCTATCTACTTTCCAGCTGCAGATGGAATAATCTTTTAAAGTATAGATCTCATCATGTCACTCTTTTGCTTAAATCCTTCAGTGACCTCCACAACTTCCATGTTAAGGCTTGTACTTTTTAACTTTTTATACAACGTTCTTTATGACCAAACCCTCTCTGTATAATTCTATAGTTATACAGTCATATCCACCATCACTCTTCCAAAAGCATCACTTCAGCCAAACTATTTAGAGTGCCAAACCATGCTCAAATCTCACAGCTTCTTACATGCCATATTTTTTATCTGGATATATATGTTCCTGTGCCCTTCTGCATCTAGCTAATACCTACACATCACATACAACATGTCCAGGAAGCTTTTTCTGTTCCTCCCAAATCTAATTGGAATATTCTTTTCCTATATTCCTGAAAAAAAACCTATCAAGCCCTTATCTTTATGTATTATAACTTCTGATGTGCTTATGTGTCTATTAGACTGTAATCTTTTTGAGAAAGATTAATTGATTTTATATACATCATAATAACTAGAATAATATGGATAGCACATATAAATAACTCAGTGAATAGTGGTTGAATGGATGATTAATTGAATGACCATTTAAAAACTGTTTTGGAAATAAAAACAAAACAACTTTGTAACTGATTAACAGAAGGTGATGGAAGAAAGAGAAGTCAAAGATAAAGCAGCCTTTGACTTGGGTTGCTGATGTCATTGAACTTAAATAGGCAACTCAGGAAGAGGAGCAGTTTTGGAGGATGGGGATGATAAGAAATTTGGTTCTGGTTATATTTAGTTTGAGGTACCCGTTTGATATCTAGAGGTAGAAATAATTAATAGTTCGCGGTAAACCAGGTTGAAAAGCAGAAGTAGAAGTATGAAGGAAGTTGAGAGAGACAAATAGTGTAGAGAATGGAGTTGCGGATTTTTCCTACCAACTTTAGCCCTTCACCTGGTGCATACATAGGAACTTGAACTTTATACATTATATAAATACATCTATTTATCCATTCATTCAATAACTTATTTATTCAACCTTTGTTGAGCTTCTTCTGTGTTAGACCAAGTAATAAATGTGGGATTATAAAGATTTCTAAACTTTCATCCCTCCTCCAGATAAGGTTACAATTTAGTGGGAGAGATAAAAAATAATAATTAAGAAATATAAGAAGTTCTATATAAAAGAGTTGGTGAAGTGCTCTGAGAGCCTAGATAATTGAGCAATAGATTCTCTCCTGGGAAATTGGGAAATACATACTTCAGGTGGAAGTAATAATAGAACTTAATGTTTTTAAGTGTGCATATCATACTAGGTGAAGAACCAGAGAACTTTCAAAATTCTCTTCAGTTTGGGAATTTTGTTTCTCTTGAAGTTTAAGTGTCAGAGAACTGAAGAAAGCCAACTGACCTATTTAATTTTCTTTTATGACAGTGATCTTTAGAACTTTTTTCTCACTAATTCTTTTAGTCTTGAAATTAGAATGTCAAAACTGGGGCAAAAGACTTGAAAGCTAGACATTTTAATGAACAACAATGTTAGTAATTACTACCCACTGGAAATTCAACCATTATCTAAGTTTATTTAATAAACATGAGTATGTAGAGTCATTAGTACCAACATCATGAGACTAATTGATGTTATACACATCACTGAATTTTAAAAGAATATCCTGGGATGATTTTATCAAAAGAACAAGAAAATAATAATTTTCTGTTCTGTAGATTGAGAAGGATCTGGTTTTGTCTATCTTCTCGGTCCTTCTCACTTTTGTTGAAATTGTTTCTAGAAACAGAGGGGAAAAACAGCCAAACATACTGACCCTGTTAACATGATGTGTTTCTTTAGCTGGGTATACTGTATCATAGAAGCAAGCATCTTGAAACTTCTTTCATTTTTATATACATTTTCTTGTTTGGAAAATGGGAATGATAAAAACTGCTAAAGCTCTGTTGAGGCTATACAATGTGGTCATGGAGAAAATCATGTGCACTGCATTTGAAATACATGGTTACCCTATTTGCAAACAATTTGGGTTCTTTCCAGAGCAATTTGGCACAGCAATAAAGAAGGCTTTTATTTTCTGTTCATTTTCTGCCAGTTCACTAAAAACCTCAAAGTAGGAATGGAAACTTGTGTTAATTATAGTTCTACTGATTGTGGATTTGTATGTGTGTGTATATTTGTATTAAGATACAAAACATACATCAGTAAGCCTTTTTGAGAACTACACAGTTTGGGAATCTGCTTTCAAGAATCCCGTAACATTAGCAAAACCAGATCTTTTGCTGCTTACTGCAGAAGGTAAGAGTAGCAAATAAATATTCTCTATTCTCCAGTAAACAGAGGAATAATTTATTTGTTGCTATAAAGGTTTGTGTTTTTACTTTGGCTATGGAATTAGGGATGCTAAAAGAGGCTGTTATTGTCTTTTGCATAGCAGACCTGATAAGTTTTTATAGAAAGCTTACTATTTGTGGGATTATGTTGTGTAATATATGGAAATAGTTCTTGCACTGAATTATTACAGTATGTCATGTATTTATCTGTAGAGAGGTAAGCTAACTTGGTAAGAGGAAGATGTATAACTCTACACAGTTTTCTAAGATTACTTTGACCCAGTCCTGAAGATTTACATTCTATATACTATACCAAGATTTTATACACAGATTTCTTGTATAAGACATTTATTCTCCAGGTAACATTTAGTCAGCTAAGAAATATTTATTGAGTTTGTACAATGGGCAGGGTACTGTGTTTAAGCAGTGACTCAAAAACCAAATTAAAACATGGTCTTCTTTTTGTTAGGAACTTGTAATTCTCTGGAAACATGAGCCCTTCATAAGTGAAAAGGTAAAAAGCACAATAACTGGGCAACATATGATAAGTGAGTAGGAGGGAGTTCAGAGGAGAGGATAATCTGTATGGTCATTTTTCTGAGAAAATAGAGAAGTTGGGATTTTAGTCAGATTGGTTGGATCAGGCCAAGTGGAGCCGAGGGATGAGAGATACAAAATGAACACTGGAATGGAGAGCAGAAGTAAACCTACCTGACTTAAAAAAAAAAAAAAAAAAAAAGGTAGAAAGCAGATTGTGACAGATCTTAAATAGAAAATTAAAGGGTTTAAATAAGAACAAGCATATAACATGAAATACACCCCCTTAGTAAATTTGTTTAACTGATTTGTTTACAGTATTGTAACAAAATGTGTGCACACTGTTGTACAACAGATCTGTAGACATTTTTCATTTTACATGACTGAAATTCTATACTTATTGAACAGCAGCTTCTCATTGCCCTCCTCCTCACAGCCCCTGGCAATTAGCATCCTATTTTTTGCTTCTATGAGTTTAGCTACTTTACATGCCGCCTATGGATGGAATTATGCATTTGTTCTTTTATGACTGGCTTATTTGACTTATTTCACATAATGTCATCAAGATTCATCCATCTGGTAACATGACAGGATTTCCTTCTTTTTATAGCTGAATAATATTCCATTGTTTGTATAGACCACATTTTCTTTACTCATTCATCTGTCAATGAACATTTGGGTTGTTGACACCTCTTGGCTATTGTGAATAAAGCTGCAATGAACATAGCAGTGCAAATATCCTGTTTATATCAACAAGATATAAATATCCAGTTTTTATCCTGTTAACATTGATGTAAACAGGATACTTGCACTCCTGTGAGATCCTGTTTTCAGTTGCTTTGATGAATACTCCAAAGTCCTTTCTCCAATTTTTAGCCCAGTAATTTGGTTTTTGCTATTGAGTTATAGGAGTGTTTTACAGATTTTGAATATTAACCCCGTATCAGATACATGATTTGAAAATATTGCTTTCCATTACGTAGGTTGACTTTTCACTCTGTTGTTTTTTTCTCTAACTGTGCGGAAGCTTTTTAGTTTAATTAAGTCCCATCTATTTATTTTTCTTTTTGTTGCATTTGCTTTTGGGTTCTTGGTCATGACTTCCTTGCCTAAACCAGTGTCTAGAAGATTTTTTTCCAGTGTTATCTTCTAGAATATTATGGTTTCAGGTCTTAGGTTCAAGTCTTTGATCCATCTTAAGGTGATTTTTTGTGTAAGATAAGAAATGAGGATCCAGCTTTATTCTTTCACATGTGGCTTGCAGTTATCCCAGCATCATTTGTTGAATAGGGTGTCCTTTCTTTCCCCACTTTATGTTTTTGTTTGCTTTGTTGAAGATTAGTTAGCTGTAAATATTTGGCTTTATTTCTGGGTTCTCTTGTCTGGCCCATTGGTCTACATGCCTAATTTTATACAGTACCATGCTGTTTTGGTAACTATAGCCTAGTTTGGAGTCAGGTAATGCGATGCTCCAGATTTGTTCTTTTTGCTTAGTCTTGCTTTGGCTATTCAGGGTCTTTTTTGGTTCCAAAGGAATTTTAGTATTGTGTTTTCTAGTTCTATGAAGAATGATGATGGTATTTTGATGGGAATTGCATTGAATTTGTAGATTGCTTTTGGCAGTATGGTCATTTTCACAATATTTATTCTGCCCATTCATGAGCATGGGATATGTTTCCATTTGCTTATGTCGTCTATGATTTCTTTCAGCAGTGTTTTGTAGTTTTTCTTGTAGAGGTCTTTTACCTTCTTGGTTAGGTATATTTCTTTTTTTTTTTTGAGACGGAGTCTCGGAGTCTCACTCTGTCACCCAGGTTGGAGTGCAGTGGCGTGAACTTGGCTCACTGCAAGCTCCGCCTTCTGGGTTCATGCCATTCTCCTGCCTTAGCCTCTCAAGTAGCTGGGACTACAGGTGCCCACCACCATGCCTCGTTATTTTTTTTGTATTTTTAGTAGAGACGGGGTTTCACCTTGTTAGCCAGGATGGTCTCGATCTCCTGGCTTTGTGATCCGCCTGCCTTGGCCTCCCAAAGTGCTGGGATTACAGGCATGAGCCACCGCGCCCGGCCTTGGTTAGGTATACTTCTAAGTATTTTATTTTATTTTTTTGTAGCTATTGTAAAAGGGGTTGAGTTCTTGATTTTTATTCTCAGCTTGCTCGTTGTTGGTGTATAGCAGTGCTAATGATTTGTCTACATTGATTTTGTATCCTGAAACTTTACTGAATCTACTTATCAGAGCTAGGAGTTTTTTGGATGAGACTTTAGGGTTTTATAGATATACAATCATATCGTCAGCAAACAGCAATGGTTTGACTTCCTCTTTACCGATTTAAATGCCCTTTATTTCTTTCTCTTGTCTGATTGCTCTGGCTAGGACTACCAGTACAATGTTGAATAGCAGTGGTGAAAGTCGGCATCCTTGTCTTGTTCCAATTCTCAGCAGGAATGCTTTTAACTTTTCCCCATTCACCATAATGTTCACTGTGGGTTTGTCATAGATGGCTTTTATTACCTTGAGGTATGTTTCTTCTATGCCAGTTTTGCTGAGGGTTTTAATCATAAAATGCTGCTGAATTTTCTCAAATGCTTTTTCTGCAACTATTGAAATGATCATATGATTTTTGTTTTTAATGATGTTTATGTGATGTATCACATTTATTGACTTGCATATGTTAAACCATCCCTGCATTTCTGGTATGAAACCCACTTGATCATTGTGTATTATCTTTTTGATAAGCTATTAGATTTGGTTGGCTAGTATTTTGTTGAAGATTTTTGTATCTATATTCATCAGGGATATTGTTCTGTAGTTTCTCTTTTTTGTTATGTCCTTTCCTGGTTTTGGTATTAAGGTGATACTGGCTTTATAGAATGATTTAGGGAGGATCCCCTCTTTCTCTGTCTTTTGGAATAGTGTCAATAGGATTGGTACCAATTCTTCTTTGAATGTCTGATAGAATTCAGCTGTGAATCTCTCTGGTCCTGGACTTTGTTTTTTGTTGGCAGTTTTTAAATTATCATTTCTATCTTTCTGTTTGTTATTAATCTGTTCAGAGTTTCTGTTTCTTCCTGGTTTAATCTAGGAGGGTTGTATACTTCCAGAAATTTATACATCTCCTCAAGTTTTCTAGTTTGTGTACATAAAGGTGTTCATAGTAGGCTGAATGATCTTTTGTATTTCTGTAGTATCAGTTGTAATATCTCCCATTTCATTTCTACTGAACTTATTTGGATCTTCTCTCTACTTTTCTTTGTTAATCTCAGTAATTGCCTGTCAATTTTATTTATCCTTCAAAGAACCAGCTTTTTGTTTCATTTATCTTTGAATTTTTTGTTTCAATTTAATTTAGTTCTGCTCTGATCTTTATTATTTATTTTATATTCTGCTGGGTTTGGGTTTGATTTGTTCTTGTTTCTCTACTTCCTTGAGGTGTGACCTTAAATTGTCTATTCGTGCTCTTTCAGACTTTTTGGTATAGGCATTTAATACTATGAGCTTTCCTCTTGCTACTGCCTTTGCCGTATCCCAGTGGTTTTCATAGGTTGTGTCACTATTATCGTTCAGTTCAAATAAATTTTTAATTTCCATCTTGATTTCATTGTTGACCCAGAGATCATTCAGGAGCAGATGATTTAATTTTCATGTATTTGTATGGTTTTGAGGGTTCCTTTTGGAGTTAATTTCCAGTTTTATTCCACTGCGGTCTGAGAGGGTACTTGATATAATTTCTATTTTCTTAAATTTATTGAGGCTTGTTTTGTAGTCCCTCATGTGATCTATCTTGGAGAATGTTCTATACCCTGATGAAAAGAATGTCTATTCTGCAGTTGTTGGGTAGAATGTTCTGTAAACATCGTTTAAGTTCATTTGTTCTAGGGCATAGATGAAGTTCACTTTCTTTGTTGACTTTCTGTCTTGACGACCTGCCTAGTGCTGTCAGTAGAGTATCAACATCCCCCACTATTATCGTGTTGCCATCTATCTCATTTCTTAGGTCTAGTAATAATTGTTTTATAAATTTGGAAGCTCCAGTGTTAGGTGCATATATATTGAGGATTGTGACATTTTCATGTTGGACTGATCCTTTTATCATTATATAATGTCCCTCTTTGTCTTTTTTTAACTGTTATTGAGGTCCTGCTTGCTTTTGGTTTCCATTTGCATGAAATACCTTTTTCCACCCTTTTACTTTAAGTTTATTTGAGTCCTTATGTGTTAGGTGAGCCTCTTGAAGACAGCAGATACTTAATTGATGGATTTTTTTTTCGTTCTGCCATGAGTGGAGCATTTAGGCTATTTACATTCAACGTTAATATTGAGATGTGAGGTACCATTTTATTCATCGTGTTAGTTGTTGCCTGAATATCTTGTGGGTTGTGTGTGTGTGTGTGTTGTTGTTTTATAGGACTTGTGAGATTTATGCTTTAAGGAGGTTCTATTTTGGTGTATTTTAAGGCTTGTTTCAAGCTTTAGAACTCATTTTAGCAGTTCTTGTAGTGCTGACTTGGTAGTGGTGAATGCTCTTCACACGTTTGTCTGAAAACGACTTTACCTCTCCTTTGTTTATGAAGATTAATTTTGCTGGATACAGAATTCTTGATTGGTAATTATTTTGTTTGAGGAAGCTAAAAATAGGACCCCAATCCCTTCTGGCTTGCAGGGTTTCTGCTGAGAAATCTGCTGTAAATCTGATATGTTTTCCTTTATAGGCTACCTGATGCTTTTGCCTCACAGCTCGTATGATTCTTTCCTTCATCTTGACTTTAGAGAACCTGATGACTGTGTGCCTAGGTGGTGATCTTTTTGTGATGAATTTCCCAGGTGTTCTTTGATCTTCTTATATTTGGATGTCTCTATCTCTAGCAAGGCCATGGAGGTTTTCTTTGATTATTCCCTAAAATAAGTTTTCCAAAGTTTTAGATTTCTCTTCTGCCTCAGGAACACCAATTATTCTTAGGTTTGGCCATTTAACACCATCCTAAAATTTGTGGAGGCTTTGTTCTTTTTTTGTTGTTCTTGTTCTTTTTTCTTTGTCTTTGTCTGATTGAGTTAATTAGGAAGCTTTGTCTTTGAGCTCTGAAGTTCTTTCTTCTACCTGTCCTAGTCTATTATTGACACTTTCCAGTGCATTTTGTATTTCTCTGAGTTTGTCTTTCATATCCAGAAGTTGTGATTATATTTTTATGATATCTGTTTCTCTGGAGAATTTTTCATCTATAGCCTGTATTGTTTGTTTTTTTAAATTTCTTTAAGTTGGTTTTCACCTTTCACTGGTATCTCCTTGAGTAGCTTAATAATCAATATTCTGAATTCTTTATCTGGCAATTCAGAGATTTCTTGGTTTGGATCCACTGCTGGGGAGCCAGTGTGGTCTTTGGGGTTTAATAGAACCTTATTTTGTCATATTACCAGAATTACTTTTCTGGTTCCTTCTCATTTGGATAGACTGTTTCAGTGGAAAGATCTGGAACTCAAGGGCTGCTGTTCAGATTAATTTGTCCCATGGGGTGATCCCTTGATGTGGTGCTCTCCCCTTTCTTCTAGGAATGGTGCTTCCTGAGAGCTGGACTGCAGTGATTGTTATTGCTTTTCTGGGTCTGGCCACCCAGCAGGGCTACCAGGCTCCAGGCTGGTGCTGGAGATTGTCTGCAAAGTGTCCTGTGATGTAATCCATTTTCAGGTCTCTCAGCTGTCGATACCAGCACTTGCTCTGGTGGAGGTGGCAGGGGAGTGAAGTAGACTGTAAGAGTCCTTGGTTGTAGATACGTTTCACGTGCTGGCTTTCTCAAATGCTGGTTATGCTAGCAGTGAACAGACTCAGGACCTCTGGTTAGCCAGGGTGTTGTAGTCAGTGGAATTAGCTGTTGTTTTCTCCTTCCTTGGAGTAGGGTTATTTTGTCATGAGTTATTTTTGAGCAATTCCTTGGAGTAGGATTATTTTGTCAGGTTATTTTGTCATGAGTTGCCATAATATCCTGAGTTGGTTGGCTTCCAGCCAGGAGGTATTGCTTTCAAGAGAGCACCAGCTGCAGTAGTGGAAGGGGGATATAAGCTTGCCCTAAGTTGGCCAGAATAAGTATTTGGGTTTCTCAGGTGATGGGCAAGGCCATAAAGCTCCCAAGAGTTTATGTCTTTTGTGATTGGCTACTAGGCGGGTAGAGAAGTACCATCAGGTGGGAGCAGGGTTACGCCAGTCTGAGCTCAGACTCTCTCCTTGGGCAGGGCTGGCCACACTCCTGTGGGGGAGGGGGTGTGGTTCTTGGGCCAATGCGGTTATGTTCCAGAGGGCATTTTGTTCCATAATACCCTCTGTCATCAGAGAAGTAGGGGAAAGCCGGTAGCATTAGGTCTTACCCAGCTCCCATGTAGAGTCGGTTTTGCCCCTGACAATGTGCCCCACTAACAGCACTGAGTTTGTCTCCAGGTAGCCTGTGCTCAGCATTCAGACCTTGCCCCAGGCTATAAGCTTCCCTGCTGAGAAAGCAAGCAAGGCTTTCAGGCCTCGCCCCTCCCTGCCTTCAAATACTGTTGGCCTTGGCTCCTGTGCTACTCTCTGCAACAGTTCCGTTTCACCCTCAGATTCTGCTCTAGAGAGTTTGCATTCAGTCAAAATTATTACAAAGTTCAGTTGGAATCTTTTTTCAGCCTGTGACCCCTCCCAGATTCTGCCGGCTGCCTTCCCTGAGGGCCCTAGTGAGATATAGTCAGGGATGGCTTCCCTTGGCTTGAGCTGGAGAATGGGAGTGCCTACAATGCTCTTCCTGCTGCTGCTTCTACTTTTATATTTCACGCTAAATCAGTTTCAGCTCTAGGTAAGGTTAAATCCTTCTCCTGTAATCTGGGTTTTCAGGGTCCCCAGTGGGGATGTGTGTCTGGAGGCAGGGGTTCTCCCTCACACACTTTGGGAACTCACAGTTTTTTTGCTGTCTTGCAGAATTAGTAGCAGCATGCCATTTCTGTCAGAGGATCTATGAAATCCTTAAGTTTTCCTGGTACTTTACTGTAGTGGTTCTTGGAGCAAAAGTCCATGGTGTGAGTCTCCATACACTGTTCTGTCCAAGTGGAAGCCCCTTCGCTACTACCATTCCCAGCCTCTGCTAACCACCATTCAATTTATTCTCTATCTCCATGAGATCAATTTTTTTTTTAGCTTCCACATATGAGTTGGAACATGCAACATTTGCCTTTCTGTGTCTGGCTTATTTCACTTAATATAATATCCTCCCATTCTATCCTTGTTGTTGCAAATATAGGATTTCATTCTTCTTATGGTGGAATAATATTCCATTGTGTATAATATACTACATTTTCTTTATCCAGTCATCTGTTGGTGGATACTTACGTTGATTCTGTATCTTGGCTGTTGTGAGTAGCACTGCAATAAACATGAGAATGCAGATTATCTCTCTGATATACTGATTTTCTTTCTTTGGTATATATACTCAGTAGTGGGATTGCTAAATCATATGGTAGTTCTATTTTTATTTTTTTGAGGAAACTCCATACTTTTTTCATATTAGCTGTATTGATTTACATTCCCACCAATAAATCACCCTTTCTCTGTGTTCTCACCAGCATTTGTTATTTTCTGTCTTTTTAATAATGATCATTCTAATGAGATGATATCTCATTCTGGTTTTGATTTGCATTTCCCTGATGACTAGCAATGTTGAACATTTTCTCATTTATTATTGGCCGCTTGTATGTCTCCCTTTGAGAAATGTCTACTAATTAATGTCTGATATAAAAGGAGAAAGGAAACTGGTATTTATTAAGTTCCTGTTATATTCTATGTATCATTTTATTTATTCCTACAGCAACCTTATGATGCTGATGGTAACATGATTCTATAGATTAAGAAATAGTTTACATCTCTAGTAAAGTGCAGAACTGGATTTCAAATCTGCACTCCACTTCCAGTTCTGCACATTTTAACTTTTTTAAAGTTTGTGTTTAACATATGATAAATATGAAACATATGTGCACAGCTTAAACAATGATGATAAAACAAACCCTATTAAGGATATTAAATAGAACATTGGAAGCCCCTTGTGTGTCTCTCTCTAATTGTGTCTACCTCCTCCCTCTCTGCATTTAGGGTAAATGTTCTTTTGTTTTTGCCATGCTTTTACCATCTATAAATATACTCCTACAATATCTGGTACTTTGCATGTTTTGTAAATTCATGTAAATGGAATTCTACTATACATATTCTTCAGTGACTTTCTTCTTCCATTCAATTTTGTCTTTTCATCTTAATCCAGGTTGATACATGTAATTATAGGTTCATTCTTAATTTACATTTTATAGTATAACCCACTATATAGATGTGCTATAATTTTTTAATTGATACTACTGCTGATAAATACATATGGCCTTTCTTGTGGTTGGTTTGCACAAATACTCCAGGTGCACCTGTAAACTATGTAAATTCCCATTTGAGGATTCAGTATTCTATAGATGACCACTAGATCAAGTTTGTTAATATTAGTGTTTAAGTTTTCTCTATTCTTGTGGTCTTTATCTGCTTGATTTCTGGAGAAAAATGTCTTAAAATTTCCCTCTTTAATAGTGGATTTGCCCAACTCTATTTACATATTCATCAATTTTCACTTTTTATACTTGGAATTCATGTTATTAGATACACAAAAATTGATGGTTTTTATATCTTCTTGATGAATATAACCTTTAATCATTATTTAGTTACACACTTACACAATGTAGTTTACCTTCAAGTCTGCTAGATCTAATAATAATGTAATTACATCAGCTCTTTTGGGCTGGTAAATGCCTTGCATATTTTATATTTTAGGTGTGTTTCTTATAAATGGCATATAACTAGATTTTTTTTCTCTTAACCCAACTTTTATTTTTCCCTTAAGATTATAATTTTGGTTTTGAAAGAAGAGAGAAAAAGTAGCCTAGATTTGCCTGCTTCACCAAAAGGATTATTTCTGGTTCTGGATAAGTGGTTCCATCCCAAGTAAATAGCTTCAATGAGAGAGTTAGGGGGACCTCATTCCCTTTAACCGGTCAGCCCTCTGCAGGTTACACTCTGGTTATGGAGCTGAGCCTGTTTCTTTCATGCACACCCTTATCTTAATGTTGTATGTTCTTAGAGCCTTTTGAGCCCCAGAACAGAAGTTGCTTATAATTTTTTATTGTATGCTTATTTTTATCTACAAGTTTTTATTAGCCTATCATAACTCAATACAAAATTATTTTCAGATATTAAAAATATGCTAATCCTCCCAGAAAGGATTTTGCTCCTTTTTCTAAATTCTTATTTATACTTTGCGTATACCTCTACTTCTATTACAACTCTTTTTTTTTTTCCCACCAGTTGTCAAATGATCCTTTATTGAAATATTTTCCTTTGTGCTTAACTGGCTGGGCATTCCACAGCACCACTGTTGATGTCATCGATGATGTCATGAGGGTGGCGGCCATCAACATTACAGCCCACAGACTGGGCAGTCCCCAGGATCTCTTTAATGGTTCCAGAGAGTTCTCTGGCTAAGGATCGGTGCCGCATCTGTCGAGCAATGTTGACGATCTCATCAAAAGTGATATTCCCACTGTGTTTAATGTTTTTCTGTTTCTTTCTGTCTCTTGGTGGTTCCTTGAGGGCTTTGATGATCAGGGCAGAGGCAGAAGGCACCACCTCAATCTGGGCCTGTCTGTTCTGAATGGTCAGTTTCACTGTAATCCTCAGGCCCTTCCAGTCACCCGTTGCCTTGGCAATGTCATCACCAACCTTTTTTGGAGACAGACCCAGGGGGCCGATCTTGGGGGCCAGGGCAGAAGTGGCACCGACTTCACCTCCGGTGCACCTCAGGTATACGACTTTGATCTCGTTGGGGTCGAACTTCGGCGGCATGGTGGAGGCGGCTGGTGTCGGATGAACCCGGATTCGGGACGACCGAAGAAAGTTGCACCTTGGCCTCCTCCGAGCCGAAAGCCGAGAACCTATTACAACTCTTAATGTAATAATTTTTATTTTAAAGGACCATCTGCCATAATAAATTATGAATTCATTGGGAACAGGGACTCTGTCTTACTGATAATTATATACTTAGGGCCTAATATTGTGCTGTTAATTGAGCCTTATACATAGTAGAAAATTAATAAAATTTCAGATGAAAAATGAACAAACAGATGAATTAAGTGATTAAACACTAGCTGACAGGTGGTAGAATGCAAATATCACAACATTCTAATTCTGTACCTCCAGTCAGTGTAGACACTTAAAATCTTTCACTTTGAATTCTAAAAGAGCAGTTTCAGATACTGAAGGCAGTTCTAAATCATTGTATCAATCAGGATTATTTCAGTAAGTGGTGGAAACCCAGCTTAAACAGGCTTACATAAATATATGAAAACTTCAGGGATTCAATCACAACTGAATTCAGGACTCTAAACAATTTCAGAAGAGCCCAGTCACTCCAACTCTCTCCATTTGGTAATTCATTGATTTCATTCTCAGGCTATCCCCTGGATGGTTTCCCGCTGTTCAGTTTTACCTCATTCTTAATGCTATTCCCAGCAGTGCCACTGAAGTTTGAAATGTGCTTCAGTTGGGCTGAATTGGGTCCCTTACTCATTCCTGGACCAGTCATTTTTTCTGGGGATGTACAATATACTGACTGACTTAGATGTCTGTCACATGTTCACAGTTACAGTCGAAGGTGGAGTCACCTCCCCTCCAACAACATGCACTAAGAGTGAAGAGAGTTTTTCCTTAAGAAAAATTAGGGTGCTTTTGCCTGAAAAAAGATTAACATATATTGGACTGGCATAAGACACAATGTGCCCATTTCCGTAATCTAATCCATATCTTACTTTTAAAAATAAGAAAGCTTCATTAAAAAGTTAAGTTATTGTCTAAAGTAATACAGTTTCTTGAATGGTGCTGTTTATGTAATAAGCTTACAATACTATATTATAGACTTTTAAACTGACAGAGAGTTTTTTTTTATTGTGTTAAAGTATAGAAAGTATAGAGCAAAATATAACATGAAGGAAAGATTCCCATGTAGTTTGTCACTCTGTTGCATTTCAGAACAAGATAAAAGTGACCTGAGTAGATTTGCTCTTTGGTATAGTTATTTAAAAATTATGTAAGTACAGTTAAAAATTAGATAAAACTTCTTAATGGTTATAAAATGACTTAAAGCAATCATTCAAACTATATTTCTAAAAAGAGACTTAGAACTTTGCTGGCATCTTGCATAATTAGGAGAACAGAACTTATTAAGAAAATGTTGCCATGTTGAATAGATGTTGTATAGTGTTTTCTGATTTAAGACTTTTTAAAAATAATTAACTTTGAAAGGGTTTTCATTCAGAGAGCAATTGATTTTTAACAACATGTATTTTGTTTAACAAAATACTTTTTAGTCTTGAAATTTCTATTCAAATTCACACTCACTTTCTTCTGCAAATTCCTCTTCTCTTTTTATCATCTTGTATCAAAAAGGGAAATAAGTTGAAGAATATTCTTCAACTAATGAGTAATGAAGAACTAATGCATTCTTCAGCTAACAAATACTGAGTTCCAGACTCTGCAGATCTCTTAATAGATATTAAAACACTATTTGTTTCCTCCATCTGTTTTCAGACTTTGTGAACACTCTATTTGGTTTACTTTACTCTTATCAGTTTAACATTTGGACCCATTGCTTCCGTTTTAGAAATACTTTTTCTGAAAAGGTGTCTGGAGGTTGAAGAATAAAATACTGAGCAGATTATTTGAATATCAACTTACTGTTTAAAAATAAGTTTATTCTATATTTTTAGATGCCCTGTAGTTTTCTGTTTGCCTATACTGCAACCCATTTTGAGGACTTCTTAATGGGAAATGAATGGTTTCAAAGAGTATTGTCCATCTCCACATTAATGCTGATTTATCAAAATGTCAGTTGATCTAAAATTTCTATTGTGTGCATTTATATTGCTTTTATAGGGACTCCTTGGAAATAGAGGACCTCCTGGACCTCCTGGTCTCAAAGGAACTCAGGTATGGAAGAAGTGATATCCAGTCAGCTTCAGCAAGGTTTTTAGTTAAAATTTTCCGTTTTTATTTATTGTGGGCCTTCAGTTTTTGCTTAAACACCATCAGATTTCCAGTTACCATTTTATTTATATATTTAGACAGAGTCTTGCTCTCTTGCCCAGGATGGAGTGCAGTGGTGCTATCTTGGCTCACTACAGCCTTGACCTCCTGGGCTCCAGCAATCCTCCTACCTCAGCCTCCCAAGTAGCTGGGACTACAGGTGCACCACCATGCCTGGCTAATTTTTGTATTTTTTGTAAAGACACAGTTTTGCTATGTTACCCAGGCTGGCCAAACTTCTGGCCTCAAGCAGTCCTCCCACCTAAACGTCCCAGAGTGCTGGGATTACAGGTATAAGCCACTGCGCCCAGCCTTCAAGTTAACACTTTGTTTTGCCAGTTATGGAATAGAATTAAGAATCATTTTACAGTGTTCTGAATTCATTAAATGATTTATGTTAGTGGTCTCCAATGGAATGTCTGAAGAATCTGAACCCAGAATCTCACTCATATATACTAGAATTTATATTTACTATTTGTGACTACTTAATATTTTTGAACCAATAAATTATATTTTAATTGAATTGTGAATTGAGCAAAATATTTACCAAATAAATAACATATACTATATGATTCTAGGGAGGTCTGTATGTATTATTCAGAAAACAATCAACTGTTTTTTAAAGGTAAATCAGTATATTTAGTAAATATGTCTATAAATGGAGTAAAAACACTTACTGCCTTTTTTTCTTTTAGAGAATTATGAATAAAAGCTTTTAATTTTTTTCTATGTTCATCTTCAGTCTCTATTCACCCATATAGTTTTTGGTCCCTACACGAGTGCACCAGGTTCACACAAAAAAACTAAAGTGTTGTGGGGTGATGGAGTTCAAAGTACAAGAAAATAACAGCATTATTTTCATCACATCTCAGAATGAGCTTCACATTTTAGAATAAATAGAGAAAATAAGAGTTTACATTTTTAAATACTCATTTTAGGCCATAATATGTTCTGATTTTTTTTTAAGGGAGAAGAAGGACCAATTGGACCCTTTGGGGAACTGGGGCCAAGAGTAGGTATCATATAAATAATTTTCCATAAGTGCTTTTCTTGAAAATAGCTGTTCTATAAATGTTTTTAATATCATAACATTTTACATTATAGTAAAGGACAAAAATGAAAACAAATTAAAGTCATAAAATGCCCCAAAATAAAATAGGCCAATAACTGGAAGTCCCAAATATATTTTGAATGATGTTATGCCTACTACATAGTTACTTGTTATTTCAGTGGTCTGTAGACTTAGTAATTTGTGCAAATTATTTATAAATTTCTCAAAATGTAATAGGAAGCTAAATACTTTAGCCATTTTAGTAATATTCTGAGATTTCCTGTTTTCTAAATGTGTTAGCAAAATTATGGAAGGCTAATAAGATGTATTTTCTGCCAATTTTTTCATCAGATAATACCATGGGTAATATGTGAATTATTTGTTTTCAAGTTCTAGAAATGAATTATTTAAACATTTTTGGTATACATTATCAAAGTTTACCTTATGAAATAACTAAGGTACATTTATTTTAAGAGGCATTAGACTCACGTGAAATACATCTCATTTCTTTTCTTGACAACATCATAAAGTACTGGTTCTTCCTTTTTTTTTTTTTTTTTTTTTTTTTTTTTTTGAGACAGAGTCTCACTCTGTCATCCAGGCTGGAGTGCAGTGGCGTGATCTCGACTCACTGCAACCTCCACCTCCTGGGTTCAAGCAATTCTCCTGCCTCAGCCTCCCGAGTAGCTAGAATTACAGGCATGTGCCACCATGCCCTGCTAATTTTTGTATTTTTAGTAGAGATGGGGTTTTACCATGTTGATCAGGCTGGTCTTGAACTCCTGGCCTCAGGTGATCCACCCACCTTGGCCTCCCAAAGTGCTGGGATTACAGGAGTGAGCCACCATGCCTGGCCAAAGTACTGGTTCTTAAAATGCTTTTATGTTTAAAAAGACTGTGATTATTTCTTTCACATTTTTACCTTACTAGCACATATATTGCTACTATCCCATTGGGGGAAAAAAGAGTTTTCATTTTATTTTTCTTGAGAATTATTTAATAGAAAAACTGGTATTTGAGCCCAATAAAATTGATCTTATTTAAAATTTACTTCCTTCGAAAACAGGAGAACCATATTCACCTTTGGTCTACACAGTCTTAATATTAATTATTATTGTTGTTGCTATTTTTGAATATCAATTTGGGACCTAGTATTGCTATAAGTATATGAATCATCTTTAATCCTGAAAACAACTCTGCAAGATATCGTTCCTATTTTTAGATGTGAAAATAAGGTTTTAATATTAGATGTTCAAGTATAACACTCTCAAATCAATACAATATGATAGAATTTAAGTAGGACAAGAAGTTATGATTCTGTTACTGATACTCTGAATCGCTTGATTTCAAAGACTTTGAAAACGTGCTGATACCAGATTCCAGTGAGATTCTTTCCATAATGTAAACATGTATAACTCTATCATAATATACTACACAGTGCTTGAAAGAGTATTATTAAAGATGAAAGGAATGTCTCACTAAGGCTCTTACCAACCAGTGGAAATAGAAATAGAATTGGTTTTATAAATATCATAGAAAAAATCTAATAATTCAGGTTCTTAACTATATTTCTTGTTCTGTATATCTAAATTAAGTAGAGAACAATTGATATTTAATAATAATAGGATGGTTTTCAGTTCTTTGCTTTTTGCTTGTTAGGAAATGATTCGATAATTTAGAGCAGTCAAAAGCAAAAATTAGAATGTTTTGACTAGACGTCTTAAATATAGTTGTAAGTGGCTAAAGCTTTTATGTGTAGTAAAAACAGAATGTGAGCCAGAGGGTTGTTCTGTTTCACTTTAAGAAGAAAAAATATAAGAGCATGTCTTAATTGACAACAGCAATAAAATCCAATATAGCAGGGGTCCCCAACCCCCAGGCCATGGACTGGGAGTGAGCGTTACCACTTGTATTAGTCAAGGTTCTCTAGAGGGACAGAACTAATAGGATATATATAAAGGGGAGCTTATTAAGTATTAACTTACATGATCACAAGGTCCCACAATAGGCTGTCTGCAAGCTGAGGAGCAAGGAGAACCAGTCTAAGTCCCAAAACTAAAGAACTTGGAGTCCAATGATCGAAGGCAGAGAAACATCCAGCATGGGAGAAAGATGTAGGCTAGGAGGCTAGGGCAGTCTCTCCTTTTCACATGTTTCTGCCTGCTTTATATTCACTGGCAGCTTATTAGATTGTGCCCACCAGATTAAGAGTGGATCTGCCTTCCCCAGCCCACTGACTCAAATGTTAATCTCTTTTGGCAACACTCTCACAGACACACCCAGGATCAATACTTTGTATCCTTCAATCCAATCAAGTTGACACTAAGTATTGACCATCTAACTGCCTGAGCTTCACCACCTGTCAGATGAGCAGCAGCATTAGATTCTCATAGGAGCGCAAACCCTATTGTGAACTGTGCAAGCAAGGGATCTAGGTTGCGTGATCTTTATGAGAATCTAATGCCTGATGATCTTCTGAGGTGGACCAGTTTCATCCTGAAACCATACCCTGCTACCTCGTCTGTGGACTTGCTCTCCCCCAGTGATCTTATCCTCTATTCTTTTCAGCTACTCACTGCTACAGTCATACCCTTTACTTTGTCATTACCAGTGATAGCAACCTCTCATCTTCAATTTTGAACTTCTCATTCCCCAACCACCATCTTTCTTTCTAATACATTCTCTCTTATTATCCAATCTAATAGCCCCAATAGGAATGTCAATGCATTGATTCTGCTGCTTTTCCATTGTGTCTTGTCTCCTTTATGATCCCAAATTCCTCATCCTGCTTAAAACATTATAATTATTCCTTTGATTACATTCTGAATTCTATCTTCAAACCTATTTATTCTTTTGCTTTTCTAAATTATTGCTTTATACTTTCTGTTTCTTCAAACTCCGTTCAGTTATCTCTCATCCTTATTCTTAGCCTTTGCCTTGCATCCTACTTCCCTGAGAAGATTGAAGTAACCAGAAGAGAACTTACAGTTTTCTGCCACTGCATCTACCCACCTTCTTTTATCTATACTCTGCTTTCTTTCCTGTTGTTGTGGATGAACAGGCCATTTTTCAAGCTAAGGAAAACTTCCACTTGTTTACTACATACCCTGTCCTTTTGACTACTCAAGATAATTGGTCCAACAATTCCCTCTGTCTCTCCTACATATTCTTTTCTCTATACAGAATCATTCCTATCAGCATATAAAGCTGCTGTTATTCTTCTAGCTTAAAAACAAAAACAAAACTTTTTTGGTGTCAGTTTCCCTCCCAGGTGTTACCCTATTTTTTCTTTCCCTTTTCAGTAAAATTCCTCAAAAGCGTTGTCTATACATGCTCTTTCAGCTTTTCTCTTCCCTCTATCTGCTTAAACCACATTTGTTCCCACCACTACAATACAAATGATCTGATAAATATGATCAGTGGTTTCTGTATTGCTGGATCCAATTATCATTTCTCAATCCTCAAAGTCCTCTTATTACTCAATACTTCTATTTTTCAGAATTTGACAAGATCACTCTCTCCTCCTAGAAACAATTTATTTACTTCCATGATTTTCCTCCTCACTTTCTGGCATCAAATTAAATATTTTTCTAATTTCTTCAAATTCTAAGTTTTGGAGTACCCCAAAGGTTGGCCTGTGGATTTCTCATTTCTATCTATACTCACTGGCTAAATGAGGTCATCCAGCAAATACCATCAAAATGAAAATGCTGGTGGTTTCTAAGATTATTTCTTCCTGTCAGATCTTTCTACTGATTGGAAAGAATTTAACTGATCCAGTTAAATTCTGGACTTGTATAAATAACTACCACAAGATCTCTCCATTTAGATGTCTAACAAGCATATCAAACTAACATGTCCAAAACTTAGCTTCTTATTTACCCTCCAAACCTGTTTTCAGTCTTCTTCATTTCATTTGGTCTGCTACTCTTACATTAAAAACCTGAGATTCATTTTTGAGTCTTCTCTTTCTCCCACATTTCACATATGACCTGCCAGCAGTTCCTGGAAGCTCTACCTCCATATTATATCCAGAATCTTACCACTCTGCTACCACCCTGATTCACACCCCCATCATCTCTCACTTGGATTATTGTACTAGACGCTTATTCGGACTTTCTTCTTCTACCCTGGAATCAAAGTGATCCTGTTAAAACTTAGATCTTATCAGTTTTCTCCTTAAAGTTGTCCGAGGCTTCCTATCTCACTCAGATAAAAGTCAAAGTCCTAACTGCAACCTGCAAGGCCCTACATGACCTGACTTCTCATCCCCCATTTCCTTCTTTGACCTCATCACTTTACTGGTCTTCTCTCAATTCTTCAGCTTCTCCTGGTTCCTCCAACATACTACACACATTTTAGCTGTAGTGCCTGTGCACAGGCCCTTTTCCTCTGCCTGGAACACTTTTCCTTCAGATATCCATTTAACTTGTCCCTTTCTTTAGGTCTTTACTCAAATGCCACCAAACTGCCAACTCCCCCAGGAAACGGCACTCTCTGGGGAAGTTGGTTGAGGATCAAGGGTCACACTCTTCACAGAATCCTGGGATTTCTCTTCTCTCCCTAGTCCTGAGGAAATAGCTTCTCTCTCTCTCTCTCTCTCTCATTGTCATCAAAGACAAGTCACTTCTTACCTTCAGACTCTCTGAAAACTAAAGTAAGAATACAAGTAATCTGCAAAGAACTTTTCGGTGAGGGCTTCTTTCCTGGAATCTTATGAACACTTTCAATAAAACTCCCACAACAGTTTATATATCCCTTCCCTGCTTGATTTGTTACCTTATATGTTACCACTGCCTAACATACTATATATTTTACTTATTTTTTAAAACGTTGTTATTCTCACTAAAATACAAGCTCTATGAGGGCAGGTATGTTCAGTGCAGTCCTCGATCCTCTGCATCTAGAACCGTTCATGGCACATAGTAGACAGTTGGATATTTGTAGAATGAATGGCGAATGAGTATGATGAAATACATTTATCAAATAATTTTAAAGTATTTAATTTTATAAGAATAGTCTAAATTTCATATATCTTAGGAAACTTTCAAAAATGAGAGTGACTAAACATATATACTTTCTTCTTTTATTCTGTTCTCTTCTAGGGAAAACCAGGTCAAAAGGGGTATGCAGGTGAACCAGGACCAGAAGGCTTAAAGGTAAAGCAACTGACTTTATTATCAGTTTTAAAATATAATTTTCAGAAATATAAAATTATGACTTTCATACAAATGTGAAATGAACACATCAACTTAAAAAGAACCAGTGAGATGTTAAAACTGTTACAAAGAGCAACTGAGAATCTATATCTTTATATCTGTATCTATTTATATGCAGGTTGAGTATCCCCTATCTGAAATGCATGGGACCAGAAGTGTTTCAGAGTTCCGATTTTTTTGGAGTTTTAAATATTTGCATTATACATGCTTACAAGTTAAGAATCCCAAATCCAAAAATCTGAAATTCAAAATGCTCCAATGAGCATTTCCTTTCAGTGTCATGCTGGTACTCAAAAAGTTTCAGATTTTGGAACATTTATGATTTCAGATCTTCAGATTTCAGATGCTCAATCTGTGTATCTGTGATTATGTCTGTATCTGTATCTATGTCTATGTATGTGATTTAATAAAGAAATGTTAGGATAAGATTTGTGTGTTACATACAGGGCAATAAACCATAACTGCTGGGGTTATCAATTCTACTGGGTAGAAATGTGCAAGTTCCTATAACATTACTAAGTCTGGATCTTTTAATCACTAGTAAACAGTGAGTCTAAGTATATTCACTAGATAATCACTGGGTAACCTTCATCACTTTATGATATTAAAAAGATATATCTCTCACTATTTACTTTATTTCCAAGGTCTTGGATAATTTTTATAACACCAACAAATATAAAGTAATGCAATGGTTTATTACATACAGAATTGAGACCTGAAAGAAACTAGCTTATAAGAATTCGTAAGTTTTGCAAATTTAAAATTTAACTATGAATTGACATAGTCACAGCATTATTACTAAGTTTCCTAAAGCTATTTTTTTTGTATAAAACGTATCATTTTTATGATGCTGGAACCTAACGAAAAGCTAAACAACACTTTTCAAGCTTGATAAAGAAATATGAGCTGAAGTATTTTTTAATGTATCAGTATGTATGAAGCTAAAGTTATCCTGGGGCAGAATATGTGTACCTGACTCTTTCTCAAGTTACATATAAAAGTCCTCTGAAAAATAGGATTGTAGTATTTACAAACAAAAGGCTTAATCAATTCTCCTTTACTGGGATTAACAATTCTCCTTTACTAGACTGCCAAATAGCGCTAGGAAATCCAACTGTGAGCTACCATCCAGTGAAACTGGCAAGAAACGGAATCTCAGTTGTTCATATACTTTCTCTCCCTAGAATCACACCAAAATCTAGGTGGCTTCTGTGTTACCTAGTAAACACAGGAAATTTTGTAATGTTCATTCCTCCCTAGCTGCCACTGAAATTTGCGTTTCAATACATCATGTAGCTATTAACTGGGACCTGGCACTGCCTGGGGGAGTTGGTTAAGGGACACACTCTTCACAGAACCCTAGATCTGTGTTTTCTTTCTAGGCCTGGGGAAATAGCTTCTCCCTCTCTCTTTCATTGTCGTCAAAGACAAGTAACTTCTTACCTTCAGATTCTGAAAACTAAAGTAAGAATGCAAGTAATCTGCAAACAACTTTTGCTTTTTGACTATTAACACAAACCTCCCTTAAAACTAAGTAGCACAAAGGGTTCATCTTTTTTGGAATTTAAGAAGGGTAACTTATGGGTAAGGAGGGAAAAATACTAGAAAACCAATAATTCATATATTATTCTTCCATAAATTTTCCATAAATGCTGTCTAATGAACTGCCTGTTAAAATTAGTTATTAAAACCTACTGCTGTGCTTCATTCTTTACTATTTATCTAAATACATACAGAAACTGAAAAGAAAATTTGTGTAGACTTTGAAAGTTTATTTCAGTGATCACTCATGATGAATATTAGGTTTCAGTGCTTAAAATCACCACTATTCAATAGAAATGCAACATGAACCACAAATATGAGCCACATTAGATAGTGAAAAGAAAGAAGTAAAATTAATTTAATAGTATATTTTATTTAACTCAAGATATCCAAATATTATATCCTTTCAACATGTAATCAATATTGAAATTATTAATGAGATGTTTTCTATTCTTGTTTTGTAGAAAGTCTTTGAAGTCTGATGTATTTTTTATACTTATATCACATTTCAATTCTGACCAGCCTATTTCAAATATTCAGTAGCCACATGTCATTATTGGCTACAATATTTTTCAGTATCTTAACATCTTACTGTTCTACACTGGAATATAATTATTACTGTTTAGACAGTAATTGATTAATTTTAGACATAACATATTTAGTCTGTTTCTGTACACTAAATGTATATTGCTATTAGAGTCCGTCTCTGTGGTACTTTGAACTTAATCTTTTACCTTTCGTTAATCTATACCTTTGCTGATGCCATTCCTCACCACTAAAAATGACCCTTTCTCATTACCGGTGTTAAGTATCACATATTTTTCAGGGCCCCACTTACAGTTTCATAATCCATTATTTGAAATCATTAATGTTTGGATTTTTGAAAAGTAATATGTTGCATATACTGTATTTTATTTACCACTACCAGAAGGGTGTGGGACAGCATACCATAATTAGATATATTAATATTTCTGTAGTGAAATGTAAGGATGTTTAGATTAATTGGAATAAATCAAGACTATAAAGGGCCTTATTCAGAACAAAATAAGCTTTACTGCCAAATCAATCCAACTTAGGTCAAGTTTGCCACCAAATGAGTTGTGGAAAACTGAGTTTTCAGAGATTTATGGATTGCAAAATTTTGTTTCAGAGGTTATGAACATGCATTACTTCTCCAGTGATGCCAGCTCTAGCTGCTCCAGTTCACAGGGTGCCTGCTCCTAAGACCTCCTTTAGTACTTAACCTGTGGCATGTATTCTGTTGTATTTGAGCAAATAGAACATCCCTGTGGGAAAGACTTTAATTTTATTCTTCTTAATATCTTTCACAGTGCTTACTACTCTGCCTTTTACAGAGTACACCTCAATAAAGATTTTATTTTTAAAAATTTTATTGATAAAAGTGATTAAAAGTCACGAATAGGAGAATATTTTTTAAGAAAATAGATTATTACCTGATATGGTTTGGATTTGTGTCCCTGCCCAACTCTCATGTCAAACTGGAGGAGGGACCTAGTGGGAAGCGATTGGCTCATTGGGGCTTATTTCCGCCTTGCTATTCTTGGGATAGCGAGTGAGTTCTCACGAGATCTGACCGTTTAAACGTGTGTGGCACTTCACCCTTTGCTCTCACGCTCTCCTGCTCCAACATGTGAAGTTGTGCTTGCTTCCCCTTTACCTTCCACCATGATTGTAAGCTTCCTGAGGCCTCCCAGTCATGCTTGGTGTTAAACCGTGGAACTGTGAGTTAATTAAACCTCTTTTCTTCATAAATTACCCAGTCTCAGGTAGTTCTTTATAGCAGTGTGAGAACAGACTGATACATTACTATTTGAATGAAAATAGAGGGTAGGCCACATTTCATAGAAATACTATAACAGAGTTTTTAAAAATTTTTATTTTAAGTTCTGGGGTACATGTGCAGGATGTGTAGATTTGTTATATAGGTAAATGTGTGCCATGGTGGTTTGCTCCACTTATAACAAAGTTTTAAGTAACTGAAATTTCCTTTGCCTTTTTCTAGGTTATGACTAGATAATTACATTAAAAATGAAAATTGAAACTGTCATGAATAATCTAGTTTGAAAAATAACTGTTTTTGCAACTTTATATTCTTTTTTAACAGGGAGAAGTAGGAGATCAAGGAAATATTGGAAAAATTGGTGAAACAGTAAGCTTATTTTATGCTCTTATTTTTTAATCAACTGTAAGCATTTTTAGGAATCATATTAGCCATGATTACGTTTGCTATAGTCAAGTTACTCGGAATCAGAATAATTCTTATCCACTACAAATTTAAACTTACTTGTGATGTTTCTGCTGGCAAATAAAACCTATTGTACAAAAGAGAAATGAGAGAAAACACAATTGATGACATTTTCATCCAATATAAAGTATATTTGTGACCTCAGAAACATTGTTTCTAATATTTGGTTTTTAATTTTATTCTGATAGCTTCAATCTAATTTGACCTTAACATTTTTCACTATTTTATTTATTTATTTATTTATTTATTTATTTATTTATTTATTTATTTATTGAGATGGAGTCTTGCTCTGTCACCCAGGCTGGAGTGCAGTGGCATGATCATGGCTCACTGCATCCTCTGCCTCCCGGGTTCAAGTGATTCTCCTGCCTCAGCCTCCTGGGATAGCTGGAATTACAGGTGTGTGCCACCACACCCAGCTAATTTTTGTATTTTTAGTAGAGATGGAGTTTCCCCATGTCAACCAGGCTAGTCTCGAACTCCTGACCTGAAGTAATCCACCCGCCTCAGCGTCCCAAAGTGCTGGGATTACAGGTGTGAGCCACTGCACTCAGCCATTTTTCATTATTAAAAAGCTTATTAAATTATACAATAATTTAATAGCTTGAAGATAGTTTTTCTTTAGGTTTGAAAAGTTGAGGTAAATTAAGAGATATTGAGCTGGAAAGTGTAATTGTGTTCCTCAAATAAAGTTTGAGTTGTTCAAATTAATATTATTGTGGAAGAACAGGCTTCATGTTGTATTTGAATCAGATTTGTTAGAAGTAATTTTATTCTTTACAATGAAGAAAGCCAGCCAAAATATTCTCTAACAAATGAACTTACATAACATACATAAAGTGGAAAATTAAATTAACACCAGGAAAGTGAATTTATTTACAGACGGTGCTAAATTAATTGTCACAAAATAGATAATATTATTTTTTATGACTTAAAAATTTTTCTTCTATATGGTTGTTTTATAGGCTTAAATAATTAAACAATTATAAATCTTGGTCTTGTGACAAAACAACAAAACATTTCTGATGCTCATTTTTTGTTATTAATTGTTAATAAAAATAGGAAGAGTATCTGTGTAGTCTTAAAAGATAATTGCCATACCTAATTAATCCTGAGTCACTAGAAGGAGAACTTTTTGTTCTTGCTTTTTCTGGGAAAGCTTCAAGGAAGTATTTGTATGAATTAGGTTATTAAAGGCTTCTAGTCAAATATGATTGTAACATATTTCTCTAAGATTACTCAAATTCTGCCATTTCTGAGTGACAAATTGCTTAAGAAATATATATAAAGTTGGCATCTGAAGTTAAAATGCTAATGAACGTATTTTCTTAAAATAATATCTTACATATTAAACTTTTAAGTGTTATTTACTTAATAGTTTTGGACTAATTCCACATAGTATAAGAACCCACTGCCAGTGCTTTCCAAAGAGGAAACAGACTATCTTGGCAGGTAGTAGATTTTTGTCACTGGAGGGAAAATAACATTTATTGAACATTTGCTATGTAATAGGTATAGTGCCAAGTGACATTTCATATTACGGTATTCCGTTTAATTCTCAAACAGCTTTAAAAGATACATTTTGTTATTCTGGTTTTAAAATTAGGAATCTGGAGCACATTGAGTAACCAGTTCAAAGTTACATAGCTAATAAATTACTGAACTGAGATTTAAACCCAGAGCTCCAAACTCAAAATCCAAATCTCTGCATTATGCCATGCTTGGATATTTTAATATTAGTTCAATAGCTATCTCATATAAATGTTGTAGAGAGTCTTTAAGCATCTGATAAGTTATTAGACAAAAAGACCTTTCCAACTTTGAGATTCTATCTTTCTTGTTAAGGATGGCACATGAAGCCTTCTTTAAAAAATTACTGCCTATATCAAGTTTATTCAAATATATAAAATGTCTAAAGAATATTTTTATTTTTGGCTCTCAGTAACTCTGGCTTTCATTTTGTCTTTCTAATTTCAAAATCTTAGAAAATATAGTTCATCTAATCCAGAGTTCTGTTGCCAAGAAAATTCTTGAGAGGTAGGAGAAGATATGGTTGCACTTCATGACATCTATCTTGTAATTGTAGTAGCTGATTTTTACTTTGTTCAATCTTTTTGTATAGTCATTAATTGCCTTTAACTGGCCCTCCTCCAGGTTTGTTTGTTTCTAGTTTATACCAGTTAGAATTCAATTTGTGATAGAGTGTGTGAAGCACAGCAGTCCCACCTATATTTCATGTCTACCTCTTGCAATTATTTATAGTATACAAAGACTTAATTTCCATAAATGTGCCCCAGATGAGTCTCTAATTTCAAAATATGCCCTCTCATCTTCCATATTCTAGCATTCAGATGTTTGGAAGTAAATCTAGAATTATCTAACCATAATTACCAATCCTCTCTGTCTTAAACTTTCTAGGCTGAAAGTATTTGAAGAACTGTAAAGAAAAAAACATGTTCTTTTTCACTATTGGCCAAAAGACCAATATTAAGATCAGTGGATAGACATTATAAGGGAACAGCTTTTGGTTTAATATAGGCAAGAATATTTTAATAGAATTTCTAACACTCAAATAGGTTCTTCCATAGAGTGATCCAACACCTTATTATTGGAAGGTTTGATGTCTTTTTTCAATCATTTATTAGGCAGATATTTATTGATTATAGCAGGCACATTTTTAAACATATGGTCCCTACCTTCATGGAATTTACAGTCTATTGGAGGTTTGACAGATATTAAGTAGTCACAGAAAGAAATATAAACTGTGATACATTCTATTAAAAAAAAGTACAAGGGACTATGACAAGGGTGCCAATTTTAGATCAATAGATGAGAGAAGGCTGTTTTAAGGAAATGACATATAAGTAGTAATCATAAAGAATTATATAAGTTAGCCAGGGAAGGGGTGGGGAAAAAACTTCCCTGGAATATGCAATATAACATAATTTCCATCTTTGCCACCTACCTTGCTATGGAAAAAATACTTAATGTTTCTAAATATTTGGTTTTTTTTCAGCAGTAAAACGATGAAAATAACTACCTTATAGATTTTCTTATGAGGATTAAATGTGATAATGCACATAAAGTACTTATCACAATGCCAGTCATGTGGTAAAAACTTGATAAATGTTAGCTGTTGTGGTGGAGGTTATTGTTATATGTGATGGTAGCTCTTTTGAGGAACTGAAATAAAGTTGGTGTGGATAAACTTTGATGAACAAAGGGAGAAGGTATGTGAGATGATACTAGTGAAGGAGGCAGGAGCCAATCATTTAGGACCATGTTTATTACTTTGCACTTGAATGTAAGGTCAATGAACAATCGCTAAAGGTATGCTAAGTAAGCCAATGTTATGATTTAATTTGAGGTTTAAGATCACACTTATTGCAATGGATTGGGAAGCATGGCTGTAAAGAGCAGAAGTAGAAGAGGATAACCAATGAGGATGCTTCTGTAGTAGTCTATATGAATGAGAAAGATGATTTAGACCAGTGGAGATAAAGAGAAGTGGATATATTTGGAAGATATTTGAGATAACAGATTGGAGGTAGGCTGCAATTCAGGGGAGGATCCTAGTCAGTCTCCAGTGTACAATTAGGCGTTTGATAACTCAACTATTTAGGATTTATCAGGAATATTCTGGAAGCACAAGGAAATGGCATATAGACTATCTCAGGATAATTCCAATTCTAAGAATCCATGACTTCTTTCTAAGAATGTTGATGTTTCTAATCTTCCTCTCACCTGCAAATTTGACTTCTTTTCTCTGGCCCTTTTATTTTATTTATTTATTTATTAAATTATACTTTAAGTTCTGGGATACATGTGCAAAATGTGCAGGTTTGTTACATAGGTATACATGTGCCATGGTGGTTTGCTGCACCCATCAACCCGTCATCTTGGTTTTAAACCCTGCATGCATTAGGTATTTGTCCTCATGCTCTCCCTCCCCTTGCACCCCATCCCCTGACAGGCCCTGGTGTGTGATGTTCCCCTCCCAGTGTCCATGTGTTCTCATTGTTCAACTCCCACTTATGTGTGAGAACATGCAGTGTTTGGTTTTCTGTTCCTCTGTTAGTTTGCTGAGAATGATGGTACGACATGAACTCATTCTTTTTTATGGCTGCATAGTATTCCGTGGTGTATATGCATCACATTTTCTTTATCCAGTCTATCGTTGATGGGCATTTGGGTTGGTTCCAAGTTTCTCTGGCCCTTTTCTAGTTTCATTATGTCTTTCTGATGTTGGAGCAAACAAAACTAAAGTATTTTAGAGGCAGTGACTTCACAGCTTTCTTCATGAGTAGGATAATGACTCCTATTATGTTTTCTTTACTGTTGATGATACTTAAATCAAGCAAACCTTTTACCTATAACAGGAAACTGAGGATGTCTTTGGCAAATAATCGGTGGGGACTTCTAGGGTCATTTTCTGGTATCATATTTTATATGTAAAATGTGGATTTATTTTTTCACAGTTTCCTTGATTACATTAAGTTTCAGTTGCCACATTTCTGCCCCACGTGAAGATTTTCAGATGATTGTCCAGTAGTCTGGCCACATTGTTTCATCTCTTAAAACATAACCCAACTTATTTGATTTACCACAATTATTCCTTTACTTATAGACTTTGGTGAACAAAGTAAGATTTCATGAGAAATCTACTGTGTCCTCTCTGTTTTTCTGCCTCCTGTCTGGTGTGCTAATGTATAATAAATGACCAATGAGCAGAGAGGAAGAAGAGAAAGGCATGGATAATCCTCAAAATCAGGTACTGTGTTTCTCATTACAAAACCTTTATAATCATAAACCCTCTCATGACTGATTCCAAGCTGGGTTATAACGAATTCATTCAAAAGCAAAAAGAGGTGGAGTCAGTGGAGGAAATAAAAAGAAATAAATATATTTATTGAAGGCCTGTTAATTTCATTTAGTCTTTAAACAACTCTTACGAAATAAGTTTTCATATTGCATTCTATAAATGAGGAAGCTGAAATTTATTGAAGTTATGTAATGTATCCAAATTCATACAGTGAGTAAGTAGCAGACCTGGATTTCAAATCCAAAATTTTTATCTTCAGTTCCAAGTCTCTCTTTTCTGCATCAGGTAATCATCAATTTGTCCTGTTTTTAAACTTGAAGTGCATCCTTGGGAATTAATGTTTAAGAGATGTGAAAAAGGGTAAAATAAAATTTTGCTCTGTAATATCTTAAGCCAAGCTGGCAATTTACTTTTAAAAATATTGTCAAATGTTATTTGCCTCTGAGAATTATGAAAATATAACTTAATGTATTTGTGATAGAAATAGGAAAGACTTTGAAAGAGCCAGAAAAAAATATCGTAGAAGTGCTCAGCACAAAACCTCATTTGATACAGTGAATGGTTTTGCTACCCTCTGGTAGAATTACCATGAAATTAGCTTGATACATGTTGGTTTTATTTTATTTCCAATTTTTTCTTTCATTAATAATGAAATGGGAAAAGTTCCCTTATCCCCCTTGCAGGGTGTGCAATAGGGGTGTGGCTCGTTTCTTTGGTGTCCCGCTGTCAAACCCCTAGGGGAAGTATGCAGACAGGCAGGTAGTGCGTAGCATTTTGGGGCTCCAATCCCACGGCAGTATCTAGGGTTGAGTGTTTACAGCTCCCAAAGCCCCAGTGGGCATGTGTTACAGTGTGCTCTTTCAGCTTTGCCGTCTGCAGGCGGCTTGTGTTAATCAGCTCAATTAGATGCTTTGCCTTATCGGAAAGACAGAGGGCTTTCTGTATCCCGGGTTCTTGCCCTGGTGTCCTGGAAAAATCAGATCACATGTGGGCTTGGAGGATGGGTGCAAGGTTTTACTGAGTGGTAGAGGTTGTTCTCAGCAAGCCAGATGGGGAGCCAAAAGGGGATGGAGTGGGAAGGTGGTCTTCCCCTGGAGTCAGGCCTCCCAGTGGCTGGACTTTTCTCCCAGCTACACCAACTGAATTCCATGTGGTCTCCCCGTAGATGGCCTGCTGGTGTCTGTTGTTGTGTTATTCTGCTTCTCTTATCATCCACCCATTTGTGTCTGTGTCTGTATCCGGCTTATAGCGGCACAGGATGGGGAGCATGGTGGGCCATCCTAGGCACAGGCCTGAGGGTGGAGCCCTCACCAGTTACCCAGCCCTTCCCTACCCTGCACTTCCGTATCAATAGGAGACTGCTAGTTTTAGTGGGACCTACCTAAATCATAGGAAGTCATATTTCCTTGAGGGAAAGACCCAGATACTGGTGGTACCATTCAGCCATGCAGGAAGAACTGTAGTATAACTCTACAATTATGCCTAGCTAGGGCCTTTGTAGTTTCAGTGCCTTTATCTTAAAGAATGTCATCAACCCCTCCTGTTTTTAGGCTACTCATATCTATAAAACAGCAATAAAGCTGTTGTATACCTTCTATGTAATAGGGGGTAGTAATTTTTCTCAGGCAATGAAAAGTTATATGAAATGTATATCCATGATACATTTCATCATCAGGAGGATGTTTACCTGAATATGATAAAAAATAGCTACCATTTATTGAGAACTGATAATATGCCAGATACTTTGCATATATTATATTATTTAATCCTCATAGTCACCCTGGAAAATAATGATTATTATTCCTATTTTATACAAAAGGAAACTTATGTTTCAGAGAAGTCAAGAAACTTGTCCAAAGTCAGGTCATATAGCAGCAGAGCTGGGACTGATAAGGAGATATCTTTAACTTCTCCCCATCATCCTGCTTCCTCTTAGCAATTAGCTGAAGATTTTCAATTGTCTTTCTAATGAATAAGTATAATCCTGTTATTACTGCATGAAGTTAGAGGTCATGGGGCCACATGTACCATATTATGGTTTGAGAAGCTATTCTGAAAAACCACAGACATGTAAAATTATTATGTCTTAGGATCATGTATTTGATATTTATCATTTTTGAAACTGAAAAAGAATTAGACCTAGCATTCATGTACTGGTATAGAAAACAAGCTAGTTATTATACATGCCATATTAAAGAGTAATAAACAAGAGAGTACCCTTCTTAGTCTAATAAAATTTTTCAGATTGCCCAAATTGTAAAAACAATAAATTACTTCTTCAAAATAATAAAAATAAAAGAGATATTAAAATGGAACTTTGCTTTTCCAATAGCATCAGTCTTTTTCAGATGTGAGTATTTAACATGCTTACTGCCCAGAGGCAATTAGCCCATTAACCTTCAGACTAAGGAAATGTAAACTTGATCACCTTACTTGTTTTAGAATTGATAGAAATAATATTTTTTAATAACCTCTGATTTTTAAGGATTTACTCCTAATGATTATTTTTTAAAAATCACATTCAATGTAATTCTGTATATGTGCCTGGGACATTAATATTTAGAATCCTAATAGGGTTAAACATTATTCTGTGACTTGAAGTAAATTCATTGTCTACAAATATGTGTGTCTCATGTTTTTCTTCATCGTGTACTTATGTTTCTGTGTTTTAGAAGGATACTGTGATTTTTATAGCCAAACAAAAGAAAGATACAGTTAAAAACTAGTATTTTTCTCATTTATTTATTCTAGCATTCAGAAGACACTTACTGAACACTTAATGTGTGCTAGAGATAACAGTAAAGTAAGACTTGATCTTTAAGTAGTGTATGATCTAGAAAATGAGAAAAGAATTATACACATAATTTTGCCAAAACATTAGTCCTCTTTCATAAGATACTCGAAGAAAAAGAAGTAAAAATTGTTTTGGCAGCTATCATAAGGACATAGATGTTGATAGAGAAACTCTGGCTTTATTTTGCTAAAAACATGTTACTATTCTCTTAGGTAGGGATATTATAAAGTGTTAATCACAACTTTTGAGGAAATGGCAGCTCTAACTTTCTATATAGAAGGGGTCGAGGGGTGGCATTTTGGTTGGAAGAGGCTGTCAAGGGACTTCCCCTGAAGCTAGTTTGCATAAAAACTATACTGTTTGCATTTATTAGTAGTGCACTATCTTATTTTTATTTACACATCAGTAAAAATAGCAAAGGGTTCTAATGATACTTTTATGGTCAGGATATATCAAATGGAGAATACATTGCTTGTTGGTATTAAAGAATGGGAAGGACTGATGGAAATAATGGAAGGGGCAAAGGTAAAGGCATTGCTTTGGGCCACCTGTTGACAATACCACTCTTAGAGAAGGTGATGGCTGAATTATAATCTGAGAGTAAAAATAGTGAAAAATCATTGTGGTTCTGATTTTTCTAAAAAAATATTAAGGACTATGTAATCAATATACTAAATTTTAAAACTTAAAAGTTACAAACATTATAGAATAGTGGTCAGGAAACTTTTTTATAAAGGGCCAGGGAGTATATATTTTAGACTTTCAGGCCATACGGTCTTTATCATAGCTGCTCAACTGTTGTAGTATGAAAGCAGCCATCGAGATACATAAATGATTGAGCCTGGCTCTGTTCCCAGTAACTTTATTTACAAAAACAGACAGCTGGCAGGAGGTAGCCTACGGGCTGTAGTTTGCCCTTTCCTGTCCTAGAAGGTTATACTTTATTTGAGATGTACAAGATTTTGTTAAATGAATCTACCATATGTGATTCTGCCTAATTTGTCTTTTATAATTAAGAAACATTAAACACAAATGTGATGATTTCTTCAACTCTTACTCTCAAATCAGAAAACAGATTCAAATTAGCAGACAAATTGTGTTGCTATCACACATTTATTTTGTGTACTGTGAACATAATGAATTAATTTGCATTTACATGTACACCACATGTATATCTAAAATACTTTTATGGAATGTATCATTTTTTTTCCTTAACAAACACTTAAGAATCTTACCAGAAAATATTTTCAAGAGGAGTGAAATCTGTTCTTTGTGTGCGCATGTTCACTAGAAACATTTTTCTGAACACTTTACATGTTTTTTGAAGTCTTGCTTTACAGATCAAAGCATTTCCACATTTTAAGTTTTAGTGACTTTTCATTTTATTATTTTGAAAAAGTTATCAGAGAATGTCATTAAACTTATATTTCCTATCAGGTTGAGATATTTTGAATTTGGACTCTATCTTCTGTTTATGAAATGTCTCTTTTTTCATTAATTGTACTAAGCAGCCCGATGAGGGGAGCAGCATTGCATTTTTTGACCACAAATATATGAATGCTCTTCTTTTGACTGTAAGAAAAATAATTGATTGAAATCTGGATTTTATTTTAACCACAAATATAGCCACCTTTGTGTTTCGTAGAAAACTTTTTGTAAGTATATAACCTTTTCATTTTCAGTTAAAAATGGAAAAATAGTAACAGCTGAGATACAAGGTTGTTATGCTCAGCACTTTTCTGATTAATGAGTTTTGGAATCTATGTTTTTCTGGTATGTTGATAAAATCAATTTGCTGTCACTAAAATCAGAAAAGACCAAGATGATATAAATGCCTCCAAAAAATGCTAGGGGAATGGGACATAGTAGATTATAAGGGGGAAAATGAGTCTGTAGCGGCTTTAAGAATATAAATTGTAAAAAATTTTTATTCTGACTTTTAAGATCACCCACAATGTATTCCTCACCTACCTTTACAGTTGTTTGTTATTCCTACACTTTCCAACTTACTCCCTATGATCTGGCCACTCAATATTCATTAAACATCACTCACTTATTTATGCCTTTGTTTCAGGCTGTTTCTGTCACCTCTAACGACCTTCACTTTCCCACCCTCATTGTCCACCAAGCATCAACTTTCAAGATCCATCTTAAATTACCTGCTCAACCATGAAGTCTTTTCTAATCTCCACGCCCAGTTAGATTCCGTTTCTTCCTTCTTTAGCCTTTTCAGCACTTTCATCTACAGTATTATGGTTCTTAGCATTCATTGTTTGATATCACAGTAACTTTTTTACTTGAACTATCCATACAGAAAACTCTTCTACAGCAGTGACCACATGCCTTATTTTTGTACATTGACACTATGTGTATGTTGAACTATGATAAATTAAGAAATGAAAGGTAATTTTTAAAATTTATTTGCTACTGTCTGTATACTCAGAGGACATTAGTGTGCTTAATCTAAGTCTGAAAATGCGACAGATTCTTGTGAAGCAGTCAGAATAAGGAAGGACATTTCAATGGGAACAACAGCATGAGAATAAAACATGAAGGCATGAAATGACCTGGAGCATTTGCAGAACTGTACTGTAAGCAGTTCATGATAGCTGGAGGTAGGTAAGGCACAATGAGTCACAGCTCACCTGGCTTCTACTAGTTGCCTGTAATGTCCCACCCAACTTCTTGAGTTCACAAATACTTTTTTTTCTACAAGTCAATGCCAGTATCACTTCTATACTTCACATCAAGTATCCTCTGTATTTTATACATGTTTCTATTACCACTTCTTGCCATTTTTTATTTGAATATGTCTTTTCCCTTCTGGACCTTAAGTCCTTTAAGCGCCATGATTCGTGAAGCAAAAACTAAATCATGAAGGGGAACTTCTGTTTGTGAAATCAATGACAGATGAGGTTAAATCTGAACACTTCCCCTGATCTGTAGTTTTTAGTAAAGTTAAAACTTATTTATGCCATTGTTTGAGGCTGTTTTCAGGTTTTCAAGCCTAATACTTACTGGGTTCAAACCCGCACTTATCACCTTTCTTCTAAAATTCAATTCACCCCCTCCTCTTAGTATTTTCTGTAATTCGTACCACACTCTCCAGTTACCAGGTGATGAAAGCTCAGCATTTTTTTCTTGTATTCCCTCTTTTCCTTTGTACTTACTTTCAGTGAGTTACTCTTATAAATTCTACATCTGTAATATGTTTTGCATCCATTCTTTACAACCTTAATCCACTGGCTTTTTGAGACTGTCACTATTCCACAAATATTGTTTGGATACCAATTGTTTGTCAGACATACCGTTAGGTGTTACAGATAAATAGTTTAAAAAAATTCTTGCTTTTTATGTGTTCATGAGAGACAAGTAAAAATCCATTATGATACAATATTTTATGGCTATAATAAAAGAGCACAGCATTTTTTTGGTGGGATAACCAGGGGAGGGCTTTGAAGAAGAGTCAGCTCTTGAGCAGGACCTTGAAGAATGTGGAAGAGTTTTCCTAAAAATGTAAGAAGGCCTTAGGCATCACTCTGGGTAACAGAACATGTACAGAGGCTGAGAATCATGAGAGAACCAATATATACTGAATAACAATTAGTTTTATACCACTGGATCATACAGTAAAAGGGAGGAGGGAGGAAAGAAAGGGTCTGAACAAGGAGTAGACAATGATGAAATAATGAGGAACCCTGTATATATGCCATCTACAGTCATTAACATCGTATCCTGTAGTGTAAGGAGATCATTGAATTTATAGTAATATTTTGAAACAGTCATATTGCCAGTTAGAAATATCTTGCAGCTGCAAGATAGAAGATGAATTGGAGATAAAGGGAGACCAATAACAAAGTTATTGCAGTAATATTAAGGAGAAATGACAGCGAAATGCTTCAACTTGGGCAGCAATGAAGGGTAAAGTTATAAAAGATATTTAGGAAATAGAGTAAAAGCTCCATAAACTCAAGGAATATGTCTTATATACAGTACCTGGCACATAATATATGTTCAATAAACATTTGTTCAAAGATTAATGATTTGGATCAACTTGATTTCAGTTCTCTTTTGAAATGCCCTAGACTTCCATCTCTGTATATATATCCAAATTTTATCTATTCCTTGTATCTTCCCTAAATCTCCAAGCTGAAAATAAACTTTATCTCTTGTTAAATTTGATTAAATGTAGTCTTTTGTAATTTTTAGCACTTTCTTCCTGTGTATTAGGTATTTATATCCCTAGGCTCTTTGATTATAAATGTCTTAGGGAAGAATCTGTGTTTCCCTTCCTATTTATATTCCTCATACTGCCTAGCACAAGACTCTTTCACTTATCAGTTGTTCAATAAATATTTGTTGAATGAAAAAGTGACAATCATGTCTAACTATGATTTTGGAAACAAAATATCTTAGAATAATATAACAAAACGGGTAAGAGTAAGGACTGTGAGACCAGATTGCTTTCATAGTATAGTAGAAGATACCAATATGTCATGATAACGGATACTGAAAAGATGAAAAATTGTCAAAAGTATGTCAGGAAAGAATGTTAAGCAAAAGTTTCAGAAAACCTCAAAAAGATTAAATAATTGGCAATTGTTTGTATTTTTTAATGTTGTACATCTCTTTTTGATGGGCTGTTAGATTCAGCTTGCCAGTATTTTGTTGAGGATTTTTTTAATATATATATATTTTTTATTATACTTTAAGTTCTAGGGTACATGTGCTTGCATCAATGTTCATCAAAGATATTGGCTTGAAGATTTCTTTTTTTGTTGTATCTCTGCCAGGTTTTGGTATCAGGATGATACTGGCCTCATAGAATGAGTTAGGGAGGAGTCATTCAAAAATATAGTTTTTTGACTCCTTGGTGTTGCTAAGTTGTGTCATTGGATTAGAATGTTATATTTTAGGAAGTAGTATAGTGTAAAGTCTTCTTAATGTGATACATGCCACTTGAAGTTCAATCAGTTACACTGATTTTTTTTTAATTTTTATTTATTTATTTTTTTATTATACTTTAAGTTTTAGGGTACATGTGCACATTGTGCAGGTTAGTTACATATGTATACATGTGCCATGCTGGTGTGCTGCACCCACTAATTCGTCATCTAGCATTAGGTATATCTCCCAATGCTATCCCTCCCCCCTCCCCCCACCCCACAACAGTCCCCAGAGTGTGATATTCCCCTTCCTGTGTCCATGTGATCTCATTGTTCAATTCCCACCTATGAGTGAGAATATGCGGTGTTTGGTTTTTTGTTCTTGCGATAGTTTACTGAGAATGATGGTTTCCAATTTCATCCATGTCCATACAAAGGACATGAACTCATCATTTTTTATGGCTGATTTTTTAAGTCAGCTTTTTAAAACAAATATCTTGTTGCCCATAGCAGAATTATCAGAGGCTCTTTATTGTTAAAGTATCAGTTATTTTTTTTCTCACTGGTATCGATAGATATACTTACAGGAGAAGTCCAACATGAAAATATGTGCAATAGTAACTTATTTTCATTAAGTTTCTAGTTAGAATAGCATAGATGAAACTGAAAGAATATGCATGTTCCGAATAAGGCAATTTGGTTGGTTTCAATTTCCCTTCTCCATGTCACTTATAACTAACCTGCATTTCTTCCACTGGACTGCGGACACTAGATTGTAAACGGGGGTTCACCTTTGTTTCCTGATTATCTGACACATTCCTGGCATATGGCAGAAATTTAGTGAATAAGTCTTGGATTGAAATACTTGTCAATCTGGTAGCAACTAGGATCAGTTGAGTTCTACATGTATTTGTGAAGACCACTTTGTGCTCATCTAGTTTTAGTAGGTAAATCTAAAACAGTACATAGGGGAATGGAGACAAGGATGTTAAGGCATTGATTTAATTGCCAAAATAATTTGTAACCCATACGGAAATTGGGACTAATACTTATTAAGCATCTGTTCGTGCCATGTGCTAATTATTTTACATTTAATATCTCATCTAATCATAAGATTTCCAAACTCAGAATTATTCCTTTTGTCCTGTGCAAAAAGCATGAGGTACACACTGACTGGATTTCTTTCTTTTTGTAGTCACTAATTTCCCATATTGGCTAGTCGGTGTATATATAGAACACAGAACAGTTAAGAATTTCAGCAGAATAGTAGTTCTGTTTCAGTTTGAATATTGAAAATTAAACAAACTGCCATATAAAAATGAGGTGCTTTTCATTATATAGTTGTTACATAAGAAGGAGAAGGAATGAATGTGTTATTTTAGAAAGTGCATGGTTTTTGAGGTAAGATATATTTGAATTCTGATCCTGGATTTCCAATTCTACTTCCACTTAGGGTAAATGCCTTTTAACCGTGTTTATTGTCGGGTAGAAAATAAGAACTGCCTTGGATGAAGCTGACACATAGAAAGTGCTTAAGAAATGGTGATGGTTGTATTTATTGTACTGCTGCTACTACTGCACAAAGAGAAGGATAACAAGGCAGTTACATTTCTCCTTTTCCCCAAGTTTCTCATGGAGATACCTTAGGACACTGTGTTGAGGGTCCCCAAGTCACTCCCAGGTTCAATTATTGACTAGTAAGACTCACATGACTCAGCGTATGAATGAATCTTACCCATGAGTAAGATTCATTACAGTGAAAGGATACAGAGCATCAGCAAAGGGAAAAGGCACATGGTGTGAAGTCCAGAGGAAACCCAGTGCAGTGTCCCAGAGTCCTTTCCCGGTGGAGTCACACAGTATGCGCTTAATACCCTGAACTCGGAAGTGAGCTATAACATGTTAGATATTATCTACCAGGAAAGCTCATTACAGACTCAGTATTCATGATTTTTATTGGGGGTTGATCACATAGCTACCCTCTGGCTATCATGTAGCAAAATTCCAAACTCTCAGAGGGAAAACAAGTGTTTAGCATAAACTATATTGTTTGCACAAACAGTTGAGGCACAATGAACCACTCTTGCCAGTTTTGGAAATGCTGGGAACTGTCCCCAAATCCAAATTCCCCAGACACCAGCCAAGAGCCAGTCTTGTAAGCAGGCCATTTTAAAGATGGCAAACTCAAGCCTGCTCTCTTAACTCTTTTTGCCCAGATGTGCAGATGAAATGTTCATAGGAGACATTATTTGAGGAATTATATCGTAACTTCCAAGTAACCAGTAATTTACCAAATAAGTCATAAAGAACTATATTAATATTCCTCTCAAGAACATTTCAGAGACTGAAAGATGTAGATAGTCACTTAAGTTGCCTATAGGAAGTCTGAAGGTGGGTCCCTTCATCTCTTAAAATCCAGAACCACCTGAAATTGGAAGCACCCTCCACTCACCCCACTCCAAGATCTAGCTTAGTATGTATCTAGTCGCCGCATAATTAGACCAACCTATCTGGCATCTGTGGCAGTAGTTAGCAGGTCAGTTGGTGATGGTCTTAAGGTCTCAGTCATCAGTATTCTCAAGGATGAGAATATATGCTTGCTTTCTGCTCTATATACTACAGGACTCCAGTACAAGAGAAAGGTCATACAAAACCACACTCAAGATTTAACTGAAGAAGTCACACATAATTTTTTAATAAAATTGTTTCAACTTTTCAGTCAGTCAGGGCATCCTTAAGCTTCAGGATTTTCAGTACAATGTTGTTATGTATTATTATATTTAAGAATCTCTTCTCGGCCGGGCGCAGTGGCTCACACCTGTAATCCCAGCACTTTGGGAGGCCGGGAGGTGGGCGGATCACGAGGTCAGGAGATGGAGACCATCCTGGCTACACGGTGAAACCCCATCTCTACTAAAAATACAAAAAATTAGCCAGGCATGGTGGCACACGCCTGTAGTCCCAGCTACTCAGGAGGCTGAGGCAGGAGAATTGCTTGAACCCGGGAGGCGGAGGTTGCAGTGAGCCGAGATTGTGCCACTGCCCTCCAGCCTGGGCAACAGAGTGAAACTCTGTCTCAAAAAAAAAAAAACAATGATAGACTGGATTAAGAAAATGTGGCACATATACACCATGGAATACTATGCAGCCATAAAAAATGATGAGTTCATGTCCTTTGTAGGGACATGGATGAAATTGGAAATCATCATTCTCAGTAAACTATCGCAAGAACAAAAAACCAAACACTGCATATTCTCACTCATAGGTGGGAATTGAACAATGAGATCACATGGACACAGGAAGGGGAACATCACACTCTGGGGACTGTTGTGGGGTCGGGGGAGGGGGGAGGGATAGCATTAGGAGATATACCTAATGCTAAATGACGAGTTAATGGGTGCAGCGCACCAGCATGGCACATGTATACATACGTAACTAACCTGCACATCATGCACATGTACCCTAAAACTTAAAGTATAATAATAAAAAAAAAAGAGTCCCTTCTCTACACAGAGGAAGTGTCTGTCCTACCTGTGAAGTACTAATGAGGGATTTCGGCTATGATCTCATAAGATCAAATCCGAAAATATAATTCTGGAAAGAATAATTTAAAATTTTTTTTAAAAAGATTTATTTACATTGTTAAAAGAAGCTGTATTTGAGAAACATAAAAAACAAAACAGAACACTTCCTAGGCTACTTTAATAAGATAGGCAATGATAACATACGTATTTTTGCAAGCATAAACACTCAAATATTCTAGTGACAGTTGCATGAGTATATCAGTTATAAGCAGATGAACAATATTCATAAATAAATAGGTCAAAAAGTGAAATATATAAAAACTCATGTCACCTATGGTTGGTAATTGTCTATACCCAGCTTTATAACTGCACCCATCTGAAATACTGTAATAGAGAACATAAGTCTTTTGACAAGATCAATACAAAAGCTGCAGTGAGTCACTACTACATATGTACATAGCCATATAATCTTTTCCAAAGAGCTGAGATCTGTAGAAATTTTATCTTTCACAAATGCGAATGTACAAAAAGGACATCTCTTCATTTACTGGGAAAGTTCAATGTTTTTACATATACACACAGTGCCTGCACACACTGTCAGCATTATGACAATGCACTTTCATGGAGTCAAATTTGCAAAAAAATGCATAAAATGAATTAGAACTTTCTAAAAGTCTTTTCATAATTTATACTTCCAGTTTGGAATGATATGAAGCTGAAATACATAGCACAGCAAATTGGTGCTATGTGTGAAGGGGTAGAAGTCACACATTATTGCATAATTTGGAAGGACAGATTTCTTGGACTTTCAACCTGCCTTTTCACTTCTGTAATCTTTGAGACACCTGCTGCCCTCGTATTTAAAGAGTGGTTGTTGTCTACATATTTTATAAACATATGTTGTCTATTCGAAAGCCTCATTATTGCTCAACTGTTGCAATTAAGTGATTTTCTGCTTTGACAGTATCAGTAGTAATTAACTTTTAAACTTTTCTCTTTCACTATTAAGTAGCCTCATTCACTTAACTTATCACAATTTTTTGGTGGGAGAACAATTTCACAGATCTCTTTCATTGTGTTGTAAGGAATACAGTATGAAAGAATGATACTCAGCTTTCCCATACCAAATTTGTGTTAGTCAGGATTCTTCAGAGGGACAGAACCATAAGGTTATATACAGATATATGAGAGAGGACTTACTAAGAGAATTGGCTCACATGATTATGGTGGCTGAGAATTATCACAATAGGCTGTCTGCAAACTGGAGACCCTGGGATGCCAGTAGCTTGGCTCTGTCCAAGTACAAAGGCCTCAGAACCATGGAAGCCAATGATGTAACTCACTCTGAGGCTGAAAGCCACAGGACATAGGGGGTACTGGTGTAAGTCCTGGAGTCCAAAAGCTGGCATGCCCTGGAATTCTAATGTCCAAGGCAACAGAAGAAAAGTCTGTACCAGCTCTTAGAGAGCAACCAATTTTTCTTCTGTATTGGTTCTCTCCAGGCCCTGAGAGATCGGATACTCCCTGCTAACATTGAGGGCAGATCTTCTCCACCTAGTAGTCCACTCAGGGTTACATTCTAATCTCCTCTGGAAACACCCTGGTAGACACACCCAAAATAATGCTTTACCAGGTTCCTAGGTATTCCTTATACCAGTCAAATTGACACCTAAAATTAAGTCGAGTCTACCCCTCATCAATTTGGCACCCATAAGCATCTCCTCACACCATCTATAATTTCCAAATAAAGACAGTAACAAAGCAGTAGTTCCACCCTAATGTGATGTAACTAACATGATGCAATTATCCTGCATGCAACTGAAGACACACTAATCCCTTCTCCAGGTGTCTTCAACTTTCAGGATTTCAACATTAGGTATTTTAATGTTGAGGATTTTGATTTTTGGAATTTTAGACTTTAGGAATTTTGAACTTTTGTGATTTTGATCTTTTGGATTTCAGCATTCCAGATTATGACATTCAGGACTGTGTCTTTGGGGATTATGATTGGCACTAACTAATGTAATGAGATTACTGATTTACCTAACGTATTCTACAATGTAGCAAAGCCAAAATTCAAGAACTCCAAATAACCAATGATACTAACTTGGAAGGCACAGTATAAAGCCGAGGAAAGACCAATCACTTAGGCAAAAACCATATAGGATAGATACTCAAAACCAGCAGGAATAAGTAATACAAGAGGAAATCACAATACAAGAAAGAAATGAGAAATGTGGCCCTCTGTCATTTCATTCTGATAAATGATGTCTTCACCATTCAGGAAAACTTTCTAGGTTTTTCTGCAGCATATCTCAAAGATGCTATCCTATACTTGAGCTCTAAAAATGTCATATGTGTCTATCAAATGGTATTTCAAAAAACCATAGTCTAACTAACTGGCAGAGAACTTCAAAAAGATTTATTATTGCCTAAAGAGAGAAGAAAGGCAGTCTCTTGAAAACATCTTTTTCCCTATATGATCTCCACTTTTCCTTCTTTATTTTTTCATAACTTAAACAAGTAAAGACTTTAACGTTCCTATGTTTAAGTACACTGTGGGAACTTCTGTAATTTCAATATATTAATTTAGAAACCAGCATCTAATTTATGCTGTGCAATCACTCTATATATATTTACTGAACACCTACTATGTGCCCAGTATGCTGCTAGACAATGAGATGAGCATTGAGATGAACATCACAATTAATGGAGCACAGCCCCTACACTCAAAGAGCCCACATGAGTTTAGAAGATCAAGTAAGTTTAGAAGATTAGACAAGTTTTTAGGATTAATGAAAAAATAAAGTAAGCTCTGAGTGGTCACAAAGTCTGCTTCCTGTAGATATGTCAGGAAATAGTTTCTTAGTGGTACTGAGGATTCAGAATGCTGGAAACACCTTCTTCACTATGAAATAATAAAAGGATTCCTTTTTTTAAAAAAAAATACATGTCTCATTCTTACCTGTCCAAAAGATTTTAAATACCCTCTAAATAAATGAATGCTTTTCATATCTCTTATTGTTAAAATCATAGAGTTTTAGAGCTAAAAAGTATGAACAGAATTATCTAGCCCATCCTTTTTGTTTTTTGAATTAGGAAGGTGAAACCCAAATTGGTTCAAAGACTTGCTTCAGAATTGAAGATCTAAGCTGGAATTCATGTATTTAGACTAATAATCCTCCATACCATGCTGCTGTTTTCCTCATTTGTAGTTAGAGTGATTTGAGGGGAAGGGAATATTGACAGTCGGGGAAGGCATCGGATGGTAGATTTTCTTACTCTGACTTTGTCTTTAGATATAATCCTCAGAAAACACAACACCTATGAGGTCTGCATGGAAGAAATATAGAACTAATTTAACAATTTACATGTGAAAGTAATGTTCTGCATATAAGCATATATTCTCTGAACATTCTCTTAACATTCCTGCTAGTTATTAGAGTCTTGGGAAGAGCTTGCGATTCAAATGTTTTGCAATGCAAGTGTCATAGCAAGAGAATTCCTCTTATTTCTCATCCAAGTTACTTTTTTTTGAAACTAATAACACCTTAAGTTCAACCAAGTTAGGTGGATGATATTCACATTATCACCTTGGATTTATTACCAAGAGACTCATTCAGAAGGGCAGGCTATGTGAACAACATTGCCAGGCAAATTTAGTGCAGGGAGTACAGCACAAGTTGCCTTTCTATTCTTGAGTTTACCATAACATAAATGTGAGAGTAAAAGCATCTGTTGAGTAGACATTCCAGGCATATTCTCTTGATCATTGCCAGACCTTCCTCAGGCAAAACTTTGTTCTGAACTTTTATTTTATTACTACATTTTTGATCCAAGAGTCAAATAGTTGTTAGGGAAACGTTAGAAGCTGAAATCCCTATTTGGATACTAAGCAGACCATTCAGTTTTATAAAACTTATGTATCCAAATGTCTGAAGTGGAGGAACTGTGACTCCAAAGTAGACTATTGTCTAATCAGGAACCTCCATAATCATGAAGTGCTTGTCTTATATTCTAAATTTAATCGATAATATAAAACATTTTACATTATTTAGCATGCCTTGCATGCTTGTGCTCTGCAGATGCCTTGTAAGTATTATGCTCTCAAATATGTTTCTTGACTAAATAAATGGCTGAATGTATCTTATGGCACTTTTTAAAAGTGTTAATGAATGCAGGGTTTGTATAAAATTGCTTTTTCTTCAATTCATCCCCAGTGTTTGTAGATAGTTTATCTTCAACTTTTGGAAACCTTAATAAGACATACTAGGCACAGTCTTAGTTTCAAAGGCTGACTCAGTAAGTAGATAGCATAGGTGAGTAGTCATTATTTTTATTTATTTATACTACTACTTCATGCCAGAAAAGAAATTAAGAGGGCAGTATATATCCTATGTTCAGTAACAGATATGATTCAGTATAGTCTCTGTGCTACATCATTTCCTCATCTGGTTTATTTGAACTCCTTAGGCACTAGATACTGGCATAGTAAAATTCTGCAAGTACATAATATAAGCACACTGCACATAATGAAACAGAAATAGACTTAAAGAAATTTTTTGGTAAATATTCCAAAAAAAACTTATAAAAAGCTATAGCTTTTGCTGTCAAAGTGTCTTCAGTCTTTGGTGAGCTCTAAAAGTTTTCTCCTCCAGCCAATCATCAGGAAAAGATTTATTACTTAGTATGAAGGAAAAGGAGGGATGAGTATCTCACTCCAGATGCTGTCTCGGAGAATCTCCATTAGGTTGGATTTGGGATACATACCAAATGCTATTTTCTTACACTTTGGACTTGGGAGCCAATCCCCAGAAACCATATATATGTAATGAACAATTTTCTTCCTTATAGGAAGGCAGGATAAAACATTCTGTGTTTCCTAAGGATAGCAACAGTTGTTACCCAGACATTGAAACTACAGTGAACATTAGGAGCCACACTGCTAGGTATCATAGTTGTTGTGTCCATCAAGCATAAGTGAACATTGAATAAAGGTATAAATTCCATTTTTTTCCATAACCACAGATTTTGGTTAAGAAGAGATTCTATCTTAGTTGTTTCCAATGTTCTCAAGAATGAGGATCATTTACAGTAGATACGTTTTATGTATCTAGTCTACTCTGAGTGGCTGTATATACCCTTGGTGACACTTTTCAGTATTTCCATGGCCCTCAATGGATTGAGTTCCACAGTTAGAGAAAAACTGTGAGCACACATTGGATTTTCTAGAGGCAAACTGCTGAGATGGCATTTCGCTACAGGGTATTCATTAGGAAGCAACAGTTGTAGAAAGAGTCAGGGAAGAAACAGGATTGGGTAGAGGAAGAAGTCAATCTGTGACACAGACCCTACTAAGTTTCAACCACCCCCGCAAGAGCTCTAAATCCTTTATGACCCATCTGAGTAGTCCCATGCTAGGCTTAAGTAACTGGGCTTTTATAGTTTACTCCAAGCAGTCACTGTATATGGACCAACCTGGGAAAGGCATATGTACCTTTGGTCAAGAAGGCTCTCTGGAACTAAGGCAAACCATGAAGCTACTGACAGCTTGGGCCACACAAGTTCTTCCTTGAAGGAGTACCTTGGCAGCATAGCTTGGTGTTCACCACAGTCTACTCCTTGTTCTGCTTGGATCTACTTCTTCATATCCTTTCAGGGAGATGCTGTCCTAGGATTCTAGTGGATTCTCTTCCTGAGGGAAGCTTAGAAGAGGAATCAGTCGTACAAATTACAGCCCCTAGCACTGCAGCTGATTTTAAGACTTCAGTGATATTAATCTTCTACCTCTTCTGATGATCAGGGTGAATTAACTGTGCCAAGATGGTGACTTATTTTTGCCTGCTGGGGTGTGGACACAGGGAAATTGAAGGGCTCAAGAGATTGCCATAGCTTATAGTTCAGTGAGACTCTCACTGTGTCACTTGGTGAAAATGTGTTCCCTCTGAGGACGAGGGCCTCCATGTCTGCAGAGCTCACATTTTGTGGGAATAGAAAGCACAGAGTCCTCCACTGGGACATTGAGAGTGATAGTAAGTGGAATTAATTCTGCTTCCACACTTTGGTTTCAGACCCATCCATATTTCCTATTAGAGACCCAGTACCATATAAATGTCTTTGAGTCAGTGTATATACTTCATCCTATAGGATAGTGCCTCATCCTCATAAAGCATCACCTCCTAGCTGGCACTTTAGCTTGTACCTTTAGCAGGCCATTCCAATGCTCTCTCAAGTTGGAAAATTCTTGATGTGATGTAATATGACAATTAGATCTCATGGTCATAGGCCCACTTCTGCACTGTGTTTGCATAAAATGAATCCCCTGCTCTGACATAATATTTTGGGGATCGCATATGGTAAATTAGACACTTTTTAAGCTACTAAATACTGGTACTAATTGAGGCCTCAGTGTGGGGAAGGCCACCCATTTTCAAAGCATATGTCATTTCTGCTAGAGTAAATCTTTGGCCTTTCCAGAATGAACTTGCCTCCAACTAGCTGGTTGGGCTTCTCAAAGAATGGTACCATGTTGTGGGCTTAATATGGTTCTCTGTTGTTGGCAGTTTGGATATTCAGTGGAAGCAGTATTTATATTAGCCTTGTTGAATTGGACCCTATGATGTCAGACCCATGCATACTTTCCATCTCTTCTACCATGTCCATTCCATTCATATATCCATCATCCAGCACTGAAGTGACTGATGATCAAGGCTTGCTGATGTCAGCTTTCTGAGTCATTAAGTCTACCTGCAGATACTCTTTCATGTTTGACCCTCTGGTAAATATTGACATGTGATACAAAGATCTTCACACTTCGTGCCCACTCCAGTATGTCCTCCCATATTCCTGTTTCTCACATCTTCTTGGCCCCAGTCTTACAATATTCTTCCTTTTAGGTGCCTAATCAACCAGCCAGGTCACTCACAAATTTCCATTAGTCAGTACCTATTCTAACCTCAAGCAACCTCTCTTGCTCACAAAGTGAATGATCTGGTACACTGCCTGAGATTTGCTCATTAGAAGATGTTCCCTGTTACTGCCTTTTAAGGCACTTCTGGGTGAAGCTGTAGCTCAGCTGCCATCCATCTTCAGTTTGCACCTACATAAGAAGCCTACTATCCATAAACCAAGTTTGGGCTTTCTCCTTCTGACAGCTGGTCATAAGGGATCCCCCAGAGAGCAAAGGTGTCAGCTAAAGAAGAGGTACTGGCTGGGAATATGGACAACTTGCTTATGCAGTCGGCTTGTGCCTCTGTGTTGCTCATATTCCTTCCCAGAATGCACTGGAACTGGTTGGCCTTATGACTTGATGAATCTGATGGAACTCAGCTTATAGGAGATTCAGATGTGTAGTCATTTGGTGTCCTGTGATTAAGTGCCCAGACTCTACTAAGGCTACCAGCATGCTGGAATTCATTTTTCAAAATATGTTTAAATCTCTGCTGCAGGTGGCACAGCCTTGATACAAAATCTCAGGAGCCTGCACTGTGATCTTCCCATCAAGGCTTATCATAGGCTTTGCATAACTTATTTTTCCACCATTGATTCCTCTAATACCGTAGGGTCTGCCAGGTCATGTGGCCCAAAGTACAGGACTGCTTGCCTCACAGCTTGGACCCACTGTAGGAGCTTGTGCAGCCTCCTGGGGTCCTTGCCAGAGTGTTAATTCCTATATCTTGGAAAGTGCTCCCAAATTAATAAACTTTTCCGTATCTAATTTTATGTTATTTATGTTATATTATGGTTCTCTTGATCAAATACCTGTGCAATCAGATCCACATATATGCCCCTTTCTCCTACCAGTACATACTGACGAGATCTTTTATCCCCTTGGGTTATAGTCCCTTCTGCCTATATCAGGTGCAGCAAGTTATGCTGTGATTTAACCCTAGTTATTGGCATAATGGCTGGAAGAGGAGGTGGTGGGAATCCTAACTGGGTTCCGTTTTCTTACAGGGGAGAGGTTATGTTAGGGGAGAATGCTAAATTATAATAAGAAGTAGGCCACTTGTGTAAGCTGGTAGAGTTCAGAGACTAGCAGTTCAAAATCTTCAGGGACCTCTACTGTTTCACAAGTATCAGAGTTCCATTTTTTTTTTTCTAACCAAGACCCTGACTTTGGCATAACAGACTTCTCTTGGTTAGGAGTTGAACCTTCTCTGGAATTTGGTCACTTTGACTTTTAAATCCTGGCCTTTACTCAATCTTCTCTGCAATCCCCCAGAAGGAGGGAAGAGACCAACCAAATGTTTGGACCATCAGAGTAGTCAGACATTGGGCCCAAATGGCCAGACTTTTATACCCCGCCTTAATCAGGCTTTGGATATAGGCCTCTCTGCTAAGGCCTAAATCTTGAAGGAGCTTATTGCAGGGTTAATAAGATATGTCATAAAAAGGGAATGTGGGTGGCTCACCTCTGTTTCCACCACTACTGCTCTAAGTTGTTCACTCATTCATTCTACGTATGTTATCTTATGTATCCCAGGCAGTAGGCATAAGGGATACAGTCTGATACTTGGAAAGTGCTCCCAAATTAATAAACTGTCAGTCAAGCCTTCAGATGACTGCAGTCTGATACTGTATCCCTTATGCCTACTGCCTGGGATACAGAAGATAATACAGACATCATCCCTGCTTTACAGAGCATATAGACCAATGAACTTAAAGTCACATCTTCCTAAATGGTACAGGATGAAGTACAGTGAGCTAAAGTAACTTGCTGCAAGTCATGCTGTCAAATAAATACTTAGCTTACAGATTTCATTTGAAAATAGGAGTGAAGTGATCCAAAGGTTAGCTATTTGGAAACAGTGATGTATTTATAAATAAACAGAAAGTGTTCATTCCTACTTGTCAAGTCATAGTATTACCCTCCAATGAAAAGGTCTGAAGAAACACTATGGAAAAAATAGACAGTATTCTCCTATTGACAGTTCACTTTGTTCCTATGCATAGTCAACTTTATGTTTTCTTTTTCCGAACCAACTCTCTAAATGTTATTGTTCGTAGCCTTTTCCTCTTTTTGTTCTACATATTCTCTTTGGTGACTCATCTAAGCATAAGAACTTTTAAATAAATGTTTAAAAAATTTTTAGTTTCAAACAGGAAATATTCTAATTTAAATCAGTCTTTAGTTAATAAATAGGATATAGTTACTTTAAAAAATATTAGGAGAGAGTTTTAAAGTTTTTATAGACCATTTTGCAAAATATACTATTTTGCCAAAAGTGAAATGTTTTCAATTGTTATATGGTTGTCTGGATCTTGAAACACAGCATATTCTAGCTAAATGCTTGGTGTTTTTTTTAAATTGTGTGTTAGATGTGGAATCAGTGTTTTGAAATATTTTTAATGTAAATTCTTGGTATATATTGACAATAATTCTGGCTATGGCTCAATGACTGTTTTGTGTTTTCTTTAAATATCCAGCAGAAATGACTCGGGCTTTGTGGGCCATATGGTCTCTGTTGAAATTACTCAGTTCTGCCTACATAATGTGGAAATAGTCACAGATAATAAGTAAACAAATGGGCAAGCCTGTGTTCCAGTGAAACTATTTACAAAACAGGCAGCCAGCCGTCAGGGCCATAGATTGCTCACTCCTGTTTTATCTGCTATTCTATAGTAGTTCATCTTCTGGCATTTTTGGCTATCTACTTTATATTTTAGTTATTAGTGATGTCTAAATTGACTACTATAGTACCTTATTCATGATAGATAATAACTAATAAGAATGAAATGTTATGCATTTCATCTGTAGGAAAATGTACATTATTCCAACAACACTAATTTAGAGTGTTCACAAAGAAGTGTATAACTTAAAAATACATGTAAGAAACTAAAGAAAACTGTTGGGAGGAGTCAAAGTCTTAATAAAATATCAAACCAAGCCAAGAATAGAATTTAAATCATTGTGATTGTTTAAAAATATATCTACAAATTCTTTTCTATTCCTCTATCTGAAATGTGCAGTCTACTTTGGCTCTTTTTGAATGCAGGATGGACTCAGTTATGCATTTTTAGTGAGTAGGATATGGCAGAAGTCAATGTGTGCTAGATCATAAAGGCACTGCAGCTTCTTCCTTTCTCACTCTCTTTCTTGCATCACTTAATCTGGGGGAAGCCAACTACTATGTCCTCAGGTCTACGGATTGAGGAAATAAGCTTTCTTGGAAATGGATTTTCTGGTCAGTCAGGCCTTCAGATGACTGCAGCCAATGCCAAATCTTGACTGCAACTTCATGAAAGATCCTCAGCCAGAACTAACCATTTAAGCCACCTTTGAATTTATGACTCACAGAAACTGTGAGATAATACATGTTTATTATTTTAACCACTAACTTTTGGGGGTAATTTGTCTTGCAGCAGTAGACAACTAAAATAGTAATATATAATATTTCAACATTTGTTTTAAAATGAAGAAGAATAAATAGAAAGGAACAAACCAGAAGTCACCCATGTCTCTATTTTAAAGAGCTATAGTAGTAAATATAAATAAATTATGACCATTTCCACATGCACATAATTTGCCTTTGACAACGTTACAATTGCAAATATAATTTTGCCCTTGATTCTCACTTGCATTTGTCTGATTCTCACTAGCATATATGATACTTGAGGTTTCATGGAAAAAAATGAGAATAAGCCACAGCACCTTAGTCTGCCTTTCAGAAAGTACTTCTGTTAAGAAGGAAGAGGTTATATGGCACCTTTGCACAATACATGCCTTCCCTGGATGGAGCATTCCAAGTGTAGGAAAGCTATCTAGAAGTAGGGAGCTGGCTAGGAAATAGTCTTTGGGAGAAGATTAATCCTGCCAGCATCTTCTCTCTGTTACAGTGTGTTGGTTCCCAACCAATCATGATAGATTAGGCCATAATAATAGTGTGTTAAAAAAATTTATTCTGTGAAACACAGCAAAAACCTAGGTTGTCAATGTAATTTATTTCTGTTCAGAAGGGTACATTTTCTATTGCCGATGAACTTTATTTGGCTGACAGCAAAAATTAGATACTGAATAGAGTAATTTTGCAACGACATCCTTTAGCAGTTTTCATGCCTCCTCATTTTTGCTGCCAACTTATTAAAATAATCGTCTAAACTATACAAGTTTTTTACATTTTCTCTTCACCTACACACATTCTTAACCCTTTGGCAAACATATCCAAACACACAAAAGCTACTGAAATTGTTCCTACAGGTTACCATCAACCTGTGATTGCCAAATTCTATGAATTTGTTTTAATGTTCATCCTTCTTAAACCTTCCCACATCACACAGATTTCTCTCTTCTTGAAACTTTTATTTTCTGTATCTTTCTTTGTGCATTCCTGGTTCTCCTCCTATTTGACTCTTTTTATTATTATTATAATTATTATTATTATACTTTAAGTTGTAGGGTACATGTGCACAACGTGCAGGTTTGTTACATAGGTATACATGCGCCATGTTGGTTTGCTACACCCATTAACTCGTCATTTACATTAGGTATTTCTCCTAATTCTATCCCTCCCCCTGCCCCTCACCCCATGACAGGCCCCCGTGTGTGATGTTCCCCGCCCTGTGTCCAAGTGTTCTCATTGTTCAGTTCCCACCTATGAGTGAGAACATGCAGCGTTTGGTTTTCTGTCCTTGTGATAGTTGGCTCAGAATGATGGTTTCCAGCTTCATCCATGTCCCTGCAAAGGACATGAACTCATCCTTTTTATGGCTGCATAGTATTCCATGGTGTATATGTGCCACATATTCTTAATCCAGTCTATCATTGATGGACATTTGGGTTGGTTCCAAGTTTTGGCTATTGTGCTGCAATAAACATATGTGTGCATGTGTCTTTATAGTAGCATGACTTACAATCCTTTGGGAATATACCCAGTAATGGGATTGCTGGGTCAAATGGTATTTCTAGTTCTAGATCCTTGAGGAATTGCCACACTGTCTTCCACAATGGTTGAACTAGTTTACACTTCCACCAGCAGTGTAAAAGCGTTCCTATTTCTCCACATCCTCTCCAGCATCTGTTGTTTCCTGACTTTTTAATGATCGCCATTCTAACTGGTGTGAGATGGTATCTCATTGTGGTTTTGATTTGCATTTCTCTGATGGCCAGTGATGATGAGCATTTTTTTTATGTGTCTGTTGGCTGCATAAATGTCTTCTTTTGAGAAGTGTCTGTTCATATCCTTTGCCCACTTTTTGATGGGGTTGTTTGTTTTTTTCTTGCAAATTTGTTTAAGTTCTTTGTAGTTTCTGGATATTAGCCCTTTGTCAGATGGGTAGATTGCAAAAATTTTCTCCCATTCTGTAGGTTGCCTGTTCACTCTGATGGTAGTTTCTTTTTCTGTGCAGAAGCTGTTTAGTTTAACTAGATCCCATTTGTCTATTTTGGCTTTTGTTGCCTTTGCTTTTGGTGTTTTAGTCATGAAGTCCTTGCCCATGCCTATGTCCTGAATGGTATTGCTTAGGTTTTCTTCTAGGGTTTTTATGGTTCAGGTCTAACATTTAAGTCTTTAATCCATCTTGAATTACTTTTTGTATAAGGTGTAAGGAAGGGATCCAGTTTCAGCTTTCTACATATGGCTAGCCAGTTTTCCCAGCACCATTTATTAAATAGGGAATCCTTTCCACATTTCTTGTTTTTGTCAGGTTTGTCAAAGATCAGATGGTTGTAGATGTGTGGTGTTATTTCTGAGGTCTCTGTTCTGTTCCATTAGTCTATATCTCTGTTTTGGTACCAGTACCATGCTGTTTTGGTTACTGTAGCCTTGTAGTATAGTTTGAAGTCAGGTAGCGTGATGCCTCCAGCTGTGTTCTTTTTGCTTAGGATTGTCTTCACAATGTGGGCTCTTCTTTGGTTCCATATGAACTTTAAAGTAGTTTTTTCCAATTCCATGAAGAAAGTCATTGGTAGCTTGATGGGGATGGCATTGAATCTATAAATTACCTTGGACAGTATGGCCATTACCATGATATTGATTCTTCCTGTCCATGAGCATGGAATGTTCTTCCATTTGTTTGTGTCCTCTTTTATTTCATTGTTCAGTGGTTTGTAGTTCTCCTTGAAGAGGTCCTTCACATCCCTTGTAAGTTGGATTCCTAGGTATTTTATTCTCTTTGAAGCAATTGTGAATGGGAGTTCACTCATGATTTGGCTCTCTGTTTGTCTGTTATTGGTGTATAGGAATGCTTGTGATTTTTGCACAATGATTTTGTATCCTGAGACTTTGCTGAAGTTGCTTATCAGCTTAAGGAGATTTGGGGCTGAGACGATGGAGTTTTCTAAGTATACAATCATGTCGTCTGCAAACAGGGACAATTTGACTTCCTCTTTTCCTAATTGAATACCCTTTATTTCTTTCTCTTGCCTGATTGCCCTGACCAGAACTTCCAACACTATGCTGAATAAGAGTGTGAGAGAGGGCATCTCTGTCTTGTGCCAGTTTTCAAAGGGAATTCTTCCAGTTTTTGCCTATTCAGTATGATATTGGCTGTGGGTTTGTCATAAATAGCTCTTATTATTTTGAGATACGTCCCATGAATACCTAATTTATTGAGAGTTTTTAGCATGAAGCACTGTTGAGTTTTGTCAAAGGCCTTTTCTGCATCTATTGAGATAATCATGTGGTTTTTGTTGTTGGTTCTGTTTATGTGATGGATTACGTTTATTGATTTGTGTATGTTGAACCAGCCTTGCATCCCAGGGATGAAGCCAACTTGGCAATGGTGGATAAGATTTTTGATGTGCTGCTGGATTCAGTTTGAAGGTATTTTATTGAGGATTTTTGCATCAATGTTCATCAGGGATATTGGTCTAAAATTCTCTTTTTTTGTTGTGTCTCTGCCAGGCTTTTGTATCAGGATGATACTGGCCTCATAAAATAAGTTAAGGAGGAGTCCCTCTTTTTCTATTGCTTGGAATAGTTTCAGAAGGAATGGTATCAGCTCCTCTTTGTTCCTCTGGTAGAATTTGGCTGTGAATCCGTCTGGTCCTTGACTTTTTTTGGTTGGTAGGCTATTAATTATTGCCTCAATTTCAGAACTTGTTATTGGCCTATTTACAGATTCAACTTCTTCCTGGTTTAGTCTTGGGAGGGTGTATGTGTCCAGGAATTTATCAATTTCTTCTAGATTTTCTAGTTTATTTGCCTAGAGGTGTTTATAGTATTCTCTGATGGTAGTTTGTATTTCTGTGGGATCTGTGGTGATATCTCCTTTATCATTTTTTATTGCGTCTGTTTGATTCTTCTCTCTTTTCTTCTTTATTAGTCTTGCTAGCGGTCTATCAATTTTTTTGATCATTTCAAAAAACCAGCTCATGGATTCATTGATTTTTTGAAGGGTTTTTGTGTCTCTATCTCCTTCATTCTGCTCTGATATTAGTTATTTCTTGCCTTCTGCTAGCTTTTGAATTTGTTTGCCCTTGCTTCTATAGTTCTTTCAATTGTTATGTTAGGGTATTAATTTTAGGTCTTTCCTGCTTCCTCTTATGGGCATTTAGTGCTGTAAATTTCCCTCTACACACTGCTTTTAATATGTCCCAGAGATTCTGGTACGTTGTGTCTTTGTTCTCATTGGTTTCAAAGAACATCTTTATTTCTGCTTTCATTTTGTTGTCTACCCAGTAGTCATTCAGGAGGTGGTTGTTCAGTTTCCATGTAGTTGTGCAGTTTTGAGTGAGTTTCTTAATCCTGAGTTCTAATTTGATTGCACTGTGGTCTGAGAGAGAGTTTATTGCGATTTCTGTTCTTTTACATTTGCTGAGGAGTGCTTTACTTCCAACTATGTGGTCAATTTTGGAATAAGTGTGATGTGTTGCTGAGAAGACTGTATATTCTGTTAATCTGGGGTGCAGAGTCCTGTAGATGTCTATTAGATCCACTTGGTGCAGAGCTGAGTTCAAGTCCTGGATATCCTTTTTAACCTTCTGTCTCATTGATCTGTCTAATATTGACAGTGGAGTGTTAAATTTTCCCATTATTATTGTGTTGGAGTCTAAGTCTGTTTGTAGATCTCTAAGGACTTGCTTTATGAATCTGGGTGCTCTTGTATTGGTTGCATATATATTTAGGATAGTTAGCTCTTCTTGTGGAATTGATCCCTTTACCATTATGTAATGGCCTTCTTTGTCTCTTTTGATCTTTGTTGGTTTAAAGTCTGTTTCATCAGAGACTAAGATTACAACCCCTGCTTTTTTTTTGTTCTCCGTTTGCTTGGTAGATCTTCCTCCATCCATTTATTTTGAGCCTATGTGTATCTCTGCATGTGAGATGGGTCTCCTGAATACAGCACACTGATGGGTCTTGACTCTTTATCCAATTTGCCAGTCTGTGTCTTTTAATTGGGGCATTTAGCCCATTTACATTTAAGGTTAGTATTGTTATGTGTGAATTTGATCCTGTCATTATGATGTTAGCTGGTTATTTTGCCCGTTAGTTGATGCAGTTTCTTCCTAGCATCGATGGTCTTTACAATTTGGCATGTTTTTTGCAGCAGCTGGTACCAGTTATTCCTTTCCATGTTTAGTGCTTCCTTCAGTTCTTGTAAGACAGGCCTGGTGGTGACAAAATCTCTCAGCATTTGCTTGTCTGTAAAGGATTTTATTTCTCCTTCACCTATGAAGCTTACTTAGTTTGGCTGGATATGAAATTCTGGGTGGAAAATTCTTTTCTTTAAGAATGTTGAATATTGGCCCCCACTCTCTTCTGGCTTGTAGAGTTTCTGCCAAGAGATCTGCTCTTAGTCTGATGGGCTTCCCTTTGTGGTTAACCTGATCTTTCTCTCTGGCTGCCCTTAACATTTTTTCCTTCATTTCAACCTTGGTGAATCTGACAATTGTGTGTCTTGGAGTTGCTCTTCTCGAGGAGTATCTTTGTGGCATTCTCTGTATTTCCTGAATTTGAATGTTGGCCTACCTTGCTAGGTTGGGGAAGTTCTCATGGATAATACCCTGAAGCGTGTTTTCCAACTTGGTTCCATTCTCCCCATCACTTTCAGGTACACCAATCAAATGTAGATTTGGTCTTTTCACATAATCCCATATTTCTTGGCGGCTTTGTTCGTTTCTTTTTATTATTTTTTCTCTAAACTTCTCCTCTTGCTTTATTTCATTAATTTGATCTTCAATCACTGATACTCTTTCTTCCACTAGATCGAGTCAGCTATTGAAGCTTGTGCATGCATCACGTAGTTCTCATGCCATGGTTTTCAGCTCCCTCAGGTCACTTAAGGTCTTCTCTACATTGTTTATTCTAGTTAGCCATTCATCTAATCATTTTTCAAGGTTTTTAGCTTCCTTGCAATGAGTTCCAACATCCTCCTTTAGCTCGGAGAAGTTTGTTATTACTGACTTTCTGAAGCCTACTTCTATCAGCTCATCAAAGTCATTCTCTGCCCAGCTTTGTTCAGTTGCTGCTGAGGAGCTGTGATCCTTTGGAGGGGAAGAGGCACTCTGTAGAATTTTTAGCTTTTCTGCTCTGGTTTCTCCCCATCTTTGTGGTTTTATCTACCTTTGGTCTTTGATGATGGTGACCTACAGGTGGGGTTTTTGTGTGGATGTCCTTTTTGTTGATGTTGATGCTATTCCTTTCTGTTTGTTAGTTTTCCTTCTAAGAGTCAGGTCCCTCAGCTGCAGGTCTGTTGGAGTTTGCTGGAGGTCCACTCCAGACCATGTTTGCCTGGGTATCACCAGTGGAGGCTGCAGAACAGCAAATATTGCTGCCTGATCCTTCCTCTGGAAGCTTCATCCCAGAGGGGCACCTGTCTGTATACTTGGCCACTTTGTTTACCTACTGAAGCCTCAGCAATGGCAGATGCCCCTCCCCCTGCCAGGCTGCTGCCTCACAGGTCGATCTCAGACTGCTGCTCTAGCAGTGAGCAAGGCTCCATGGGCATGGGACCTGCCAAGCCATGCACAGGATATAATCTCCTGGTGTGCCATTTGCCAAGACTGTTGGAAAACTGCAGTATTTGGGCAGGAGTGTCCCGATTTTCCAGGTGTATTCTGTCACGGCTTCCCTTGGCTAGGAAAGGGAAATCCCCCGACCCTTTGCACTTCCCAGGTGAGGCGATGTCCCACCCTGATTTGGTTCACCCTCCACGGGCTGCACCCACTGTCCAACCAGTCCCAATGAGATGAGCCAGGTACCTCAGTTGGAAATGCAGATCATGCTGAGAGGTGCAGATCAGAGCTCTTCCTATTTGGCCATCTTGGAACAAGACTATTTGACTCTTTCTTTTGTGACTCTTTCTTTTGTTTTTGTTTTTTTTTTCTACCTCTTGCCTCCAATGAATCTTCATTAGATTCTTTTCTTGTTCCTGGTTTATCATCAGCGTACTTACTACATCATTCTTATTATTTTCAACAATTGATTGTTCTATGGGGACACAAATCAGTATTTCAAGATAGTCTCTTTACAAGTACAACTGTCTGTTGACTTACTTCATCACTTTTCCTCTAACAGTGGCTTTTCTCCTGAGCTTACTGTTTTTTTTAATGATGATATTGTCCTCATACCAGTCATTACATTTAATCTGGACTATTATAATGATTTGTTTGTCCTATTTTCTATTTTTCCCATTTCTACACATTAAACACAGTGATGTTAAATTACCACCCATTCAAGTCTAGATATGATTACATTCCTCCTTTCCTGAAAACCAATAGTGATTCTTCTACAAGCACACACTTTTCTGCAGATACCACAAACACAAATTTCTCACTTGGTATTCAAAGCCCTTTATAGTATATAACCAATGTATCTATCCCAGCCTATTCCCCTACACGTATTCTGTATCCCAGACAATGTGGATTAACTTTGTGTTTGCAAATGTTCTATCATTTGCTCCCTCCCATCTTTAGCTCAAAACGTTCCCTCTTCTTGGAATACACTTTCAACATTTCATCATGTCAACATGTAACCATACCTGAGATGCTGCCTTCTCTGTAAAGTCCTTTCTCATGTTTTCAACCAGATATAATCTCTTCTGCCTTTGTGTTAGATATTATTTTACTTCTTCTTCCATTAACTTTTAGAAAGTATACGTTTACCTTATTCCAATTTACTGGATTTTGAACTCCTTAGTATATTTTACTCATCTCTATATCCTCTCCAGCTAAATCTTGCACAGGATCTGTTACATGAACAAATAAATATGCTTAATTTTATTTTCTTCATCTCATTTTGCATTTATTGAAGAAATTGATTTGCAACTGTACTAAACTGGAAATTGATTCAGTGCACTTTTCTGTGAGATTAACTTTCGAATAAACTAATTGAGTTAGATTTCACAGTTTTTCAATTTTATGTTAATACGTAAATTCACTGTATTTTTAGGATAACACTAACTGCCATAATAAGTAAACCTAAATATTTTATGTTGTTTTAACACAACAGAAAGTTATTTTTGCCCATGTTAATTGTCTGGTGAAGGTGTTCCTAAGTAGCTCTCCCCTACAAGTTGATTAAGAAAACCGGGTGCTCTCTCTTGGTTTTTGTTGTTGTTGTTTTTATATTTTAATAAAACAGGGTCTCACTGTGTCACCCAGGCTGGAGTGCAGTGATGCAATCATAGCTCCACTGCAGCCTCCAACTCCTGGGCTCAAGCCTCCTGCCTCAGTCCTCTGAGTAGCTGGGACTACAGACACGGGCCACCACACCTAGCTAATTTTTAATTTTTCTTTTTTTGTAGAGATAGGGTCTCACTTTGTTGCCCAGGCTGGTCTTGAACTCCTGGCTTCAAGCAATCCTCCTGCCTTAACCTCCCAAAGTGCTGGGATTACAGGCATGAGCCACCATGCCTGGCCCAGGCTCCCTCTTTCTTGCGGCTCCATCTATCTCTTAGGGTCATTAGCACTTGGGATAAAATTAGAGAAAACCACATGCTTCTCCTGTTAATAATTGCCATGTCATATCAGCTTAAAAGGACATATTGCATCAGTCAGTTTAGGCTAAATTATGCTTCAGAAAGAAACATCCTGAATATATTAGTGGTTTACAATAATAAAAGTTTATTTCTTACTTGCACTCTATACACTGTGGGTTGGCTGTGACTCTGTTGCATGTTTTCTGCATTCGGAGACTCAGGCTTAAGGAGCAGTGCCTGTGTGGAACATGTTTAGTCTCATGGCAAAAGGAAAAAAGAAACTGACTTAGAAAAAAAAGTGGTACATATCACTTTCTATTTATTTGAAGTTACATAGAGAAGAATGACATTAATAAGATGCAGGGGTATATTCCTCCCATGGTGAGGGGCACTCCAAATTATATGGCCGAGTCTGACATCAGTAGCATAGGGAGGTATAATCCTTCCACAGAAAGGAGCAGTGAATATTTCGAACAGTGAAACAATCTGCTATACCATTTTTTCTTTTCACATTTTCACATTTTAAAAATTGAGATATTTCTCATGATCAGTGGTAAATTACAATTGCTTGGGAGATTTTTTTCTCTATTCAGAGATTTAAAAAATATTGGTGTATCTTACAATCCATGATATCTTAGATTCCATGAAATTTGGCAGACCTCAGCTTTAAATATCTTTGTCTAATTCATCTATTATTTCCAAGTGTGTAGACAGTTTCAAAGAGTAATATAGACTTAAAGACTGAATAGATTTAAAGCCTGTATGTTCACATTCCTTACCACTGATATAAACCTTTGTTGGCATGCTTATTTTCAGTCTGTAGTAGAGACAGCCGTAAAAACATTAGAAAAATGGAGTGAGAGAAATTTGCAAAGGGAGAAAAACAGACAAATCATCATAAGATAGACTAGAAAGCTTAGAAATAAGCCATGTATAAGATAAGAATGGCACCATAAACCAATGGGTGGGTAAGAAATAGTATTGAATATATAGTATTTGGAAAACTAGATCCCTGTATGCAAAAAATTAAAACTGGATCCCTATCTTATACCATGTGAAAATTGAACTCCAGATGGATTAAAGAAACTTTTCTAGATAGAAAAGTTAACACCAATAGAAAAGAATGCCCATTATTTAATGACATAGAAATAAGGAAAGCTTTCTTAAACAAGATCCAGAAAATACAAATCATAAGGCCAAAAAAAAAAAAACCACACTGGATATGGCCACATAAAAATTAAGGACTTCTTGTCAATGAAAGATATCAAAAATAATTTCACAGGTGATTTATCACAAGAAGGAATTTAGAACATCTAAAACCAATAAGGTTTGGGCACGGTATCTCATGCCTGTAATCCCAGCACTTTGGAAGGCCAAGGCAGGCAGATCACCTGAGGTCAGCAGTTCGAGACCAGCTTGGCCAACATGGTGGAACCCCGTCTCTACTAAAAACTACAAAAAAATTAGCTGGGCATCATGATGCATGCCTGTAGTCCCAGCTGCTCAGGAGGCTGAGGTGGGAGGCTGAGGTGGCAGGATCAAGCTGAACCTGGGAGGCAAAGGTTACAGTGAGCAGAGATCATGCCACTGCACTCCAGCCTGGGCGACAGAGCAAGACTCCATCTCAAATAAATAAATAAATAAATGAAACCAATAAGAAGTTTATACTTTAAATATATAAAAATTCCTGAAAATCATCAAGAAAATATAGGAAATCTTAATGGGAAAAAATAAATTGAGCAAAGACATGGATAAGAATTACACAGAAAAAGCCCAAAACATGAATAAATAAAATAAAACCAATAAGAAGTTTATACTTCAAATATATAAAAATTCCTGAAAATCATCAAGAAAATTTAGGAAATCTTAATGGGAAAAAATAAGTTGAGCAAAGGACATGGATAAGAATTAAGCAGAAAAAGTCCAAAACATGAACACATAAATGAAGAGAAGTTCAGACTCAGAGAAACTAGTTATCAGAGAAATTCAAAATAAAAAAATAATGAGCCACTACTCTATATACAGACATTAGCCCTTATCCTAAAGTTGTGTATATAATTCCCATGTGTCTTCTGCCAGTAAGAAATTAGATTATTGTATGCGTTTTAAAATTTTGCACAAAACACATAATGATGTATCCTTTTGAAAAGGATTTATGCTGTTTTCTCAGTCAACATTATATCCTAAAATGTTTATCCATGTTGATACATATAGATCTGGTCTATTAATTTTAGCTGGTGTTGAGGTTTTCTGTTTATTTCTCAGTATTGGTCATTCAAGAGTTTTCTTTATTGTATGAATGCATTTTAGTTTATCTGTGTCCATACTGATAATGCCGATGATTCTACTTTTGTACTTAAATAATACAGCAATGAACGTCTTTCTATATGTCTCCTAGTACATACATGTGAAAGTAGAATTCCATGTGAACAACTAGAAGTGCTAAGTTGTAAGTTAGGGGCATCTTCAATTTTACTATATATAATAAATTGTTCTCCAAAGTGATTGTACCAATTTGTACTATTTCCTGCTATTTCCTGCTGTGTATGTATGAGTTCTTCTTTCCTTACATTCTAGCCAACACTTGTGGTATTATCAGATTTGACATATGTTTTGGTTAGACTTTTTAAGGTACTGAAATAGTATGTTTTTCTTTTTATGTATTTTGGAGACAGGGTCTTGCTCTGTCACTCAGGCTTACTGCAACCTTGACCTCCTGAGTCCAAGTGATCCTCACACCTCAGCTTCATGAGTAGCTGGGACTACAGGAACGTGTTGCCACACCCAGCTAATTTTATTATTATTATGTATAGATTATTTGTAGAGATGTGATCTCCCTATGTTGCCTAGGCTGCAAGGAAACCATTTTTAATCTATGTTCTCCAACTTTAAGTTTTATTAAAGATATCAATGGGCATGGCTGGAACCCTGTGAACTATCTACTTTTTAGTGAGAACCTCTATCTTCCAATTATGCCCTTTTGACTGATTGCACCTTTTAATACTTACATGAAGTAAAAAACTCAGATGCCCTATTGGGACCAGGCAGATAGTATAAGTAAGTAAAATGGGCCATGTATAAGAGACAATAGGGAATAGCAAAGTAAAGAGTGCATCTGGATCTCAACAGTACAACAGTTACTTAGTTCTGTCCAATATTTGCCTTTGAGAATGTTTGTCTACCTTTGCTAGGTCATCTGAAGCTAATAATCTTATAAATCTTTATATATAAAGTATTTATATGTAAAATCTCCAGATTTTTAAATGTTTTTACCTAGTTCAGTTTAGTAAATGCTATAGGCTAAGCACAATACATTTGTAGGTTATATTATTCTGGTGCACATGGGATAAGCTAAACGAGCCTACTGCATTCACTCCCCTAGATCATATGTCTTAGAAAAAGGATTTATCACTTTGGGAGGCCAAGGCGGGTGGATCACTTGAAGTCTGGAGTTCGAGACTAGCCTGGCCAACATGGTGAAACCCCATCTCTGCTAAAAACAAAAACAAAAAATTAGCCGGGCATGGTGCTCTGTGCCTGTAGTCCCAGCTACTCAGGAGGCTGAGGCAGGAGAATTGCGTGAACCCAGGAGGCTGAAGTTGTAGTGAACCAAGATCATACCACTGCACTCCAGCCCAGGCGACACAGCGAGACTCTGTCTCAAAAAGAAAAATGATTTTTTCCGAATAGTTTGACTAGTCTGTGTTCAGTTTCTGTTATTTTGTTTACTGTCTCACAACAGATAGCTCTATTTCATTTTTCCTGCTCAGATTTGATTGACAGCATTAGTTAGGGTTTTCCAGAGAAACAGAACCAACAGGATATAGATATAGATTGATTTATTATAAAGAATTGGCTCACATGATTGTGGGGGGCTAAAAAAAAAATCTCACAGTCTTCCTTCCACAAACAGGAGATCCTAGAAATCCAGTATAGTTCCAGTCCAAGTTCAAAGGCCTGAGAACCAGAAGAATTGACAGTGTAAGTTCTATCAGAGTCCACAGGCCTGAGACCTACAGCATTGATTATTTAAATTCTATTCCAAGTCCAAAGGCCTGAGAACTAGGAGTCAGTGCTGTCCTAGTTCAAAGGCAGGAGAAGACTAATGTCCCAGCCTAAGCAGTCAGATGGAGAGAAAAGTTTCCTTTCCTTTGCCTTTTTGTTTTATTCAGATCATCAACAGATTGGACAGTGCCCACCCACATTGGGAAAGGCAATCTGCTTTAGTCAGTTTACCTATTTAAATGTTAATCTCACCTAGAAACAACATACACTCAGAAATAATGTTTAGCCAAATATCTGAGCACTCCATAACCCAGTGACCTTGACACATAAAATTAACCATAACAGCCCTCCCCATTGTCAAGTTGACCCCCAAATGCATCTCTTTAAACCATACTTAACCTTCAAATAAAGACAATAATAAGATCATAATTCTGCCTAACATGATATCATTATCCTACACGTAACCAAAAACTCACTAACCTCTTTTCCAGAAGAGGATGTAAAGTCCTTGAGTGATGTTTACTCTTCTCCTTTATAACCTGTAACTTAAATACTATGATGTAAAATTAACCATACTTAGATACTGTTATAAGGTCAATACGTCTTATGTTATATGATAAAGAAGTGAGAGGCCAGGAGCAGTGGCTTACACCTGTAATCCCAATACTTTGGGAGGCCGAGGTGGGCAGATCACTTGAGGTCAAGAGTTCAAGACCAGCCTGTCCAAAATGGTGAAACCCTGTCTCTACTGAAAATACCAAATTTAATCAGGCATGGTGGTGCACGCCTGTAATCCCAGCCATTCAGGAGGCTGAGGCAGCAGAATCGCTTGAAGCCAGGAGGCAGAGGTAGCTGTGAGCCAGGATCGCGCCATTGCACTCCAAGCTGGGTGACAGAGTGAGACTCCATCTCAAGAAAAAGAAAAAAAAAGAAAAGAAAAAAAGAAATGAGAAGAAAAGAACCAAAGATATTTGCTGCACACACACACACACACACACACACACACACACATTCATGACAAAATAACGATGAAATACTCATGACAATTATAGTCTTCGTTTCTGTAACTGGTCACATGGCCATAGCTGGTATTTAAAACTACCTTCTCCGCTACCCATTCTTTATTCCGTTTGCCATCAGCAAGCACCTCAGCTAGTTGGTATCTGTACCTGGTGGGGTATTATGAACTGAATGTTTTTATCCTCTGCAAAATTCATATGTTGAAATTCTAATGACCAATGTGAGGTATGAGGTGGTGTAGACCTTGGGAGATGATTAGGTCATGAGGGCTCTGCCATCTATGAACCAGGGAGCAGGCCCTCACTAGATACTGAATCTACTGGTGCCTTGATCTTAGACTTCTAAGCCTCCAACACTGTGGGAAATAAATATTTGTTGTTAAAGTCACCCAGCCTGCAGTATTTTTGTTATAGTAGCCTGGATGGACTAAGACATGGGGTGACCCAAACCTTCATTCCGGAAGAATTTGGGCCACTAGTAAGTAGTCCTGCCTGAACTGAGTTGTTGTAATTTTCCATTGACCTTAATCACAGAGCATGGTGATATTAAGAAGTACCCTAAGGGATCTCCTGTATTTTATTCACACTCTTCTTTACCTCCATTGTGAAGTAGTAGTCCCATTTCCCTATGGGAGGCAGAATCAAGCAACATAGCCAACACAGTAACTCCCTTCTTTGCCTGTTGATTCAGGGGCATAAGAAGCCCAAAGTGGCCAGATGGCAGTCTTAACTTCTAGTTCAGTGGAATCATCGTTGTGTCTCCTGGTGGAAGCATTCCTCCCTCTGGAACTAAGACCTTTAGTCCAGCAGAGCATGAGCAGAAACAAAAAATTTTCTAGTGGATGACTAGGGGTAATAGTGAGTAGTACCACTCCCATTTCCACCCCTTGATTCCTGGCCCCCAAAATCCTTGTTATAGGAGAAACAGCACCATATATTGGACACTGATTCAGAGCATATATAGCCTTCTGGAAAGTCTTGCCCCAACCCTGCAAAGTATTGTCACCTAGCTGGCCTTGTAACTGAGTCTTAAAAATGCCATTTCACCGTTTTATCAAACCAGCTGTCTCAGAATGGTGGAGAACACAGTGAGACCAGTGAATTCCATGCGCATGAACATTGATAATAGATTGTCTCAGAATGAAAGTGTTCAGTCTCTTACACTTAAAAACCACAGAAACAAATTATTAAATCACTTCCAACTAGATTTAAGCAATAATATTAGCATAGTGCCTAAAAGTATACATCAGAGCTGTCCAATAGACATATAATGCAAGTCAAAATTATAAGCCACATATATAATTTTAAATTTTCTAGTAGCCACATTAAAAAAGATAAAAAGAAAGAGGTGAACTGATTTTAGTAATATTTCATTTACACCAATATATCAAATCAGTATCATTTTAATACGTAATCGATGTAAGCAATCATTAGCTATTTTACATTCTTTCTATGATAAGTCTTCAAAATCTGGTACCTTTTACATTTACAGTATGTGTCAATTTGCACTAACCACATTTCAAGTTCTCAATAGCCACTTAAACTCATCCATACCATTTAACCTCATCTGCGTCAGCAAACTGTTTAATTCATCTGCCTCATCTGTCAAAGGGGAATCATGATAATACTACTATATCTGCTGGTTGTGAAGATTAAATCAGGCACATAGAAAACACTTAATATATGTTATATATATGGGATCATTAGATAGATAGATAGAGATCTTTAAGGGTAAAATCATGCTCAATGCATTAGATAAACGACAAGTCATTTTTCATGAGTCAATGCTTTCTGTATGCTAATGTATACTATTGTATGAAAATGTATCTAAGCAAGGTCTTTGCATGGTAGCTATTGAAAAAAGTTTCATTTGTCTTTAAATAAAAGTAGAAAGTAACTGCTTATGATTTAAGACAGGAAAGAGATTATGTTCTTGTCAAGCTTGTTCTGTGTTATTCTTTTTGCTTTCTGTACTGTTTGAAGGAGAAATAATTGAGAATCCATAAAGACAAAGATGGAAAAACCCTGAGACGTGTTCACTCTGAAATGGTGTAACTGATTACCTTCTTTAACATCTTCTAGCAAATCAAATTCATTCCTTACTCAAGCTATTTACTCTACCTAGAATATTCTTCCTCCCTTCTTTGGCTGGCTGGCCTTTTATTATTATTCAGATTTCATATTAAATGTCAGGCCTCAGTCTTCCCTGACCATCTGTGCTAAAATAGGTCTTCTCTTTTATTCTCCTCTTCAGCAATATTATTGTTTCCTTTATGAGCTTATGTCAGAATTTATAATTATTTAACTTTTAATTTAGTTGCTTTTGTCTCCCTGTTATGAGACTTTTTGCCTCAAGAGGGCAGGGTCTAGATTTGTCTTCCTCAGTAATGAAATCTTAGCAACCATCACAATGCCTGGCACAGAGTAGGCACCAAATATTTCTTGAGTGGATGAATGAATGATAGGCATGGTCTGTCTGCTTGTGTATTGAGGGGCTTTCGAAAAAGGTAGTTACAGAAATGATTTCTTAAACTAATATATCCACATCAAACAGGTATGAAAACTTCAGGGGTTTTATACAATCTAGTAGAATGTCAGTTCCACATGGACAGCGACTGTGGATTTGAAACTCATTGCCTCCCAGCGTAGTGCCTGTTATATTTTAGGCACTGATATATTTTTGTTGACTGACTGAATAAATTAATTCTGATATGAAGTCACAGACTGCCTAGCTATACAAGGAGGAATTTTACTCCAAGATAACATTTAGGATAAGTTAGAAAGAAACATAGTGATTACAGGTGATTTAAGACCCAGGCACTACAATAGCCATACAATATGTGTGTATTTTCTGTTATTTTTTTTTCCTAAAAGGGACCTGTTGGCTTACCTGGAGAAGTTGGGATGACTGGAAGCATTGGTGAAAAGGTAATTTTTTAAGAATTATTTTGTTTTATAGGAAGAAATCTAGGCTAAATTCAAAAGGCAGACTTTCATATGATATTTTATGTTAATTAGAAATCACTTATAACTTTAGCACATTACCTATACTGAATAGCTTAAATATATTGAAATATAGCTAACAGCATGTAGGTTTCTAATTTTTAAAGGGCAGAGTACCCTTTTGATTGTAAAGATGTGATCTGAAGAGAAAAGATGGAACAGTCTGGATTTCTGACTAGAAAATATTATGTAAATTGACTTCATGAGAGCAAGCCTCGTATGAGAGGCTTGAAAGAAAGCAGTTTTTGAAAAAGAAGAATAAGTTACCATTTTGCCTTTCTCCCCATCTTGTGCTTGAGCTTGTTCCTATTTCCATTCTTACTATTTTCTTGAACTAAAATATCCTCTCTCCTTCCCTCTGTTTTTTCAAAACCAAACTGTTGGACTCAGCTGAATTCCCATCTCCTCTATGAAGTCCACAGACTCCTCTCATCCTTCCTAATTTCTTCACTTCTTGGACTTAGAATAGTACCACATAGTCAAAATTTACTTACTCTCTGGTTGTTTCATCTCTGTTAATATCATGTCTGCAGTGTCTGCAGTTACTGAGGGTAGAATCTAAGTTAAGTTTTTTAAATATCTCTTCTAACTCTCATGTACTACATTCTCAATTACTTAAATACTACATACTTAATATATACTTATTGATTTTTTACTAACAATGTAACAAAATATGAGTGCAGTTAAAAAATTTTGCTTTATAATTTTTTTCACCCAATTAGTTATTTCTGTGCTGAGTTAAATCTTCTATACTAAAATGTTGATACTCTTGAGAATTTTAATGTGAATCAGTTTAGTCTTTTTAAGCTGCTGTGACAGATTTGATTATCATGATCTTCCAGACTTATTTCTTATGGCACTTAATTGTGGTAGGCAGACTATAAAATAAAACTTTCTTAAATGTTACACAGATTTGTTACATTTTAATATGCTTTGATACTTTCACTATTCTCATATTTTGTATGTCTCATAAAATAGTAAGCATTTCTTACAAAACTTTAACATATGATGTGTGCTCACTTTTAAGTCTTGTTTATCCATAATTTCTATTTTCTTCATTTTAATAAGGCCTTTAATATTTTTCTCCGAAAAACATCTTAAGATAATTTTATTTTATTAAAAGTCTAATAATTTTAAGATAAAGTGCCAAATTTGTAAATTTAAAAATTATTGGAAATAAGAATGATGTATGCATGTAAGACATGATTCTGGCTGACAGTTTTTCTTTCTAGGCTTAGCTCAGTCATGACTAATTAATATGCCTCTATGTTACTCTTTTTTCTTTGTTCTCTTAAAAGGGAGAACGTGGAAGTCCAGGCCCACTAGGTCCCCAGGGAGAAAAAGGTGTTATGGTAAGAGCTCAGTGATTTGAAAAATATGTTTCCAAAGAATGTAATAAAAGCAAGTCATTCCAGAGATGGAATTGCCTGGGCTGGAATTTAACTGAGTAAAAAATGTTAAATTTCCCATAGAATTTTATTTTTAAATGGTTTATCTCCCAGAATGCTATGTGATACTAAGGTACTCAAAAGCATGTAAATGAGATGGCTTAGTCAAATGATTCTAGTTTTAGGAGAGGAATTTGACCACCACAATTTGCTAAAAAAGATAAAGAAGAAAATTCAATTAGAATTCTACATACTGTGATTTCTCTTTGGATTGTATAAATCTTTCACCTTTTAAAATTAGAGTTCTACTTATTCTTCTACAGCCTATTGTTGATATGACACATATCAGCATTGCCATTCTTCCATGAGTTTGTGGTCATGATGTAGTTTTTTGACATATGAGAGCTTAGAATCCAGAATTCATCTTATTCTCTTACATTTTTAATATAGGAAATAGCTGACAAATTTTATATTTGGGTTGCATCTTTTTAACTTACTAAATAGTTTTCTAAGTATGGCAGGAACTGGAGTGAATAATTATTATCAATAAAAGGATATTCCATACAGAAAATACCTTGTGATGGATCTGGTGGCACATAATACTGTCTACAAATTGATTTTAACTAACTTCTATATTATCAGAAAAGTCCTATAAGTGTTTTGTTTTGTTTTGTTTTTTAAGCTATGCAATTTCCAGTTGCTGTCAGCTAGGAAATTTAGCATGCCTGTAAGACTAATCAACTTCAAGAATCATTACCTCCTAACGCATTTTCTGAATCAGTGTTAATACCATAAAGTGTGTGGTCCTTCTAAAGTTTGAAATGCTAGAATATTTGTACACATTTACATTACTTAATTAGAGAGCTCCTGGACCTCTCTGAAAAGGATATAGTTTCATAACCTATATAACAACATATATCCATGGATAAGATAACATGATCTTCAGAAAAATGAAATGAATGTTCTCTTATAAATAGGCTGTAGTATGTGATTCCGGCTAGCAATTTTCTTCTCTAGGCAAAAACCTTCTAATAAATGGATATATAGTTTCTATGTAAATAAAACTACATCAAAATTTTTTTTATTTCTATGGTCTATCTGCAGAATATTTCCTGTGGCCTTTCATATCTTGGTTACAAAAGAAACATTGTGTCAAATTATCCCTTTTTATTATTGTTTATAATTTACTGGCTTGTCTTCAATGAAAATAATTTAAAGTAATGAATATTTTACTTATTTTATATTTTCCTTAAATTATAGGGATATCCAGGTCCTCCTGGTGTTCCAGGACCTATCGGTCCATTGGGATTACCTGTAAGTACAGGAAAGACTTTATGATTCCTTCCAGAATGTTTATTTTAATTTAAACTCATAAATTGTTATGCTTTATTGTTGGTTTTTATTCAAAGTAAATCATGTGTAAACTAGTGGAGACTGCTTCTCTCCCAACTATACAAAACACTCTTGAATTTGTCATGATATCTTGAACTGCCTCACCTCTACTTGGTATACAATCAATTTCAGTTCTGCAACCTAAACTAAAATGCTTTGAAGTTTCTTTTGAATAACCACATATAAGGAAACAGGATTATTAAGATTAGAAGTGAGACCAATTGGATAAACAAATTACAAGTGTAAGCTTCAACATATTTTTCTCAGAAATTTGTAAATATTATCACAACCAGACAAAATTCATAAAAATATGTATTTATTAAACAAAAATCGTAGTATTGAAAATATTCCATTTGTTTACAAAAAGATAATGAAATGTTTCCCCTAAATTAATTTTGCTTATCAGAATCTGACAGCTATTGTGAACTTAAAATATGAACAAGATCGGCCTTTAGGATCCCTTGAGCAGAACTTTTCTTATCAGTGAAGACTTATTATTTGTAAAGCTTCTGTTTTAAAAATAAGCCCGATTTTCTAGTATATTTGCAAATACGTTGTTGGCTTTTAAAATTAGGAAGAGTAGTCTCAAGAACAGTTACTAATATCTTTAGTCACATAAAATAATAAATAAATTTGAAATACTAAAGTTTACTTCATTTTTATCTACCTTGGGTTAATAGATAAATAAATTTTGTTTTCCAGTTGAGTCTTAAAGACTATAGCTATAAAAATAATTCATTATAATTGACTTAATAATAAATAGCAATTTAATCTCCATTGCAGGCTATTTTTATAGCATAGTAATTTGGAACATTTTGTGGCATTTTTATAACAGAAAAACTATTTTTATGTGATGGGATTGGCATAAATATCTAGAATAATAGTAAAGAAATATTACCATGATAGCCATTGCTTTTTTGATGGGCCAGGCAGAGTAGACTGGTCTGTCTAGCTCAATGGATATCTCCTTCCTCCATCACTCCATATGTGTTGCTTCTGAAAATGACTTGGTCAGTGAATATTAAAAGCTTCTCCATTTTTTGTTCAGGGTGTAAACACCCAGACATTAAATTTGTCCAAATAGTAGAATATTTCAAAAGCAGAATATTGGTAGAGGGCAGTATGATTAAAGCATATTTTTAAGGAAGACTAATCAATTGTAAAAATGTCCTGGGAGAAGGATATATGTTATAAGAAAGATTATGGCTATTATTCTGATAGTATTCTTGTGAATTCTACAACTGACTTTTAAATTTACAACATATAGGGTCATGTGGGGGCAAGAGGACCACCTGGGAGTCAAGGTCCTAAAGGACAAAGAGTAAGTAATCTAAGGAAAAAAGTACATTAACCCCCCCCAAAATTACTTCATAAATAGTGGAAAATGTGCAACAAAAATAGCATCATACCTTCTAGAATTCTGCTTAGATCTTGTCAGGTTTTTTCTATTTTCATTATATTAGATGAATGCCCTATGTTAATTGAAATACAACTCATAATCTTTTGTAGTTATAAAATCACATTTTTCCATTTTAATTTTTACATGTATCACTAACTCATATAGAATTCTTGTTTCTTATTCCCAACCTCCAATTCCATTCTTTGAGAGAATGGTAAATGTGAAGATCTTTAAATGAATTATTTCTCTACAGACTTACATAGCAAGGAAAAATAACATCATGACAAAATAAAAGCAATAAGAAGTGGAACAAAGATACACAAGATGAATAAGAGCTTATTAATTGTAAATCAAAGTTATTATAATCATCATTGTCTAATAATTATGTATACAGAATTAAATAACAAATCTTCATCTCTTTAAGTTGTATCTTAAACATTAAATCCTTTTTAAAGAAATAAGAGCCACTATTTATTGCATGCCTGTCACATGCCAGGCACTCTTTCATATATTATCTCAATACTCAAAACCACCCGAGAGAGAAATATTGTATCTTAGCTATTATAGTTGAGGGAACCAGAGCTCTCAAAGTTTAAGTATATGGCCTCTATAGACACACAGAAATGGCACAACCAGTATTCAAACCTTAGTGTGTCTTAACTCCAAAGCCCATGCTATTCAATACCATATGGAATATCAGGGAGTATTTTTTAAATTAATTTGGATATGTGGGCTTTAAGGATTCTGTGTTATGCCTTGACCTTACTTTGATTTAAGTTTTAGAGCTTATGAAGAAAATATTTTAAAATTCTAAAAATATCCTCTACCTAACCATGGTAAAAAAAACAAAAAAAAACAAAACAAAACAAACAAACAAACAAAAAAAACCTTGCAGTTTTCCAGTTGGCAAATGGGAGAAAATTGTTAATGAATTCCCAGTTTGAAGTAATGACTTTAAAGTCATGTCCTGTGTTTTCGGTGAAGCTTGAAGAAAGAGAGCAGATTTGCCTTTATTAATGTTTCTTTTCTGAAAAACTGTCTTCCTTCCTGGGTTACAGATTTATACTCTATGGTCACATCTCTAATATATTAGCCCAAATGAAATTTAAAATAAAATAAAAAATGATGATGGATGATTTGTACCCAAACTGCCATTTAGTGGTTAGTACCCTGCCAGCATTCAATATTTAGTTAGGTCAAATGTGTTTATTCAACTTTGTATTAGTCATAATGGGAAAGTTTAACCAATTTGTGACAGATGAAAAAAAGAAGAAATACTTATTTGTTCCTTTTGTTAATTAAGTAATTTGAGTCCTTAGGCACAAGCTGTGTATCTAAGCACAGTCTTTTCCTAAACCACTTTGTGCTGTCTCATTAAGTCATATGGAAAGTTCGTTTGTTCTGCAGTTTTCTAACTTCACCATGATCCTATTACTGTTTCCTGATTTGTCACTTTGTCGTCAATTCCTACCTCCCCAAGGATCTATTTTCCTCACATCCTTCAAATACATTTTACTGATTCTCTCCCAAAATGGCTCCTCATCATTTTTAAAATTTTTACCCAGTATCCGAACAAGGAAGATTTGTTTAGAAACAAGGGCTTTAAAAGAGGGAGAGAGAGAGAGAGAGCTTTCTTTACTGAACTACTATTTTAGGTAAACAATGGACATTGGGCATACAAAAAACATACCGAAGACCAGAATATTTGAGAAAGAAAATAGCATTGGGAAGTTCCCTTCTGGTAGCCACTGATATATTCCTATTTTTACTCTCTTCTCTCTTCAATCCATTCCCCACTAGGGCTGTAATCCCAATACTCTAGACCCATCCTTCCCAATGTTTTTCACTCACAAAAAATGAGAATATTGGTCCAGCCTAAATGAAAAGGGGACCTAGCTGCAGATTCCTGTGTCTGGCCTTTCCTTGCCACCCCAAAGGCTGAGGAGGGCACTATTTTCAGCATACCTGTAATCTCTTTGTGGAAAATATGTGTCATAGTATGTTGGAGGGAAGCTCTGCCCTAAGTACATTTGCACAGAGACCACACAGAGAATTTTCATTATGGAACTGGTAGTTATACTCTCTTGCTGTTCTGACTGTGATTGACGCTGTTAACATATGGCCATATGACCATCATGAAGGGTAGGACTACTCCAAGGAGTCTGCTTACTATCTGCTTCTCTCCTGCCTATCCATCCACCTTACAGCTATCTAACATTTACTGATTCCCTGCAACCTGTCAAACACTATTAATACCATGGAGGATTCTAGACTTAATTATCTCTTACATCTAAACTGCATAGATTTTACAGTTTAATGGCTTTTGAAGTACCATGCAGTATTGAAATTTTTCCAAAGGACAGAAAAACCCCAAACAAATAATAATGTCCTACCATCTCAAGAAATAGGTAACTCTGCCTTTTATATAGCTGAAAAAGATAACAGGATTGACTAAAAATATCATTCTTATAGAGATTCTTAGATGAGAAACATGGCATAAACTTTAAAGTATTATTATTTATCCTACATACTCTAAGCTTTGTTTCTACCTGCATGTTTAGCTGAAGAATAATTAAATAAAATGAAATAATTTAACATACCAAAGCTAATTAGTATAATACACAAAATCATGTCCTTTGTGTAGACAATATAAGCTAGCAGATTCTCTAATTCAGTACCAGAAGGATAGTGGTTTAGCCTCTTGGGTCACTAGAAATCAGCACAACATCAGCTGCACATTGAACTCTTCAGAACTAGGCAACTGATCCCTTGGTATTACTCCATTATACGCCTCTGTGTCCAGCTACCCAAACAGGAGAGATGACACAGAGCAAAGTTAACCTCATCTTTTTTCTTCATCATGAATTGACAAGGATCATGAGACATGTTTAAGTTTGCACTCTTTCTCTAGAGGGGCAGTATAGAGGCATGCAACTGAGCATTTTTATTCAGACGATGCTGCTTAAGATTTAAATGGGAGGGAAAGATTAAAATAACTCTATTAAAAATATGTAATGTTTTAAGGTTTTCTATGGAGGAAGTAAAATTGATCTGCCTATAGAAATTCTGAAATTTGTCCCTTTCAAGGAAATGCTTACCATATAGGGGGAAGCAGTCCTCAATTTTCGCATTTAGATTCAAAGCTAGATTCAATACCTGAAGCACTCCAAATGATAAGGCAGAGCTCCTCTGTGGTTTCTTCTCCTGAAATAGTTTATAAAAAGAATAGAATCAAAATATTTTTTTCCTTAAAAATCACTGATAATGTTAGTTTTTGTTTAATAGAACATTTTGTTTCAGCTGTGTAAATCAAGAGCCAGAAAAGACTGCTAGGCCTAATTAGTTAGGCACATGAGTAATGTTAACATCATACGAAGTAGTGGTTCTGTAAATTGATCATTTATGAATTTAGTTATTGCCCATAATTCAAGCAGTATTTATTTTATAAAATATGCTTAGTTTATGTAGCTAAGCTATCAAATTTTTATTTCTGCTATGAGAACTTACTAATACAGCTCAGTGCAGCCAACTTTAATTTTCCTAAGAATGTAAATATTAGATTTTCTCTTTAGCCAGCATAGTTACTCTAAGAGAATATCCATGAGATATTTTTAAATGGTTATTTTAAAATATAATTATGCCAAATTTAGGTGCCTATTATAATGCTGTTTGCCTTTCTTACAGCCTGTCGTAAAGCTTGTCTTAGAAGTCAAAGCAGACATATACAGTAACCCATGGGATAACTTCTATAACCAAGATCAGCGTGAAATTTAAAGATGTTGATAAAGCTAAGCTTTCAGTTAATTAGCTTACTCTTGCTTTAAATAGAGAGAGTACCAAGCTTTCCTAGAGTTCTTCTGCCAGCCTTAAACTCTTAACTAGCAACTTTAGGCTTTATTACCTTTAATTAATATAACTGCATTACTTACACCTTCAGGTTGTTTTTTAAACTAAATGTGGTTATCATCACTGTGGGCACAGAACTTCTCTTTCTTCATTCCCTGTGTTGTCTTGACTTATAAAATGAAATAATAAAGTGAAAGTATTTTTCTAAGTAAAGTGTTTTTTTTAAGGAAGCATTCTTTTTTATTGATACATATTTGTACATATTTATGGGGTGGGTGTGATATTTTGTTACATGCATAGAATGAATAGTGAGCAAGTCAGGGTATTTAGGGTATTTCATTCATTGCCTTTAGCATTTATCGTTTCTGTGTGTTGGGAACATTTCAAGTCCACTCTTCTGGTTATTTTGAAATATACGATAAATTATTGCTAACTATAGTCACCCTACTCTGTTATTGAACAAAAGAACTTATTTCTATTTCATTGCATGTTTGTACCCACTAACCTCCCTTTATCTCCCTCTCCCATCCATACACCCTTCTCAGCCTTTGGTATCTATCGTCCTACTCTCTACCTCCATGAAATGAACTTTTTTAGCTCCCACATATGAGTGTGTAGGGCAGCCAGAGATCACCTCCAGCCCCCATTTTAGCCCTCAGTGGGCTCTTCAGCAGGATCTGGAAACCAGATTGACACCAGGCAGATTAACAAGAGACAAGTTACAAATTATATTAGTTTTGTGTGTATATGGGGATCTTTACAAGAGAGTGAAGTCTGAAGTGCCCCAAACAAGATGCTTTTATACTTCTTAGACAAAGAGTGATAAATTTGAGAAAAGTGACAGGACAAAGAAAATCTAGCTAAAGTGGTAAACGTTTCTAGGGAAGTCACTAAGAGATATATTGGCGAGGGGGTGTAAAACAGGTGGAAGATATGAGTTACTTCATTAAAGTGTGTTTATTCAGGTCCATTGCAGCCTTCAATTGTAAGTCTCTGGTGATAAGGGCTATTTTCTCATACTGGTTTGGAGAAGGTAGCCCTCCCAGAGGGATCTTTATTGCTTGCTGCATGCAGAAGGAGACAGATCAGCTCACCCTTTTGGAAACTACAATTTCTCCAGTGTTTTCATGACATATTTTGGGATGGTATGTCCTTCATTCCTTCAAGTGAAAACATGCGGCATTTGTCTTTCTGTGCCTGGGTTATTTCACTTAATATAATGACCTCCAGTTCCATCCATGTTCCTACAAATTATTCCATTGTGTACATATACCACACTTTATTTATCCATTTGTCCATTGAAGGACACTTAGTTGATTCCATATCTTTGCTATTGTGAATAGTGCTGCAATAAACATAGGTGCAAAAGTCCCTTTGATATGTTTTATTTTCCTTTGGATAAATACCCAGTAGTGGGATTCCTGGATTGTATGGTAGTTCTTTTTTTTTTTTTTTTTTTTTTTTTTTTTTTTTTTTTTTTTGGGACAGAGTCTCATTCTGTTGTCTCACTGGAATGCAGTGGTATGATCTCAGCTCACTGCAACTTGTGCCTCCCAGGTTCAAGCAATTATCCTGTCTCAGACTCCTGAGTAGCTGGGATTACAGGCACCAGCCACCATGCCCAGCTAAGTTTATATTTTTAGTAGAGACGGGGTTTCACCATGTTGGCCAGGCTGGTCTCAAACTCCTGACCTCAGGTGATCCCACCCGCCTTGGCCTCCCAAAGTGCTGGGATTACAGGCATGAGCCACCACACCCAGGCTCCATTTTTAGTTTTATGAGAAATCTCCATACTCTTTTCCATAGTGGCTATGGAATTAGTAATAATTCACATTCTCACCAACAGCATATAAGAGTTCCCTTTGCTGTGCATCCTGGCCAATATCTACTGATTTTTGTCTTTTTAATAATAGTCATTCTTCCTGTGATATGATGATATCTTATTGTGGTTTTGATTTCCATTTTCCTGATAATTAGTGATGTTGAGCATTTTTTCATGTGTCTGTTGGCCATTTGTTTGTCTCTTAAGAAATGTCTGCTCACGTCCTTTCCCCAATTTTTAATAGAATTATTTTTTAACTACTGAGTTGTTTGAGTTCCTTGTGTATTCTGAATATATAGTTCCTTGTCAGATGAATAGTTTGCAAATATGTTCTCTCATTCAACAGGTTGTCTCTTCACACTGTTGATTGTTTCTTATGTTGTATGGAAGCTTTTTCATTTACCATAGTCCCATTTGTCTATTTTTGGTTTTGTTTCCTGTGCTTTTGAGGTTTTAACCCAAAAATTATTGCCCAGACCAATGTCATGGAGCTTTTCCCCTGTTTTCTTCTAGAAGTTTTATAGTTCCGAGTCTTCATATTTAAGTCTTTAATCCATTTTGGGTTGATTTTTGTATATGGTGCTAAATAAGGGTTTAAGTCTTCTGCATCTGGATATACAGTTTTCCTAACATCATTTATTGAAGAGGCCATCCATTCCCCATTGTGTGCTCTTGGCACCTTTGTCAAAAATCAGCTGGCTATAAATGTGTAGATTTATTTCTGGGCTCTCTTTTCTGTTCTATTCGTCTATGTGTCTGTTTTTATACTAGTACCATGCTGTTTTGGTAACTATAGTTTTGTAGTATATTTTATTTTATTTTATCTTTTAAAGATGGGTGTCACTCTGTCACCCAGGCTGGAGTGCAGTGACGTGATCACATCACATTGCTGCCTCAAATTCCTGGGCTCACATGATCCCACTGCCTCAACCTCCCAAGTAGCTGCTTCTACAGGCACAGTCCACCATGCCTGGCTAATTTTTAAATTTTTTGTAGAGACAGGGTCTTGCCATCTTACCCAGGCTGATCTTGAACTCCCGGGCTCAAGTGATCCTCCCTTCTCAGCTTCCCAAAATGTTGGATTACAGGTATGAGCCACCATACCCAGCCCAGTAGTGTACTTTGAAGTCATGTAGTGTGGTGCTTCCAGCTTTATTCTTTCTGCCTAGGATTACTTTGGCTATTTAGGCTATTTTTTGTGTTCCATATGAATCTTAGGATTTTTTTTTTCTATCTCTGTGAAAAATGACATTGGTATTTTGATAGGGATTGCACTGAATCTCTAGATTGCTTTGAGTAGTAAAAGTATTTTTAAATGTAAAACATAAAATGAGTGGTTATTATTACTATATGTATTCCTTAATTTTAGAGGGAGTTCCTTGATTTGCAATACCAATCAGCACTTTACTTGTGAATGTTTAATATTCATTTTGTAAACTTCTAAATTTCAGGTCCTCTCTTCCAGCCTGAATTCACTTGCTGACAGGATTAACCTCATTTCTTTTTAACATTTGAAAAAATATTATAAACTTAATAAAGCACAGTCGTTCAGTCTTTGTACATTTGGACGTCATGGGAGTCAGGCTACTCACCTAATATCTACAGACTTCAGTTTCTTCATCTTAAAAAGTGGGACTTGGACTAGTTCAGCTATGGCAGTAGGTAATTTCTGTGCCCAAACAAGAAACTGGCAATTAATTATGAGACTTACTCCAGCTAGATGCAGCCTTTTCTACGTGTATCTAGGCAGCCACTTAATCTGATTTTATCCAAGAAATGAAATGTATTTTCTATCTTTGGACCAAACAATCTTTTTAAATAAAATTCTAAATATACAACTGTGTGTCCAGGGGCCTTCTGAAGCTTAATGCTTATGGCTGCCACCACGTAAACTTAGAATGACTTCTAACTTTCTAACTCTCTATCACTAGCCTTGGAGATATCTACTTCATTGGGCTTGATCATCTAGAGTCAAACTCCTTATCTTCCACCACTCCTCCCTCTCCACCCTAAGCAAACCTACATTTCTAATTTGTTTTCTATTGATGCTGTTATCTTCTACCAATTACTCAGTAATAAAATATCAAAGAAATACATAGCAATTCTAGGTTGTAAAGGAGTTTTAAGGACCCAATTAATTACCACTGGACACATTTTCAATTTAGACCTTACTTGTTTTTTATAGTATTTTAGAATGTTGACCATTCATTCCTTTTCACACTCTTTCGGCCTTCTTCTTTTGTTACTCAAAAAAAAATTAGCTATGTTTCTTTCAGAGCAAAAAGAGAAGAATTAGGCATTGAAGGTGCTAGAGAAAAAGAATCAATAGAGACGGCTGAAATTTCAAGATCATCTTGAGGGTTGAGGGTGATTATTAGAGCAAATTCCTGAGGGACCTTCATGCTTAAAACTTGAGTCATCCTTTGAACATTGTTCTTTTTTCATCTTCGGTTACTCAATTATTGAATATTCTAAGCATGACCCCTCATCAGAACTTTGCACTTGCTGTTTTTTCTGCTACAGTGATCTTCCCCAAATTATTTGTGTAGCTTGCAGTCTTACCTCTTTTAGGTGTCTACCCACATGTCACTTTAGAGAGACTTTTCAGGCCACCCTATCGGAAATAGTCCTCCCCACCTTGGATACTCTCTAGTTCTTTTTCTTCATTATACTTAACTACATATTTTCATTTTATAATTTAATTTTACGTACTTATTTGCTTGTTTATGAATTCAGGGATTTGTCTCTTCTCCCTACCATGTCCTTTGGACCTAAAACAATGCTGGCTTATAGTAGGCACTCGGTATACATCTGCTGAATGAATAACACATGTTAAAAAATACTGATCTATGAAATTAAGTCCATGCTCCTCAACTTGATCTTCAAGGTCTTGCACAGTAAGACTGTAGTTCAGTTTTTCAGTCCTTCATTGGAAAATAGAGCAGAAAGAAAGTTGGGAATAGATTATGGAGTACCTTGAATATAGACTTAGAAATTGTAGGGCTGGAGCTATGGCTTTATCAGGATCAGTGGAGCTACAGATCCTCCATGAAGTGTGTGTTCTGTCCAAATCCATGAATGTGCCTCAGAGGATCAAGGAATGCAGTTACCCTAAGAGTTCCCAAGAAGAGAGTCCTATTATAGTAAATAGCTTTTAATAATATAAAGCTAAACCAAAGCTTATCTCAGATGGGATACAAGAGAAGATTCTGAAGCCTAAAGGACTCCTTCAAATCTGTATGTTGTCCTGGGAGATTTGTATCACCGTTCTGTGTAGAAATCTTCAGCATCAGTTTTCTGCCAAATTATTTATAAGTAAACTTCAGACCTTCACCTTATAAGTCCCAGTCTTCTTTTCCACACTTACATCTTAATATTTCTCAACATGTAATCAATAGCCTAACCAAACAACTTTTTTATTCTTTGAGTATCTGTTTTCATGCCTCTATATTTTTTTCACATACTATCCCTCATTGTAGAGTTTCTTCTATTTTGAATAAGTCTATGAGAACTTGACCTCCAGCTGCTAAAAATATCTTTATTTCCCATTACAAATGTGAAGTTTGTCTCCCTCTTTGAATTCTTTTTTTGGTCCTTGGCATGTCTTACCTCTCTATATATTATTGTCTTTTGTATATTTGTATAGTAGAGAAACTTTCTCTCAATTATAAATCACTAACACTTAATATAGTTCCTTTTCCACAGGTATTCAGTTAGAGTCTGTAGAATTGAATCAAGTCCCTGAACAAGGACTTTAAGATCTTCCAAAGAAAGTTATAATTTAATGGAAGACTATTCTGTCATTTTATTATAGAATGACTTTTGCAACGGCTTTTTGCAACTAATTATTGAATGAACACTGAGAAATTTTAAATGTACACGAATATTTTCAGTAGTATTTTCTCTACCTTTTCTGTGCCCCTGCCATCTCCCAGTAGTTCCTGACAAGCAGTTGCATAGCAGATACAATGCAGTCAGCACTGATTTTCTTTCTTTCTTTCTCTCTTTTTAATTCCAGCTAAACTTTATTTCTTTTTTTTTCTTCAATTTTTATTTTAAGTTCAGGGGTACATGTACGGGAGGTGCAGGTTTGTTACATAGGTAAACATGTGACATGGTGGTTTGCTGCGCAGATCATCCCATCACTTAGGTATAAAGCCCAGCATCCATTAGCTATTCTTCCTGATACACTCCCTACCCCCAGGCCCCCTGACAGGCCCCAGTGTGTGTTGTTCCTCACCATGTGTCCATGTGTTCTCATCATTCAGCTCCCACTTATAAGTGAGAAAATGCGGTGTTTGGTTTTCTGTTCCTGCATTGCTATCATTTTCTAATAATGTGAAGAGAAGAGCACCATTTAAAAATATTAAACTTAAGGAGACTGTTTAGAGAAACAAATCCAGCCACTTTTAATTTAGAGTTGATTAAGAACAAGTTCTGGCTGGCTGCTGAGTAAATTATAAAGTGAACGAAATACCCAAATAACACACCTGTATTATAACCACCTCAACTACTGTGTTAGCTATTTTTGTGCTCATTTGACTTACTATTTGTCATTAAATCTTAAAAACATGGGCTGATTCTCCCATGCAGATAGGTTGAGCCATATACCCAGCTGTATTATTTTCTGTTGTCAGGGCATAAAATCAACATCTTGGCTGCGCGCAGTGGTCGGTGGCTCACGCCTGTAATCCCAGCACTTTGGGAGGCCGAGGCGGGTGGATCACGAGGTTAGGAGATCAAGACCATCCTGGCTAACACAGTGAAACCCCGTCTGTACTAAAAATACAAAAAAATTAGCCAGGCGTGGTGGCGAGTGCCTGTAGTCCCAGCTACTCAGGGGGAGACTGAGGCAAGACAATGGGGTGAACCTGGGAGGCAGAGCTTGCAGTGAGCCGAGACGCGCCACTGCGCTCCAGCCTGGGCGACAGAGTGAGACTCCGTCTCAAAAAAAAAAATCAACATCTTCATCTGTGAGGACACATAACCGTTAAGAAAAAAAAAAGGAACATTTCAAATTAACAACAGGATATTTTTTTCACCTCTAGGGACCAAGAGGACCAGATGGTCTCTTAGGGGAACAAGGTATACAAGGTGCCAAGGTAATCATTGATTTTTCTCATTTCATATGTAGTTAAATTTTATTGAGTTCATACGTCCTGCTGGTCTAAAAAACAATATATTTCCCTACAAAAGTATGGTTCTAAATTTTCTCTTTGTCTAAGTATGAAACGCATAAAGTTTTTACTACACACACAGAGATGTTTTCTTTTCAATAATTAACTATATACTTACTGTCTTTTTTGTATGTGAGTATGTGCTAGCATATCTAAGACCATAATTCACATTCTTACTAACTCACCTGGCTTTGATACTTTGTTAGGGTGAAAAAGGAGATCAAGGAAAAAGAGGGCCTCATGGTCTTATTGTAAGTAATAAAACATTTCACATTATAGATGAACATTTTAAGTCTTTTTTGTTTTTCTTAGTATGATTCATCTTTTTGGAGGGGACTCCTTGACTCAAGAATTTTCTTTCTCATGTAGGGTAAGACTGGAAACCCTGGAGAAAGAGGATTTCAAGGGAAACCAGTAAGTAATTAAAAAAATCATGCTATGAACAATTTTTATCTGCATTTTTGGGGGAGAGGGGCTGCTCAAACAATGTTTGGGAGATTTTTTGACACATAAAAATTATATATATTTGCGGTATACAATGTGATATTTTGATATATGTATAAATTATGAACTGATTACCTTTATCTGCTTTATTCTCTAATACAACTATTGTTTAGTATTCAGTATGTTGGACTAAAAGAATATAAGTTCTTTTTCTCCTTTAATCATTGGGTCATTGTTTTACTTGAGCAAGTTGCTTACCCATTCTGGGCCTGGGTTGTACCTATCCATAACTGGTGGTTATAACTGTTACTTTTACTTCACTCTAGTTATGATAAATTGCTTTTACTGTAAAGCCCATTTCAAAATAAAATGGTGTGACATATAAATATAATGAGACATTAATAAAGCTAACATAATAACTAACGTTTTTCAGGCCTCTTGCCTAGTTTTCTTTTAACTCAACTTGAATTCCTTTTAGGCCTTTGGAGTATAGAGCTGTGTGTGTCTTCATGCCTTCCCATGGCACTGCTTAAGAGTTGTTAATATTTTGTAATACTAGTTATTTTCCTACCATCAAAAATCTTACCAGAATTATACATTTTTTTCCCTGAGAGGCAACAAGTTGTATGGTTATCATCACTAAGTAAGAGGAAAAAAATGTTAAAGATTTACCCACACATGCATACTTACACATAGACATATAAGATAGTACATGTATATGAGCACATAAGCTTAAGTATATGGATATTTTTACTTTCATTCAGAATTTTAATTTTTAATGATGACATTTTGATTTGTTATATACACATATATGTATAATATAAAGTTATAAAAATAGATAATATAAATAGATTGCAGCTGGGGAGACAGAAAAGGATAGAATAAAAATGTTTTAGCCACTATAGTATTAATAATTGTCTATGTAGTAAATGTCACTGCATTTGCTTGTTCCTTTTTGAAATCTGCTGCCCCCTGCCCGCTGTTTCCCACAATAACATTGTATCTAACAGTGATCCAACCTAAAATACCAGAGACCTAAGACAGAAAACAAATGACTATGTCTAGGAAAGAACTTGTGTGTGGCATTGTATTATTGATTAACGTTATCCTCAAAGAATATTACTTGAGTTTTAATATTCATCATCTGAGTTTCTATTATATTGATATAAATGGTGTTTGTATAGATTATGACTACTTCAATATACTTTATACAGTGCCGATACATTGCAGTGAGTGGAAAAGTTTGGAGGTCAAGTTCATCCCTCTCATTTAAAAAAAAATGAGGCCCAGAGAAATAAAATTACTTATTCATTTTGTATTCATTGATGAGCTTAAAATAAAGGTAAAAATATAGGTCATTCATTGTTGACCTTCCCTAGAATTTTACCTTCATTTTCAGCCCATCAATGTATGCTTGTATAAACATGATATTTCATGTTTGACTTTCTCAAATAAAAGATACTAGAATCATTCAAAGATACTAGAATCATTCTGTTACCTTACCCTGGTTTGTAACCTTACCTGGCAAACATGTCTCATAGACTCCTAGAAGAATTAAATTACCTTAGTGCATGACATGGTTGGACATTAAATATGAATTTTTAATAGTTGTTGAGGTTTACTTAGCTCTATACCTACATTGTCTCCTTCTCCTTGATTGAATTGACATCTTGGAGAAGCTGGGAAAAGTCAATTGAAAAAAGCCAAACAAGCCCCAAAGGTTCACTTGATTCTTCAGCACAGTCTTAGTGTTTTTAGTCATTTATGCACTATCAACAAACAGGCAGTGCTGTATATTAGAAAGATAAATTCGAGGTCAAATTGTCCTTTGGTCTAGTGTATGCTCCTAAAAACCATATAACCTTGTTTAAATTGGTTAGGGCTGGGCATGGTGGCTCATGCCTGTAATCCCAGCACTTTGGGAGGCAGAGGCAGAAGGATCTCTTGAGCCCGGAAGTTCGAGACCAGCTAAGGCAATGTAGTGAGACCCCCATCTCTAAAAATACATATTTTTTATTTTTAAAATGAATTTTAAAAAATGGTTGGGATAAGAGCTCTAAGACCCTCTCCATCTCTAAATTTTCATAATTTTAAGCCAGGAATTAAATGAAAACTGGCAACACATAATGCTCTGGTAATCCAGATAACTAGTAAAAGTATATTTGTCCATGGACCAACACTGTTTCCTATACAATACTTGCCTCCCATACATCCGACTCAAAAGAAAATCAGGAAGAAAGACCACCATCCATTGTGTTATTAAGGTGTTAAGACCTGGATCACTATTTTAGGTTCTCTAAATAATATAAAAACTATCATAACTCATAAGTTACTGAGATTTTTTTTTACCTAGATAGTCTATCAGTTTGTGAGATAGGGGTGTAAAAATTCTTCAACTATAATTTTTGTGTTTCTCTATTTCTCCCTTTAATTCTTTCTAATTTTTCTTTATGTATTTTTAAATTCTATTGTAAGTTTATTCACATTTATAATTATTATGTCTTCCTGATCAATTGATCCTTTTTTTGTTAAAAAATATTCTTGTTTATCTCTGGTAATACTTTTTACTCCTGGTAATACTATTTGTTGTGAAGTATATGTTATCTGATATGAATACTCACATGAAGTTTCTCCAGCTTTCTTATGCTTGCTGCTTACATGGCATATCTTGTTCCTTAATTTACTTTCAGCCTATCTGTGTCTTGATATTTAAAGTGAATATCTTATAGTTGGACCTTGTGTTTTATTCATTCTGACAATTTCTGCCTTTTAATTTGAGCATTTGTTCAATTTCAATTTAATGTAATTATTGATACATAATTGATGTGGTTAGATTTGGGTCTCCCATTTAATGATCTGTTTTTCTTTGTGTCCTTTTTATTGTTATTGTTCAATGTCTTCTGTTGGCATTGAATAATTTTGAGAATTCTATTTTAATCTGTCTGTTGGATTTTTAGCTCTATTTATTCTCATAATTTTCCATGGTTATTCTAGGTCAAGGGACAGCAAACTTTTTCTGTGAAGTGCCACAAAATAAGTATTTTATGCAAATACTTAACACAAGTGTAAGAAACTTGCCAACAATATAGGTCCATTTACTAATATTTTTTATGCTATAATTGTTTTATGTATTACATCTACATATATTTTAAACTACGCATTGCAAAGTTATGATTTTTGCTTTAATATAAATAAAATATTTTCATGATGTAAATGAAATACATACTTTAGAGATGTTTAATGGGGAAAAAATGTTAATCATTTACCCACATATTTGCCATTTCTGATGTTATTCATTCCTTTCTGAAGATTTGTGTTTCCAAATGGTGTCATTTTCCTGTAACCTATAGAACATCCTTTATATTTCTTGTAGTAAAGTCTGCTAGTACATATTTCTCTCAGTTTTTGTTTATAAAATGTCTTTATTTTTCCCTTACTTTTGAAGTATACTTTCACCGGATATCAGATTTTAGGTTGACAGAGTCTTTTGGGGGATTTTTTGTTTTCATTCAGCACTATAAAGATAACTTGCCATTTTCTTTTGGCCGCTGGTATTTCTGATAAGTAGTCCACAGTTATATATATATATATATATATATATATATATATATATATATATATATATATATATATATATATAAAATTAACCCCTTGCATATAATGTATCATTATATTTTATTGGAATCAATCATATTGGAAGTCATATATTGGTTTTGCCACTTACTAGCAGTCTTGACTTTGTACAAATTACTTAACTTCTCTGGGCTTCAGTTTCTCTATCTTTGATATAGGAAATCTTTCATAGTCATAACAAATGTATAACAAATGATATTTATTATGTTCCTGGCACAGGCTCTAATAAATAACAACCAAAATAGTCATTATTATCCTCATGGTCATCATTATCATAGTTACTGGGTTGAAGTCATAGAGAAAGGAGTTCTGAAAAGCCTTAAACATAATTTTTATTTTATTCCAGCTTGTGCTTTTCCTCTTTATCCCCAATAAAAATAGAGTCCACTTAAATTATTTCGTAGCTTTGCAAAAGAGCTTTTATGCAGTATCAACAGCATTAAAAGTACATGATAAGCTTGATATTATGTCTAAACATACTTTACAAAGAAAATTGGGCAGACATTGTTTAAAGTTTTGAAGTTTTCTGTATATTTCAGTTGGTCTACTAGGCACAGAGAGATTCCTTATAATGATCCTATCTCTTAATTAAGGAGCCTGGAGTAAATAGGCACCATATCATTTACATGACTGAAACAGGGCCTCAACCAGATGGGAGTCTATAATTTTACATATTTCCCTTTCCCTAGCCAGAAAAACTGAACATAGCATTAAAGATTATAACTTAGAAGATAGTGTGTTGCTAAGAACTTTGAATATCTTTACTTCTAATTTAATGTCATATTTTTATACCTTTTAGTTTTTAAGGTAAAATGGTATTTGTGATTAGCTGTATAGTTATCAGCTTTCCTGAGATCAATAATGTAGAAGATGCAACTTACGGCTGGGCGCAGAGGCTCACGCCTGTAATCCCAGCACTTTGGGAGGCCAAGGCAGGTGGATCACGAGGTCCGGAGATCGAAACCATCCTGGTTAACACGGTGAAACTCCGTCTCTACTAAAAATACAAAAAAAAAAAAAAAAAAAAAAGAAAGAAAATTAGCCGGGCGTGGTGGCGGGCGCCTGTAGTCTCAGCTACTCGGGAGGCTGAGGCAGGAGAACGGCGTGAACCCAGGATGTGGAGGTTGCAGTGAGCCAAGATCACGCTGCTGCACTCTAGTCTGGGTGACAGAATGAGACTCTGTCTCAAAAAAAAAAAAAAAAGATGCAACTTACAAAAGGGTCAACATGTTATGTATTGTCAGTGGTCATCAGTGCCTCGCACACAGTAAATGCTCAATAAATCTTTGACTGAGTCAGAGAAGACTCAGAATTTGGTTTAGTGTTCTATCTACTTCATATCTGAGATGCTCTTTTATGGTACTACAAAGAGTGTAAAGATGGGGAAAAAAGGAAGTTACAGGTCCAGTATGGTTATTTCTGGTTATCTAGGTTCCAAGACTCCTGTGCCTTGCCAGGGTTTAAAGGCAAAAGTCATACTTATTAACACATCACAAGGATTATTATTTTTGGAAAAAAGAAACTTTATATGAATATTAAAACTATAAAGAAATTCAGATTTAAGATAATTTTGGATGATTATTTGTCACAATATAGGAGTGAGGATTAAATAAAAATAGGGGTAGATATAAAGAACTCCTACAACTCAAGAATAACAAAACAACCTGATGGAAAAATGAGCAAAGGACTTGAATAGACATTTCTCCAAAGAAGATATACAAATGGCCAGTAAGCACATGAAAAGATACTCAACATCACTAGTCATTAGGGAAATGAAAATCAAACCACCATGGGATACTATTTCACAAACATTAGAATGCTGTTCTAAAAAAAAAAAAAGAAAGAAAGAAAATTTGTGTGGCCAAGGATGTGGAGGAATTAGAACCCTGTGCATTACTGGTACAAATATAAAATAGGGGGACTGCTGTGGAAAACAGTTTGGTGGTTTGTCAAGAAGTTAAACAGCGAATTACCATATGATCTATCAGTTCCACTTCTAGGTAGATACCCAAATAATTGAAAAAGGGACTCATACAGATACTCGCATACCCATGTTAATAGCCGCATTATTCACAATAGCCAAAAGTTGGAAGTGATCCATGTTCTTTGATAGACGAATAGGTAAACAAAATGTGGAATATACATACAGTGGACCCAATCTTAAAAAGCAGGAAGTTTTGACACATGCTACAACAGGGATGAACCTTGAAGACATTATGCTAAGTGAAATAAGCCAGTAACAGAAGGACAGATATTGTATGATCTCACTAATATGAGGTACTTAGGGTAGTCAAATTCATGGAGACAGAAAATAGAATGGTGGTTGCCAGGAAATAGAAAAAAAGGGGTGATGGGGAGCTAGTATTTAATGGGTACAGAGTTTCAGTTTGGGAAGATGAAAAAGTTCTGGTAACGGTTACACAACATTGTGAATGCACTTACTGCCACATAACTTTACATTTAAAAATGGTTAAAATAGTAAATTTTATGTTGTGTGTATCTTACCACAAAAGCAAAAAAAAAAAAAAAAAGAACAGCAATAGACAGAAAAGTTGGGTGGAAGGATCCATAGGAAAGCTAAGGTAAGGAAAGTGTCTAAAACATCTTCACACACCACTTTTCCTACAAGTATTGCCTTTATTTGTCCAGGGTTTACAGGGATTGCCTGGAAGTACAGGTGACAGAGGACTTCCGGGAGAGCCAGTAAGTTTATCTTTATACTTTTCTAATTGTATTTTTCTCATAAAGTACATTTACGTTTCCATTATTGCTCTGCTGTGCTGTGACTGGTATGTTTTAGAAAGCAGCATTTATCATAGACACCATAGACTAATCACATAGAATGAAAAATAATAGTTTATAGTGCCTTTCTGGTTGCATATAGTCAAATATGGTGCTGTTTTTCTGGAGCTGTTAAATCTGAGCATATTTCTATTTTCAACAAAGAAAACTCTGTTTTATTGAATCTCAGAAATTCTCTTTCTGAATGGCTTGCTGTTCTTATAATTAGTACGTTGCCACACACGCACAATCACATTTATGAGGCAATTTCTATAATTAGAAGACCATATAGAGAGAAGCCAAATTTTACATCTGATGGGCCAAAATGTGCAAACATGACAGAAATGCAGTTACATCAACAGTACAAAAGCTTGCATCAATACAAAAACTTATGAAATCATTATGAAACAGTTTCATAAATATGATTCAATTATAGAGTTTCCATGGACGGTACGTTGTGAAAAGGAAAGACCTGTCACACCTACTTTCTTACAATTTATTCTTTTTTGCCAATGAAGTCATTCTTCTGGTTAATAGTGTCAGATGTAATGTGCTATAATGTGCTTCTAAGATGTACAATACAATATAGTCTTTCAAACAACTGCATTGATTTTATCATCGGTTGACACAAAGGTTTACAGGTGGCTTTTGTATAATTCATTTAGTTAGTAGCAAATGGAAAATTCTAACAGTAAAAGAGCTATTCTTACCTTAGCTTTTTCCTCATTTATATACTTAGTCTATGATATAAGCTCTCAAACAATAAGTGAAGATTTGACAGTATTTATAGTTCTTTCCAAATAAAGAATCTTAGATATGTTGTTGATTTTTTAAGCTAAATCTTCTTGGTTTTCTCCCTATTATGTATATCTTAACCTGCCATTTCAATTCTGATATTTATCTGACCTAAAATAATGCAACTCTCTTTAGCATTATTTACTTAAGTATATCCCCTAAAAAGTCTGTACCCTGCTTGAAATCAGAGACCATTTCTTCTATCTTTGTAATCCCCTTTCCTGGTATAATGTCTGGTATATATAAGTAAGTGCCAGATGGGGATAGAAATGAGGCAGGTGACAAAACACTCATAGATTTATGAGGGCTATTGCCAACATTTTTAATTTTTATCCTTAGAACAAAGGATGTTATTAAAGGGCTCGGGCTAGCTTTATTATCAGATTATTTAGTTTATTATCTGATATCTATTTTGTAAACATCAGTCAAATTACAAAATGGAGGGAGCCAAGAATGGCTGGCTGTTGCAATAATCCAGATAAATAACGGCAGCACCTTTTTTATGAGCAGGGAAAAGAAGTGGACAGACTAATTCAAAAGGAGATAAAACCAATAGGTAATAAAGACTCTGTATGTGAAGTATAATTCTTAAATTTCTGGCTTATTGTATTAAAGAGTTGATGATACTATTCACTGAAACAAAAAAAAACACGGAAAAGTAGGTTTGAGAATGGAAGATTATAAATTCAGTTTAACTGTTGAATTTGAGGTGTCTTTGAGAAACATGAAGTTGGCAGTTGGATTCAGAGTAGAGGAATACACTGAAGTTAAAAAATGTTGGATTCATTGCCTATAGAAAGAGTATAGAAGTGAGAAAAGGAAAAGATCTAAGGCTGAGGCTTAAAGAACTACAACATTTACAAAACGCTGGCAGAAAAGGTTGACACTGCACAAGAAACTGAGAGAATAAGAGGAAAATCAGACATGTAAGTTAGGAGTTTCAGCCATAAACATAACCCATCTTAAAATCTTCATGATAATATTAGATCCCCTTAGAAGTATGTAGGCATAAAGTAGGATAGGTAAACTACAGCCCTCAGTCCAGTTATGCTTCTGTAAATCAAGTTTTATTGAAACACAGCCACAACAATTCCCTTATGTATGGATGGCTGCTTTCATACTATAACAGCAAAGTTTAAAAGTTTTGACAGAGACCACATGACCCACAAGCCTAAAATACTTACTGTCTTGCCCTTGAAAAAAAAAAAAGTTTGCTGACCCCTGACGTAGATTTTGATCACACACGTACAGAAAGAAAGTGTCTAATCAATGCAAACCTTGTAACAAATAATGTCCCTTGGTTTATGTAGTGTTCAACCTGCACAACTGTACCCAATCGCCTTCAATAAGAGGAGAATGGTGGCATTTGTCCATTCTCTCTTTTATTATTTTGTTCATTTATTCTTCCATTTCAGAAGACAAGTTGAAAAAAAATCTCCTGACCTAAATAAATATAGTTAATATCTGTTAATTATTGAAAACTGCCTTTAAAGAGGGAACAAGGGGAATGCTGTACTCTAAAATTAACTCTTCATAAGCTTGCTTTATAATATCCCCCTGTAAATTTTAAAATATTATTTTCTAGCTACTCTTTCTTAGATACCAGAAGTCATTTCCACTTACCTCAAAAAATAGTTAACAGGATTCTCAAGTTAACTAGAAGTGTATAATAAAACTTCACTCAGTTCCTCATTAGATCACTTTTAAAGATAAAGTGGCAACAGTCTCGGAAACAAAAGATAAGAGTACTCTATATCAGCATCTCAGTCAGACAAAGAGAGCAGCCAAAATAAAGTGGCAGATGAATTTCACTTACAAATGTAATTGTAAAAATCTAAACAAAAAATTAAGTAAAATTTAACCATGTATATAAAGAATTATCCACCTTAATGAAGTAAAAGGAAGAATTACAATCAAGGAAAAGTTTGTTATTAAGAAATCTATTAATATATCACAGATATAATGAAAAATACAAAAGCAAGTAGTCTAAAATTTGGCAACCATTTCTTTTTCTTTTTTGAGACAGAGTCTCGCTCTGTCGCCCAGGCTAGAGTACAGTGGTGCAATCTTGGCTCACTGCAACCTCCGCCTCCCAGGTTCAAGCGATTCTCCTACCTCAGCCTCCCGAGTAGCTGGGACTACAGGTGCATGCCACCACGCCCCACTAATTTTTTGTATTTTTAGTAGAGACAGGGTTTCACCGTGTTAGCCAGGATGGTCTTGATCTCCTGACCTTGTGATCCGCCCGCCTCTGCCTCCCAAAGTGCTAGGATTACAGGCATAAGCCACCACATCCAGCCAACCATTTCTGATTCTTTAAAAATCATCGCATGGGGGCCAAGCACGGTGGCTCACGCCTGTAATCCCAGCACTTTGGGAGGCTGAGGCAGATGGATCAGTTGAGGTCAGGAGTTCAAGACCAGTCTGGCCAATATAGTGAAACCCCACCTCTACTAAAAATACAAAAGATTAGCCAGATGTGGTGGTGCACACCTGTAGTCCCAGCTACTCGAGAGGCTGAGGCAGAATTGCCTTAACCCAGGAGGCAAAGGCTGCGGTGAGCCAAGATCGCACAACTGCACTCCAACCTGGGTGACAGAGTGAGACTCCATCTCAAAAAAAAAAAAAAAAAAAAAAGTTATTGTGTGTGGAACACAATTTGGCTTCTAGCTGAATCCAGTCTCCCCCCTAAAAAAGATTTAAAAATCATAGTGTGAAAGTTGTCAGAATCAAAATGGAGTCACTGATGTTAAAATAAAAGAAAAACCTGACAAATAGAGCTGAAGGCCGTAAAGACAGAGTTCTCATTCTTAGATGCCTGATAACACAAATTATCACAAAAAATTGCAAAAATCACAACCTTGCCCAAAGGACATTTGCACCCATATACAAAAAATACTTCTGAAAAGACATCTGCCCAGCAACAGCCTGTCCAGCCTTGGACTGGTGTCACCATTGTTGTTGATATTTTTAGCCAAGGATAATCATTTCAAAACAATTATATAATCCTCACTTTTCCTTTAAAAACCATTACCTTCCTTTATCTCCCTGAATATATAAATAGCTTACTATGGCATGCATATTCCCATTGCAATGCTCTATTCCAAAATAAATTCCTTATTTATTTTAGAGAGCCTCTTTCTCTTTGTCATTTAGGTTGACAATAGTAAAGTGTTTTCTGGGTTGGGCACGGTGGCTCACACCTGTAAAACCCAGCACTTTGGGAGGCCAGAGCAGGTGGATCACCTGAGGTCAGGAGTTTGAGATCAGCCTGGCCAACATTTAGTTTCTACTAAAAAAAAAAAAATAAATATATATATGTGTGTATATATATATATGTGTGTATATATATATATATGTGTATATATGTGTATATATATATGTGTATATATGTGTATATATATGTGTGTGTATATATATGTGTGTATATATATGTGTGTATATATATATGTGTGTATATATATATATGTGTGTATATATATATACACAAAAATTAGCCAGCCATGTTGGTGGGTGCCTGTAATCCCAGCTACTCAGGAACCTGAGGTAGGAGAATTACTTGAACCTGGGAGGCGGAGGTTGCAGTGAGCCTAGATGGCACCACTGCACTCCAGCCTGGGTGACGGAACAAGACTCTGACTCTAAATAAATAAATAAATAAATGTGTTTTCTGGTATGAAATGTAAGGAACTTGGAAGTCATCACTCCCATCCTCAAAACAAGAAAAAAATATGGACATACTGAAAATCAACAACTCTTCTTAGATCTGTCAGAGAATTAAGGTTACAAGACAAACTACTGCCCTCCAAAATGGACAGACAGACAGGCAAATACATAGCCCACACCTGGACAGTAGGGACACTTTAAACTATAATTAGCAAATTACTGGAGACTCAGTGTAGACCAGCTTGAGTGTTAAAAAACTCAGAGAGGGCCCAGTCTCTGGGAGGCCCCTACATGTTCCTGAGTTTTACTTCCTCCCAGAGCCCTAACAGGTTCTTACTTTAAAGATAGAGAAAAACTCCCTCTGGCTTCCAGCAGAGGGAGAGGGATAGTAAGCATTTTGAAAAACACCTAGAATTCTCTGATCTCCTTAACAGTTCTTGCCCTCCAGGGAAATTATTTATCAGAGAATAAACTGGTGTTTTACCAAAGACTAACTGACCTTTGGGAAAGGAAAACCTAATTTCACCTCCCTCTAGCCTTCAGTTGGAGGAAGAGAAATATTCCACTCCAGCCCCCTCTGGCCTTTGATGTGGAAAAAGGGTAATATCCAATTCAGACTCACTAAAAGACTGAGACCTAATTGTAGAACTATAGAATGCCCTTCCTATACTCATACCTTACAATCAAATCAGTGGGGTTCCTGTGCAATAACAGATTATAGCTAAAGGAATTGTGCCACAAACCCTATTTAAAGAGTCCCTCAGAAAGGCTAAATAAAACAGGGGAGTAAAAAACAATGACATTAGAGGACATTTTAGCCTCAGACACCATAGCTACAACAACCAGTAAGCACAGCCTAACCCCCAGCCAGATAATATCAAATATCACATTAAAGGCCTATTCACCTTGGTTTCATTTACATTTACATCATGTCTGGCTTTCAAAAAAAATTATAAGGCAAGGTAAAAGGCAAATCAGTCTACAGAGACAAGCAGAAACAGACTCAGGGATAGAAGACATTTTGGAATTATGAAACTGGGAATTTCAAAGTGAAAGAGAAATAAAGTCTTTCTCAAACAAAAATTTAAAGAATTTGTCACTAGCAGACCAGCAAGAAATGTTAAAAGAAGTTCTTCAGAGAGAAGAAAAGTGGCATAGGTAAGAAACTCATCTAGGAAAGAAGAAGAGTGTTGGAGAAGGAATAAATAAAGGTAAAATAAAATATTTTTATAATTCTTAATTGATATAACAGACAATTTGTACAAAATAATAATAGCAACAGTGTATTTGGTATTATATCTCATGGATAAGTCAAATGTTATAAGGAACAAGAGGGAGGAATTGTTATAAAGTATTGGCACTACTCATGAAGTGGTATAGTGTTATTTGCAAATGGACTTGATCAATGGCCATAGCACCCTGAATGTTCTCAATCTCATCTGATCTTGGATGCTAAACAGGGTCAGGACTGGTTAGTACAGGGATTGGAGATGGCCTAGGAATACCATGTGCTGTAGGGTTTTTAAAAAAAGAAAGAAAATGGACTTGGGTTAATTGTAAATAAGTATTGCAAACTCTAGAGTGGCCACTTTAAAAAGTTTTAAAAGTAGTATAGTTTGTATGCTAAACCAGGAAAGAAAGTGAAATCATATAAAACGCTTAATTAAAATGAGAGGCCAGACTGGGCACAGTGGCTCATGCCTATAATCCTAGCACTTTAGGAGGCCGAGGCAGGTAGATTGCTTGTGGTCAGGAGTTTGAGACCAGCCTGGACAACATGGTAAAACCCCATCTCTACCAAAAAATGCAAAAATTAGTTGGACATGGTGGGACTCTCCTGTAGTCCCAGCTACTCAGGAGGCTGAAGTGGGAGAATCGCTTGAACCCGGGAGGCAGAGTTTGCAGTGCACCGAGATCATGCCACTACACTCCAGCCTGGATGACAGAGTGAGACTCTATCTCAAAAAAGAAATAGACATAAAAATTAAAATAAAATAAAATGAGAAGCCAAAAACATTAAAAAGAAGAAGAAGAAGACGAAAGAAGAAGAAGCAATAAAGAACAAAGACAACAAATGAAAACTAACGTAGTCCACAGTTGGTATATACTAACTCAATGATATCATAGTCACTTAAATGTCAATGGTTTAAGTATACCACTTAAGAAATAAGAGATTGCCAAAGTGAATAGGAAAGCAAAACCCAATTGTATGTTGTCTTCAAGAAATCCATTTGAAATATGAAGGAAGGTATACCATGCTAACACTATTCAAAGGAAAGCTGGAAATATTTATATTTCAGAGAAAGCAGACTTCAGAACAAGGAAAATTATCAGGGTAAAGAGAGACATGGTGCAATGATAGCAGGGTCATTTCTCCAAGCTAGGATAACAATACTTAATGCACCTGACGACGGAGCATCAAAATACATGAAGCAAATCCTGAGATAATTTTCAAGGAAAAATAGATGACTCTATTATTATAGTTGGAGACAATAACACCCCTCTATCAGTAATTGAGAGACCCAGCAGGCAGAAAATTAGTCAAGAGAGAGTTAGTACCGTAAGTCAACTAGATCTAATTTACATTTATAAAATATGTTATCCAACAACAGTAGAATACACATGCTTCACAAACTGACATGGAACACTCACCAAGATAGACCAAATTCTGGGCCATAAAACACCTTAACAAATTTTTTTGTTCGTGTGTGTTTTTTTTTTTTTTTTTTTTTTTTGAGACGGAGTCTTGCTCTGTCGCCCAGGCTGGAGTGCAGTGGCTGATCTCGGCTCACTGCAAGCTCCGCCTCCCGGGTTCGCGCCATTCTCCTTCCTCAGCCTCTCCAAGTAGCTGGGACTACAGGTGCCCGCCACCATGCCCGGCTAATTTTTTGTATTTTTAGTAGAGACGAGTTTCACCGTGGTCTCGATCTCCTGACCTCGTGAAACGCCCGCCTCAGCCTCCCAAAGTGCTGGGATTACAAGCGTGAGCCACTGCGCCCGGCCAACAACAAATTTAAAAGACTAGACATCATACAATGTTTGCTCTCACACCACAGTAACAGAAAATGGCTGGAAAATCCCAAAACATTTGGAAATTAAATAATACACTTTTAATAACTTATTGGTCAAAGAAGGAGTTTCAGGAATAATTTAAAAATATTTTGAACTAAATGAAAATATAGTTTGTCAAAATTCGTGGGATGCAGTGCCTAGAGGGAAATTTATAGCACTGAATAAGAGGAAAGAAGAAATACTTAAGATTAGTAGTCTAAGCTTCCGTCCTAGGAAACTATAAAAGAAAAGCAAATTAAATACAAAGTAAGCAGAAGAAAATAAGTAATAAAAATCAGCAGAAATCAGTGAAATTGAAAACAGGAAAACAATAGAGAACATCAATGCAACCAAAATTAATCAACCTCAGGCCAGGCTAACCAAGGGGAAAAAAAGGAGAAAATACAAATTACTAATATCAGAAGTGAAAGAGAGGCCATAACTACTGATCTCATTAACATTAAAATGACAATAAATGGATATTATGAGCAATTCTATTTTCACAAATTTTTTTTTCTGTTTTGAGAGAGTCTCACTCTGTCACCCAGGCTGGAATGCAGTGGCGTGATCTCAGCTCACTGCAACCTCCACCTCCTGGGTTCAAGTGATTCTCCTGCCTCAGCCTCCTGGGTAGCTGGGATTACAGGTGCGTACCACCACACCTGGCTATTTTTTTTTTTTTTTTTAGTAGAAATGGGGTTTCACCAGGTTGGTCAGGCTGGTCTCAAACTCCTGACCTCGTGATCGGCCCGCCTCAGCTTCCCAATATTTCCACAAATTTGATAACTTAAATGAAATAGACCAATTCCTTAAAAGACATATTTTACCAAAACTCATATAAACAGAAAGGGATAACCTGAATAGGTTTGATTTGATTTGATTTGATTTGATATCCATCAATATCTTCTTCAACCTGTATTGATAAAGAAATAGAATCAATCACTAATAACCTTCTAAAACAGAAAGTACTGGTTCCAGGTTATCTCATTGGTGAATTCAACTAAACATTTAAAGAACAAATGATACCAATTATGTACAAGCTGTTCCAGAAAATAGAAACAATAGAATATTTCCTAATTATGTGAGGCCACACACATGAGGCCATTACGTGAGCATTACCTTAAAAACAAAACCAGACAAACACATCACAAGAAAACTATAGACCAATATCATTCATGAACATAGATGTAAAATCCTCAACAAAATATTAGCAAATTGAATCAAACAATATATAAACAGAATTATGCATCATAACCCAGTGGAATTTTTTCCAGGTATACAAGGCTAGTTTAACAGTAGAATGTCAATTAATGTAATCCATCACCTCAATAAGCTAAATAAGAAAATTTAATATGAAAAGATGCAGAAAAATAATTTGACAAAATCCAACAACGATTCAGGATAAAAAAAAACTCTCAAACTTGGAATAAAGGGGCACTTCCTCAGCTTTTTGAAAAACATATTTTTTAAAAAACCTTATAGCCAACATTATACTTACTGGTGAGAAGACTAGATACTTTTCTTTTAAGAACAAGGGAATAAGGAAAACATGTTCCTCCTTTGTTAAATTTTAACTCCTATTCAGCATGGTTCTGGAAGTCCTAGCTAGTGCAATAAGAAAAGAAAAGAAAAAGTACACAAACTGGGAAAGAAGAAATAAAACTGTCTTTCTTTGTATATGGCATGGCTGTCTGTGTAAAAAATCTTCAAGAACTGATTTTTTAAACTCCCAAAACTAATAAGCAGTTGTAATGAGATTGTAGCATAACAGGGTATAAGTTAATATACAAAAGTCAATTGCTTTTCTATATTAACAGCAATGAGCAATTGGAATTTAAAATGAAAAACACAATACCATTTACATTAGCACCAAAAAAGAGAGAAAGAAATAGGTATAACTCTAACAAAATATATACAAGATCTATATGAGGTAAACTTTTATCAAAGAAATTAAAGATCTACATAAATGGAAGGATATTTCATGGTTATGGGTAGAAAGACTCAATATTGTTGAGATATTAGTTCTTCACAAATTGATCTATCAAGTCAATTCAATTCTAATCAAAATCCTAGCAAGTTACATTGTAGATATTAACAGATTCTGAAGTTCTTATGGAAAGGCAAAAGACCCAGAATAGCCAATACAATATTGAAGAACAAACTTGGAGAACTGACAGTGACTTCAAGATTTACTGTAAAACTACAGTAATCAAGACAGTGTGATATTGGCAAAAGAATAGACAAGTACAATTGACCCTTGAGCAACACGGGTTTGAACTGCAAAGGTCCTCTTATTTGTGGATTTTCTTTCACCTCCGCTACCCCTGAGACAGCGAGAACAACCCTTTCTCTTCTTCCACCTCCTCAGCCTACTCAGCATGGAGACAGAGGATGAAGATCTTGATGATGCTCTACTTCCACTTAAGAATACAGTATTCTTTATTATAGCTTACTTTAAAACTACAGTATACAATACATATAACATATAAAATATGTGTTAAACAGCTGCTTATGTTATTAGTGAGGCATCCAGTCAACAGTAGGCTATAAGTGGTTACATTTTGGAGGAGTCAAAAGTTGTACTCAGATTTTTAACTCTGCGGGAGGTTGGCACTGTAACCCTTATGTTGTTTTAAGTGTCGACTGTAGATCATTGGAACAGAGTGGTAAGCCCAGAAATAGAACAGTTATACTCTTTGTTCTACACAATATACACAATATATAGTCACAAATAAAATCAAGTGATCTGTGACAAAGGAGCAAAGGCAATACAATGGATAGTCTTTTCAACAAATTATGCTGGAACAAATAGATATCCACATGCAAAACGTGAATCTAGATGCAGATCTTACACCTTACAAACACACACACACACACACACACACACCCTCAAAATGAATCATAGACTTAAATGTAAAAAACAAAACCATAAAACTCCTACAATATAAACATAGAAGAAAATCTATGTGACCTGAGGTTTGTTGATGAGTTTTTAGCTATATCACCAAAAGCACAACCCTTGAAAGAAAAAATTGGTAAGTTGGACTTCATTAACATCTTTTTAAATCTGCCTTGAAAAAACAGTTAAGAGAATGAAGAGACAGTCCACAGACTGGGAGAAAATATATTCAAAACATATATCTGATAAAAGACTTGTATCCAAAATATAGAAAAAAAAACATTTAAAACTCAACAATTTTCTTTAAAAACCAGTTAAAATGTTGGCAAAAATCTGAACAGACACCACACTGGAGAAGATATAGAAATGGTATAGAAGGATGTAAAAATATGCTCAACATCATATGTCATTAGTAAATTGCAAATTAAAACAATAATGACATACCACTATACACCTGTTAGAATGGCTAAAATCTAAAACTTTGATAATGCCACAGTTTGGCAAGGATGTGGAGCAACAGGAGCTCTCATTCATTGCTGGTGAGAATGCAAAATGGTACAGCCACTTTGGAAGACAGTATGGCAGTTTTTAAAGAAGCTAGGCATACTCTTAACATATGATCCAGTGATCACAATCCTTAGTGTTTACCCAAATGAGTTGAAAACTTATGTCCACACAAAAACCTGTACAAGAATGTTTATAGCAGCTTTATTTATAGGTGCAAAAAATTTGAAGCAACCAATATGAACCAATATGTCTGCTATAATTGGACCGTGTTTCCCCAAAATTCATATGTTGAAATCCCAACTCCCAAGGTAATGGTATTATAGGGCAGGATCTTTGAGGTGCTGTGCCCTCATGATTGGGAGTAGTGTCTTTATAAAAGATGCATGAGAGAGCTAGCTCATTCCTTCTAACATGTGAGGACACAACTAGAAGGCACCATCTATGAAGCAGAAAGTGGGCCTTCACCAGACACTGAATCTGCCAGCACCTTGATCTTGGACTTTCCGGCTTCCAGAACTGTGGGAAATAAATTTGTGTGGTTTATAAGCTATTAATTTATACTATTTTGTTATAGAATCCTGGGTGAACTAAAACAATGTCCAATGAATAAATGGATAAACAAACTGTGGTATACCCATACAATGGAATATTATTCAGCATTAAAAATAAATGAGCTATCAAGCCACAAAAATGTATAAAGGAACTTTAAATGCATACTGCTAAGTTAAAGAAGTCAGTATGAAAAGGTTACATGCTGTTTGATTCCAACTATATGACACTCTTGAGGGGTAAAACTGTACAGTCAGTAAAAAAAAGATCGTATATTTACTTCTTTAAGGTGCAAATTTGTCACATATTTGCTAGGAATTTTAAGTAGATGAATGACTATCACATACGTTAAATAAGATACCTTGTCAAAATGCTTAGCACAATATATGATACTTATGAGGTGCTTAATAAATGTTGAATGAATGAGTGCATTAAAGAATAAAAGAATGAATGCCACTCTTTTCTTTTTAATATAAGCATAGCTTAGTAAATTTATTTTAAAAACACACATGAAGTTGGGCGCAGTGGCTCACGCCTGTAATCCCGGCACTTTGGGAGGCTGAGGCAGGTGGATCACCTGAGGTCAGGAGTTCGTGACCAGCCTGGTCAACATAGTGAAATCCCATCTCTACTACAAATATGAAAATTAGCCATGCGTGGTGGCAATTGCCTGTAATCCCAGCTACTTGGGAGGCAGAGGCAGGAGAATCACTTGAACCTGGGAGGCGGAGGTTGCAGTGAGTGGAGACTGCACCATTGCCCTTCAGCCTGGGCAACCAGAGTGAAACTCAGTCTCAAAAACAAAAACACACACACACACACATGAATCAATTAAAGATATAATTTTGTTTATACAGAGTAAAGTAATATGCTGATAAATGTATTATGTATTTACATAATTATGTGTTACATAAATATGTGTTATATTATAAAACCCATATCCAGATGAATATATTTACTGACATAGAGTAAACTTTTACTCTCATATCTTAAATTTTATTTTAATATAGGGACTGCGAGGACTGCAAGGTGATGTTGGACCTCCTGGAGAAATGGGCATGGAGGTAAATTTTTTGTGGCTAGTTCTTGTTCATAAATATTCTACTTTTTGTAAGACTCTAAGGTAAAATTAATAATTAAATATATACTATGAGGAATAATTCTATAGTATTGTTTCATATTCAGAAAAAAACCTAAAATTCCATTAAAAGCAGAGATGATTATTATATGTCTAATTTTATACATATAAAGTTCTATTCTAATAATTACCTCATTGAAATGACAGAACAAAAAGTAGATAGAGCTTTCCCTTCACTGATTTAAAGTTGACTTGATAACCTTTCATCCTAAGATATTATATGCCCTGTATAGAAGAATACTGAGACATTACCCAATTTGGGATATATTTTGGAATTATAAGCCAAATTTGTTATAAATATCCAATTATTTTATTTCCATTGTTTGTAACTTTAGCACTAAATAAATCAAACAAATTCTTTCCTCCCTTGGCTGCTGTGAAACTGCTCTCTCTTGTTGCCACTTCACCTTCTCATTAGCCTTTCTCAGTCTTGACCTGAAGTTGCCCTTTTACTTCCTTGGCTTAGTGATCATATTATCACAGTGACTTTAAGTACCAATATTACTCTGATAGCTCTCAACTTGGTAGCTGTATTTTATACCTCTCTCCTCAGATTCAAGTATTGATTTCCTGTTATCTTTTTAAACATCCACGTAGATATCCCACAGACATCTACAATTCAAAATATCTAAACCAAATCCATTACTGTCCCACTGTTCTTCCTCTGTTTAATTCCCATCTCAATGAAAGATATCCCTTATACCCAATAACCCAAAACTAAGAGTCATCCTAGACTCCTTCTTCTACCTAATCCTCTCAAATCAGTGACCATTTCCTTTTGAATAGGCCTGTCCCTGCCCATTCTCTCTTAAATCTACCCTTTCCTTTTTATCCCTATTGCCAGTGTAATAGCCCCTACACTCTCATGCCATGTCTCCTCCAACTCCTATAATTCCATCTTCTACTTGTTGCCAGTTTATCTTTCTTATATCATTCGTTTCCTTTAAATGTTTCAAGAGCTCTCATGGCCTTTAGGATAAAATGCCAATTTCTTAACATGATAAGTAATGGTTTACATGATTTAATTTCTGCAGACCTGTTCACCTGTGTCCCCAATAAAACTCTTCTCTTCCCTAAAGGGAAGGGAGGGGCACACATAGCATGCTCATAAATAAGGTAAATATCTCTTGGAGACAAAAATAGTTGTAACATCAAGCAATAGTAGGAACTTTAGGCCTGGAAATAGCCAGAGGTTGCAAGAACTTCTGTGTTCTCAAAGTAAAGAAAACTGAAAGCCTCCTAACAAAAATGGACCCACCATGAAAGAAGGCTGGAAAAGAAGCTCTGTGTGTGTGTGTGTGTGTGTGTGTGTGTGTGGGTGTGTGTGTGTGTCTTTTATAACGTGAATAAATTTATCTCTTATTTGCATGATATTTTTATGAAACCAATAAGGAAAAGTGAATTTTTTAAGTAAGTAGATTCCTGAAGGCACTACAGAAAGGGAAAGGAAGAACAAATCCCTTTAGATGAGGTTTAAAGGATGAGAGAAAGGATTAGAAGAAATGGATCTTAAAAGTCCTAATTTTAGATGAAGTTGTCTTGACATTTGAACAATTAAAGGGTGTCAGAAAGTATCTGTTCTTATGCTATGAAGTTTATAAAGGGACAGCAATTATGCCCTTTTGGACACAGGTATCTCACCCTTGAGTTCAGTGTTACCACCATCTTCTCATGAGATTGCTATTGCCTTTGTAATCTGTTAAATGATTCTCTTGTAGGGACCTCCAGGCACTGAGGGAGAGTCTGGTCTGCAAGGTGAACCAGGTGCAAAGGTAACCTTCTAAAAAATAAAGGAGAATCTCTAAACTTTCACCATTGAACCCCCTACATTTGCTACCATTGAATCCCCTACATTTGCTACCATTGAATCCCCTACATTTGCTAACTTGAAAGCAGATAAAAACAGGAAATGTTTTGGAACTCCTATTCCTTATGACAGCAGTCCCCAACCTGTTTGGCTGGCACCAGGGACAAGTTTCATGGAAGACAGTTTTTCCACAGATGGAAGCAGAGCAGGGGATGGTTTCAGGATGAAACTGTCCTACCTCGGATCATCAGGCATTAGATTCTCATAAGGATTGAGCAACCCAGATCCCTCGAATGCACAGTTCACAATAGGGTTCGTGCTTCTATGAGAATCTAATGCTGCCACTGATCTGACAGGAGGTGGAGCTCAGACAGTAATGCTGGCTCACCAGCTGCTCACCTGCTGTTTTGCGGTGCATTTCCTAACAGGCCTTGGACAGGTACCCTCTACGGCCCAGGCGTTGGGGAACCGTGCTGTATGGCATGCCCTCCATAATTAGCCATGCAGTCTTAGTAGAAAAGAGTTTAATCTTTCCCTTTGTTTCTTCAGGGAGATGTTGGACCTGCCGGCAGTGTTGGAGGAACTGGGGAACCAGGTTTACGGGTGAGTGCCCCCTTGAAACTCTTTTAATACACTAACCCACTTCTTTCAGAGGCTCAAAACTTATTATTCTAAACACTCAAAAAATTGGATAATAAACCTTTCTGATACGTTATAGAAAATGTTTGGTTTTATTTCATAATTTCAAAAGCTGCATCCCAAACCTTGTCCCTATTCTAATTTAGTAGTATTTACAGTCTTAACCTCATATGTCCTTTTCTCAAAATCAGGTATACTTTGTAGAACCCTTACCAAAAATGTGGAGTCACTGTGATTGTCACTAATGTTAGCATTAAGAAGAAATTCACAAATACCAGTGAACAACTCTCAGAATAGTTCCTGACCTAACAAGATTGAAATCTAATTTATAGATTTAACTTGCTCTAAAAAAAAACCAAACCTATGATCATGCAAAGTTAACAAGATGCAAGGACATAATTGTAAATTGTTGCAATTAGATAGCTTTGAGAAGTTATGCTAATATAGACAGCCTTTATTTTGAGCTGTGGTAAGGAGTTTTTTCCTAAGATAATAGTGCCCAAGATAATTTTAACAGACATTTATTCACTAAAAGGCAAAGTAGGGAGATATATTTTGCATCTGGCTTCTTCCTTTTTACTTTCTCTTTTTTGGGTGGGGTGGGGTGAATGGGAAAGATGGAGCAACTATAAATATGCACTAATTAATTTACTTTTAAATAATTTTAGTATCAAGAGAGCCAGTCCTACTTTAATAGCTTCATAAAGTATGGCTCTACATTTCTGCAAGTTCCATATCTAAAAGACAACTAATTAATGTACCGGAGCCTTAGTCTTTTTTTTTTTTAATGTACTTTAAGTTCTAGGGTACATGTGCACAACGTGCAGGTTTGTTACATATGTATACATGCGCCATGTTGGTGTGCTGCACCCATTAACTTCTCATTTACATTAGATATATCTCCTAATGCTATCCCTTCCCCCTCCCCTACCACACGACAGTGTGTGATGTTCCCCTTCCTGTGTCCAAGTGTTCTTATTGTTCATTTCCCACCTATGAGTGAGAATATGCAGTGTTTGGTTTTTTCTCCTTGTGATAATTTGCTGAGAATGATGGTTTCCAGCTTCATCCATGTCCCAACAAAGAACATGAAATCATCCTTTTTTATGGCAGCATAGTGTTCCATGGTGTATATGTGCCACATTTTCTTAATCCAGTCTATCATTGATGGACATTTGGGTTGGTTCCAAGTCTTTGCTATAGTGAATAGTGCCACAATAAACATACATGTGCATGTATCTTTATAGCAGCATGATTTATAATCCTCTGGGTATATACCCAGTAATGGGATTGCTAGGTCAAAGGGTACTGGGTCAAGGATCTAGTTCTAGATCCTTGAAGAATTGCCACACTGTCTTCCACAATGGTTGAACTAGTTTACAGTCCCACCAACAGTGTAAAAGTGTTCCTATTTCTCCACATCCTCCTCTCCAGCATTTGTTGTTTCCTGACTTTTTAATGATTGCCATTCTAACTAGTGTGAGATGGTATCTCATTGTGGTTTTGATTTGCATTTCTCTGATGGCCAGTGATGATGAGCATTTTTTCATGTGTCTGTTGGCTGCATAAATGTCTTCTTTTGAGAAGTGTCTGTTCATATCCTTCGCCTACTTGTTGATGGGGTTGTTTTTTTCTTGTAAGTTTGTTTGAGTTCTTTGTAGATTCTGGATATTAGCCCTTTGTCAGATGAGTAGATTGCAAAAATTTTCTCCCATTCTGTAGGTTGCCTGTTCACTCTGATGGTAGTTTCTTTTGCTGTGCAGAAGCTCTTTAGTTTAATTAGATCCCATTTGTCAATTTTGGCTTTTGTTGCCATTGCTTTTTGCGTTTTAGACATGAAGTCCTTGCCCATGCCTATGTTCTGAATGGTATTGCCTAGGTTTTCTTCTAGGGTTTTTATGGTTTTAAGTGTAACATTTAAGTCTTTAATCCATCTTGAATTAATTTTTGTATAAGGTGTAAGAAAGGGATCCATTTTCAGCTTTCTACATATGGCTATCCAGTTTTCCTAGCACCATTTACTAAATAGGGAATCCTTTCCCTATTTCTTGTTTTTGTCAGGTTTGTCAAAGATCAGATGGTTGTAGATATGTGGTATTATTTCTAAGGGCTCTGTTCTGTTCCATTGGTATATATCTCTGTTTTGGTACCAGCTGTTTTGGTTACAGTAGCCTTGTGGTATAGTTTGAAGTCAGGTAGTGTGATGCCTCCAGCTTTGTTCTTTTGGCTTAGGATTGTCTTGGTAATGCAGGCTCTTTTTTGTTTCCATATGAACTTTAAAATAGTTTTTTCCAATTCGGTGAAGAAAGTCATTGGTAGCTTGATGGGGATGGTATTGAATCTATAAATTACCTTGGGCAATATGGCCATTTTCACAATATTGATTCTTCCTATCCCTGAGCATGGAATGTTCTTCCATTTGTTTGTGTCCTCTTTTATTTCCTTGAGCAGTGGTTTGTAGTTCTCCTTGAAGAGGTCCTTCACATCCCTTGTAAGCTGGATTCCTAGGTATTTTATTCTCTTTGAAGCAATTGTGAATGGGAATTCACTCATGATTTGGCTCTCTTTTTGTCTGTTAATTGGTGTATAAGAATGCTTGTGATTTTTGCACATTGATTTTGTATCCTGATACTTTGCTGAAGTTGCTTATCAGCTTAAGGAGATTTGGGGCTGAAACGATGGGGTTTTCTAAATGTACAATCATGTCATCTGCAAACAGGGACAATTTGACTTCCTTTTTTCCTAACTGAATACCCTTTATTTCTTTCTCCTGCCTAATTGCCCTGGCCAGAACTTCCAACACCATGTTGAACAGGAGTGGTGAGAGAGGGCATCCCTGTCTTGTGCCAGTTTTCAAAGGGAATGCTTCCAGTTTTTTGCCCATTCAGTATGATATTGGCTGTGGGTTTGTCATAAATAGCTCTTATTATTTTGAGATATGTCCCATCAATACCTAATTTATTGAGAGTTTTTAGCATGAAGGGTTGTTGAATTTTGTCAAAGGCCTTTTCTGCATCTATTGATATAATCATGTGGTTTTTATCTTTGGTTCTGTTTATATGCTAGATTACATTTATTGATTTGCATATGTTGAACCAGCCTTGCATCCCAGGGATGAAGCCCACTTGATCATGGTGGATAAGCTTTTTGATGTGCTGCTGGATTTGGTTTGCCAGTATTTTATCGAGGATTTTTCCATTGAAGTTCATCAGAGATATTGGTCTAAAATTCTCTTTTTTTGTTGTGTCTCTGCCAGGCTTTGGTATCAGTATGATGCTGGCCTCATAAAAAGAGTTAGGGAGGATTCCTCTTTTTCTATTGATTGGAATAGTTTCAGAAGGAATGGTACCAGCTCCTCCTTGCACCTCTGGTAGAATTCGGCTGTGAATCCATCTGGTCCTGGACTTTTTTTTGGTTGGTAGGCTATTAATCATTGCCTCAATTTAGAGCCTATTATTGGTCTATTCAGGAATTCAACTTCTTCCTGGCTTAGTCTTGGGAGGGTGTGTGTGTCCAGGAATTTATCAATTTCTTCTAGATTTTCTAGTTTATATGCATAGGGGTGTTTGTAGTATTCTCTGATGGTAGTTTGTATTTCTTGGGATCGGTGGTGATAACTCCTTTATCATTTTTTATTGCATCTATTTGATTCTTCTCTCTTTTCTTCTTTATTAGTATTGCTAGTGGTCTATCAATTTTGTTGATCTTTTCAAAAAACCAGCTCTTGGATTCACTGATTTTTTGAAAGGTTTTTTCTGTCTCTATCTCCTTCAGTTCTGCTCTGATCTTAGTTGTTTCTTGCCTTCTGTGAGCTTTTGAATGTGTTTGCTCTTGCTTTTCTAGTTCTTTTAATTGTGATGTTAGGGTGTTAATTTTAGATCTTTCCTGCTTTCTCTTGTGAGCATTTAGTGCTATAACTTTCCCTCTACATACTGCTTTAAATGTGTCCCAGAGATTCTGGTATGTTGTGTCTTTGTTCTCATTGGTTTCAAAGAACATCTTTATTTCTGCCTTCATTTCGTTATGTACCCAGTAGTCATTCAGGAGCAGGTTGTTCAGTTTCCATGTGGTTGAGCAGTGTTGAGTGAGTTTCTTAATCCTGAGTTCTAGTTTGATTGCACTGTGGTCTGAGAGACAGTTTGTTATAATTTCTGTTCTTTTAAACTTGCTGAGGAGTGCTTTACTTCCAACTATGTTGTCAGTTTTGGAATAAGTGTGATATGGTGCTGAGAAGAATGTATATTCTGTTGATTTGGGGTGGAGAGTTCTGTAGATGTCTATTAGGTCTGCTTGGTGCAGAGTTGAGTTCAATTCCTGGGTATCCTTGCTAACTTTCTGTCTCATTGATCTGTCTAATGTTGACAATGGGGTGTTAAAGTCTCCCATTATTATTGTGTGGGAGTCTAAGTCTCTTTGTAGGTCTCTGAGGACTTGCTTTATGAATCTGGGTGCTCCTGTATTGGGCGCATGTATATTTAGGATAGTTAGCTCTTCTTGTGGAATTGATCCCTTTACCATTATGTAATGGCCCTCTTTGTCTCTTTTGATCTTTGTTGGTTTAAAGTCTTTTTATCAGTGACTAGGATTGCAACCCCTGCCTTTTTTTGTTTTCCATTTGCTTGGTAGATCTTCCTCCATCCCTTTATTTTGAGCCAATGTGTGTCTCTGCACGTGAGATGGGTGTCCTGAATACAGCACACTGATGGGTCTTGACTCTTTATCCAATTTGCCAGTCTGTGTCTTTTAGTTGGAGCATTTAGCCCATTTACATCTAAGGTTAATATCGTTGTATGTGAATATGATCCTGTCATTATGATGTTAGCTGGTTGTTTTGCTCATTAGTTGATGCAGTTTCTTCCTAGCATCGATGGTCTTTATAATTTGGCATGTTTTTGCAGTGGCTGGTCCTGGTTGTTCCTTTCTGTGTTTAGTGCTTCCTTCAGGAGCTCTTGTAGGGCAGGCCTGGTGGTGACAAAATCTCTCAGCATTTGTTTGTCCTTAAAGGATTTTACTTCTCCTTCACTTATGAAGCTTAGTTTGGCTGGATATGAAATTCTGGGTTGAAAATTCTTTTCTTTAGGAATGTTGAATGTTGGCCCCCACTCTCTTCTGGCTTCTAGAGTTTCTGCCAAGAGATCAGCTGTTAGTCTGATGGGCTTCCCTTTGTGGTTAACCCGACCTTTCTCTCTGGCTGCCCTTAACATTTTTTCCTTCTTTTCAACTTTGGTGAATATGACAATTATGTGTCTTGGAGTTGCTCTTCACAAGGAGTATCGTTGTGGTGTTCTCTGTATTTCCTGAATTTGTATGTTGCAGAGCCTTAATCTTTACCTCTCTACTTAAAGGGAGAAAATATGGAAACTCTCAAAATCTGGTAGAGTGGTCATAACTGAATCAAGTTTTATTAACCCATGTAAATTCAATATAACAAAGCACTATAACTTCATGAGATGCAGTATTTACATTTCTTGAACTCAGAAATGCAAGTCTAGCTATGTAAAATTCTAGAGCTACCAAATGGATATATATTACTTTAATTATCTAAAAATTATTAATATTCTGGGATCATCTTATATTTGAATTTATGATACTCTGAATCATGAAATCATCTTCAGAGCTATTCAAGGCAAATTAAATCATTCTCATTTTACTGTCAAATCCTCTTTAGAAATAAAGTAGTAGAAATAAGTGAACACAAATTTGCTATTTTCCATATATGCTATGGGCTAAAAATAAAACAAGATAAATGATATAGCAAAAAAAAATTCAATCATACTCTTTCTGCTACAAAATAGGGTGAACCAGGAGCTCCTGGAGAAGAAGGTCTCCAGGGAAAAGATGGGTTAAAGGTAAATTATACTTTTAACATTATATATAAAATAGATGTTTTGTAAAATCTTTAAAATATTAGACATAATTGTTTTTGTGTGACAAAAACCTGTTTATTATTGGCATAATTATTTCACTGTATTCCTTTATAGAAAACTTTTTTATTGCATTACAGGGAGTACCAGGAGGAAGGGGACTTCCTGGAGAGGATGGAGAAAAAGGAGAGATGGGCTTACCAGGAATTATAGGACCCTTGGGTAGATCAGGCCAAACGGGCCTTCCGGTAAGTACTGCTGGGTTCACTTTCAAATACTAAGTGAATTCACTGCCTGTATGTGTACACATGCACACACCTACACACACTCTGACCTCCTTATTTATCCAGTGGGTAATTGTATATGTGAAACTGTGGCTTGAGAGAAGGAAAAGTCAAGGACTGATTATCAGCCCTCCTAAGATCCAAAGAGGAAAGATACTTTTTGCATAAGCCATGTAACTTCTGTCATAAAGCATTTATAAAGGAATGTTTTATGTTGTCTCAAACTTAGTTTGATTAAATATTTTGGATCTTTATTCCTATAACTGACGTTATTGTTGTAGAGTAATATCGCAGCTCCAGGATGAAACAAGAAATTCTTTGCAAGCATAATATGAGCTATCAGATCTGATCCTGAATTTTTTATTACTTCAGAGGAAGTTCTAAACATCATTTTGAACAAATTCTCTCACCTCAAGACAAGTGGAAGATGTGAATAAATAATAAGAATAATGGCCAGGCCTGTAATCCCAGCACTTTGGGAAGCCGAAGTGGGTGGATCACCTGAGGTCAGGAGTTAGAGACCAGCCTGGCCAACATGGTGAAACCCCTCCTCCACCAAAAGTACAAAAATTAGCTGGGCACCATGGTGTGTGCTTGTAATTCCAGCTACTCGGGAGGCTGAGGCAGGAGAATCGCTTGAACCCAGGAGGCAGAGGTTACAGTGAGCCAAGATCGTGTCACTGCACTCCAGCCTGGGAGACAGAGTGAGACTCCATCTCAAAAAGAGAGAGAGAGACAGACCAAGAGAGAGAAAATAGCATCTTTTTTGCTTAAATGCTTAATTTATATTTATTATAGTCTTCCAGATACAGCCTATCTGGTCATTCTATTGTTTCATTTTACTGTTCCCTTTTTCTTGTCTCATATCTTTAAACATGGGTTCTCCTCAAAGTTATTGTCTTTACTTCTGTAAATGTTCATGCCTTTGGAGGTATTCTCCTATCTTGGGAGTCATCCCTTTTGACCCTACCAGAAAATGGTTTCTCTTTCTTCTGTACTCTGGCAGTTTTATTCTGCCTTTTAAAGATTGCAACATTTAAGCATGTGGGTCTCTTCCCCAAGAGAAAACATAGCTCTTCAAAACCAGATGCTCTGTCTTTACTCCTTCCCATAAACCACAGTGCTTCTGTGCTCCAGTATTTCCACATGGGGGCTCAGTAAAGACTGAGGAACTAATTATGAGTAAACTGATCATGCAGGCAGCCTGGAAGACAAAGAAGTGGTTACAGTGTTTATAATTTTCAGCTTTTTTTTCTGTCCTTCTCTTTTCCTCTGGTTTCTAACCTGCAGATCATTGAATGGGCCCTGCTCCAATCAGCTCAATTAGGTTTGCAGGACTAAGAGGAAAGCTCTATCTGGAAGAAAACAACAAATATCATAAATGAAACACAAACTAGCTGTCTTACCATTCATTTTTATCAATGACTGTAATTCCTTCAGCAGCAATTAAAATAATATTATAACACATCTACCCCCAAATAATAGCATATTTCAAAATAACATTTGAAGAATGAAGATAAACCAGAAGTATCAGATTATTTTTGAGCACTGGCAAATGGCAACTTTTTTCTTTCCAGTTTTACAGCAGTGATAAGTGCCCATTTCTTCTCTGTCCTGCCCTCAGACCTGGAGAACTGTGATGGGTGTTCCAGCACAGCAAATACAAAGTACTTAAGAATCCCAAAAACTTATCTTATTTATTTATTTATTTATGAGATAGAGTCTCACTCTGTCACCCAGGCTGGAGTGCAATGGCATGATCTAGGCTCACTGCAACCTCCACCTCCTGGGTTCAAGAGATTCTGTTACCTCTGCCTCAAGAGTAGCTGGGACTACAGGCACGCACCACCATGCCAGGCTAATTTTTATATTTTTAGTAGAGACGGGGTTTTACCATGTGGGTCAGGCTGGTCTCAAACTCCTGACCTCAAGTGATCCACCAGACTCGGCCTTCCAAAGTGCTGGGATTACAAGTGTAAGCCTCCATGCCCAGCTCCCAAAATTATCTTAAACATCATTAGTCCAAACATTAAACAATATAATTTCACTTATATACTGTCATAGAATCCTCCCAATAACCTATAGATGTTATTATTCCCTATTTTACAACTGGGGAAAAACTTAGAAAAAGCTAGGAGATTTGTAGAAGATAATATAGCAGATGGCACTGCTTTATTTATTTACTAAAGAATAATCACTAAAGAAATTATTAATAAAGAATCGTTTCTTTTAGACAGAGTCTCACTCTCACCCAGAAGTACAGTGGCATGATCTTGCCTCACTGCAACCTCTGCCTCCCGGGTTCAAGTGATTCTCCTGCCTCAGCCTCCCAAGTAGCTGGGAGTACAGGCACCCACCACCATGCCCACCTAATTTCTGTATTTTTAGTAGAAACGGGGTTTCGCCATGTTGACCAGGCTGGTCTCAAACTCCTGAACTCAAGTGATGCCCTTACTTTGGCCTCCCAAACTGCTGGGATTACAGGCATGAGCAGCTACACCCAGCCATTAAAGAAATTTCTTTATTTTCTGGTTCTGTGTCTCTAAGCCTTGCTTACCCATGGGTTAACCAGCTTTGGCCCCATGTTTTTCCTTTCTAGAGTTCTTAATAATTTTCATCTTTGTTAGAGGACTCATCCCTCTTCTATTAGTGTCAGGCCTGGACCCACAGAGAAGTCGGGTAACAAATGCCAAGAAAGTGTGATTATCTTCCTGATCATTCTTGTCAAATTTGTTTTCAGGTTAAAAAACCACCAACAGTTATTCATACTTTAGTATGTATATTTAAAAAATCAACTAGCATAGTTCTCTAGCAGAATCCTAAAAGTTTGTAGAGAGGGAAAAAACAGAATTAAGAAAAAGGAAAGTCTAAACATATACCGTAGAATACCACAGCAAGGAATCCCAAAGAGGAATGATACAGTATGACAGCTGGTGACGAGTAGAGCAGAGATGGAAATGGGACTCAAAACAAGGCATGGAAAAATGATAAACACAGATTTCATCTGCTTCATAATTTTTCCCAGGAAAAATCATGCCTAGTACACATCTTTGGTGCCTTTTTTTAGTAACACCATATGTGTGTTTTTTAATTCTTTTTGTTGTTCTCCTTGGAATTTTAAATGGCTTTCAGCTTGTAAACTCAATAAAAATACCATGGCATATTTTTTCAAAAGAATTTTGCAATCCAAGGAACTATTGCTTAATCAGACAGCCTAATGCTGGATTTATTTTTGCACTTTAAAAATTCTTCCTTAGACAGTGTCACAAAGATGCTACCTTGGATTTCTACAAAATAAATAAGAAAGAGAGTGAGAGAAAGAAATAAAACTTTTTTTTTTCAAGAAAAGAAAAGATCTCCTTACTTCCTAGAAGACTGCGGAATGAGATCTGGATTGAAAAATAAAGCAAGGGAAGCGTCAGTAATGAATTCCAAATCCAGGAGTTAGATTTCTTTAAACAGAAAAAAAAATTGTATATTTTATGCTTGAATCTTGTGCTAAAATGTTCAGTTGCCTAAATGCATAACTCTGCATGAGAAAAGAATTGGGAAGCATCTGAAAGGAAACATCTGCCTGACTTACGGTCTGTTATCTATGCTAAAAAATCTACCACTGTGTTATCTAAGATCTGAACAGATTTGTAACTATAAACTCCAAAGTTGGATGTATTAAAATGAAATTGTCCTGTTTTATCTGTTTAGGACAAAATTTGGTTGGATTTATTGAAATGTGGTTTTTACTATCTGTTTAAGGTGGTATGATATTAGGTAGAGGTAAATATCTTAAGGGAAGATAAAATGAAATAAAGTGACCTTCTCCAATAAGTTTTTTAAATAAGATCTTAAAAGTGAAGTCATAAAGATGAGAAGAATATCAATAGTTAGAAAAGAATGATAAGATATATGTTTCTTGTTTCTTTTTTTAATAGCAAATGTTTATAATGTCTATTTTTTATATATATACTTTAAGTTCTAGGGTACATGTACACAACGTGCAGGTTTGTTACATATGTATACATGTGCCATGTTGGTGTGCTGCACCCATTAACTAGTCATTTACATTAGATATATCACCTAATGCTATCCCTCCCCCTTCCCCCATCCCACGACAGTGTGTGATGTTCCCCTTCCTGTGTCAAAGTGTTCTCGTTGTTCAATTCCCACCTATGAGTGAGAACATGTGGTGTTTGGTTTTTTCTCCTTGCGATAGTTTGCTGAGAATGATAGCTTCCAGCTTCATCCAGGTCTCAACAAAGGACATGAACTCATCCTTTTTTATGGCTGCATAGTATTCCATGGTGTGTTCGTGCCACATTTTCTTAATCCAGTCTATCATTGATGGACATTTGGGTTGCTTCCAAGTCTTTGCTATTGTGAATAGTGCTGCAATAAACCCACGTGTGCATGTGTTTTTATAGCAGCTTGACTTATAATCCTTTGGGTATATACCCAGTAATGGGATTGCTGGGTCAAATGGTGTTTCTAGTTCTAGATCCTTCAGGAATCGCCACACTGATTTCCACAATTGTTGAACTAGTTTACAGTCCCACCAACAGTGTAAAAGTGTTCCTATTTCTCTACATCATTCTCTCCAGCACTTGTTGTTTCCTGACTTTTTAATGATTGCCATTCTAAGTGGTGTGAGATGGTATCTCATTATGGTTTTGATTTGCATTTCTCTGATGGCCAGTGATGATGAGCATTTTTTCATGTGTCTGTTGGCTGCATAGATGTCTTCTTTTGAGAAGTGTCTGTTCATATCCTTCACTCACTTGTTGATGGGGTTGTTTGTTTTTTTCTTGTAAGTTTGTTTGAGTTCTTTGCAGATTCTGGATATTAGCCCTTTGTCAGATGAGTAGATTGCAAAAATTTTCTCCCATTCTGTAGGTTGCCTGTTCACTCTGATGGTAGTTTCTTTTGCTGTGCAGAAGCTCTTTAGTTTAATTAGATCCCTTTTGTCAATTTTGGCTTTTGTTGCCATTGCTTTTTGTGTTTTAGACATGAAGTCCTTGCCCATGCCTATATCCTGAATGGTATTGCCTAGGTTTTCTTCTAGGGTTTTTATGGTTTTAGATCTAACATTTAAGTCTAGCATTCTCTTTGAAAACTGGCACAAGACAAGGATACCCTCTCTCACCACTCCTACTCAACATAGTGTTGGAAGTTCTGGCCAGGGCAATCAGGCAGGAGAAAGAAATAAAGGGTATTCAATTAGGAAAAGAGGAAGTCAAATTGTCCCTGTTTGTGGATGACATGATTGTATATTTAGAAAACCCCATCGTCTCAGCCCAAAATCTCCTTAAGCTGATAAGCAACTTCAGCAAAGTCTCAGGATACAAAATCAATGTGCAAAAATCACAAGCATTCTTATGCACCAATAACAGACAAACAGCTAAATCATGAGTGAACTCCCATTCACCATTGCTTCAAAGATAATCAGATATCTAGAAATCCAACTTACAAGGGATGTGAAGGACCTCTTCAAGGAGAACTACAAACCACTGCTCAATGAAATAAAAGAGGACAGAAACAAATGGAAGAACATTCCATGCTCATGGATAGGAAGAATCAGTATCATGAAAATGGCCATACTGCCCAAGGTAATTTATAGATTCAATGCCATCCCCATCAAGCTACCAATGACTTTCTTCACAGAAGTGTTTCTTGTTTCTAACATAGTTTCCTTGGAAACAATCAGTTGGGGATTTAGGGTCAGCATTAAGTGGCATTATGGAGTAAATGATTATCTAAATCTTTATCATCTGAATGGTTTCTGTGACTCTGGTGTTAGGCTTGTTTATTCTGAACAGTTTCATCATAAAGCAACACAAATAGCAAGCCCTGCACTGACCACTGTGTCCCTCATCTCCCACTAAAGAGCTGTACATTGTTGAGTGAGTCATTCTTTGATTTATATGTTCACACATGACACAAAACAAACGGGTTGGAGCTATGCAGAACTTCCCAAGATGGTTGTGTCAGGAGGGATGCTAAGTTAGTAGGGCCCCATTTTTTCTATTCCTGTATCAGTCAGGAATGGTCCTTGTATGTCTTTTTAACATAGATTTTTAACGTAGATTTTCTTTGGAAGTAAAGGTTCTAAGGCTTTAAAAAAATTCATTATCTTAGATTTTCTAAACTTTTATTCAGCCTTACAGACTGTGATTCTATAAAATATTTGTGTTCATTTGTGAATTCGATGAAGTTTTTGAGTACTTTCTATGAGCCAAGAACTCTGCTAAACATTAGGGATACAGTGGGGAACAAGACTACCAAGTTTCCTGATCCTCAAATGTTATAATCTAATGAAGAAGACTGACAGATTAAAAGATCACTGCAGATTGTGATAATGCAGTAATGGAAATAAACATACTAATGAAAGAGAATAACTGATTATGGGTAGAAAAGCCAACTAGTTAAAGATAGAGAACATATATCAGCTAGGGTAGTGAGAGAAGGCTTCTCTGAATAGGGGACAATTACATTGAGACATGGAGCGTAAAAAGGAACCCATCAAGCAAAGAACTGTGGGAAGATCCTTCAAGATAGATGAAGCAGCAATGGCCAAGATATAGAGGTGAGAATGAGCTGAGTATTTTTAGAAAACTAAAAGGGTATTACAGCTGCAGCATAATAAATAGTGAAAAGTTGTTTGAGATGAGCTTGAAGAAATAGGTAGGAAGTAGATCATGAAGGACTTTTTTTAAGCTATGATAAGAAATTTTGGTTTTATTCAAAGTGTGGTTAGTGTTATTGGCTATCTCAAGAAATTAAACGAATTACAGGAAAATAACAAAATAAATTTCATTTAGAAAAGCACATCATACACCAAGACAATTCAGTGAGAGAAAGAATGGTCTTTTCACCAAATAGTGCTGGAACAACTGGATAACCACATGCAAAAGAATAAAGTTGAACCCTTCCTTCTACTGCAGAAAAAAATGAACTCAAAATGAGTCATAGACCTAAATGTAAGAGCTAAAACTGTAAAAGTCTCAGAAGAAAACATAGGAGTACGTCTTCTAAGATAAATTGGACTTCATTAAAATTAAAAGATTTTTGGTTCATAGGACACAATCAAGAAAGTAAAAGATCAACCCACATAATAGGAGAAAATATTTGAAAATCATATATGATAAGGGACTTGTATGCAGAATATATTAACAATCTGATAATAAGATAATTAACATAAGTGAAAAATGGACAGACTTAAATATCTCCAAAGAAGATATACAAATGACTAATAAGTGCATGAAAAGATGCTCAATATCATTACAAATATCAGGAAAATGAAAATCAAAACCACAATGAGATACCACTTCATACCTACTAGGATGGTTAGTGTTAATGAGGATATAGAGAAATTGGAACCCTTATACATTGCTGATGAGATATAAAATCTGCAGTTTCTTTGTAAACCAGTTTGGCAGTTCTGCAAAATGTTAAACATGGACTTACCATATGACCCAGCAATTCCACTTCTAGGTACGTATGTCCAAGAGAATTGCATTTAAACAAAAACTTGTACATGAATTTTCACAGCACATGATTTATAAGAGTGAAAAAGTAGAAACAACCCAAATGGGCATCACCTGATGAATTAATAAATAACGTGAAATATTATTTGACAATAAAAAGGAATGGTGTACTAGTACATGGTACAGCATGGATTAACCTCGAAAACATTATGCTAAATGAAAGAAGCAATTCACTAGAAACCACATATTGAATTGCTTTTTGTTTATTTGTTTTTGTTTTTGAGACAGAGTCTTGCTCTGTCGCCCAGGCTAGAGTGCAGTGGCACAATCTTGGCTCACTGCAAGCTCCACCTGCCAGGTTCACGCCATTCTCCTGCCTCAGCCTCCCGAGTAGCTGGAACTACAGGCACCCACCACCACGCCTGGCTAATTTTTTGTATTTTTAGTAGAGATGGGATTTCACCGTGTTAGCCAGGTTGATCTCAATCTCCTGACCTCGTGATCCACCCACCTCTGCCTCCCAAACTGCTGGGATTACAGGCGTGAGCCACTGTGCCTGGCCCACATATTGTACTTTTATATGAAATGTCTTAAATAGGCAAATCTATACATACAGAAAGTGGATTAGTGGTTGCCTAGGGCTAGAGGGGTTGGAAAGAAATGGGGAGTGACTTCTTATGATAATGAGATTTTGGGGGGGAGTGACAAAAATGTTCTAAAATTGATTTTGGTGATGGTTACACAACTATGTGAATATACTAAAAATCATCTAATTGTACACATTAAATGGGCACATAATTCATATACATGATATGTGGATATCATGTATGAATATATAGTATCATGTAACTATCACATATGTAAATGTTAATTATTCCTCAATAAATCTGTTTTAAAAATAGATATGATGTGATACTTCTGAGACAAAATAGCTACTTTCACAAAGTCTAAAATAGGGAATCCCAACTGGTTCCTCTGTTTTATTAGTAAGCAACACCAAGCTGACTATTCTCAATCAACATGTATAAAATAGCATTTTTAAAGAGATGTGGTCTTGCTATGTTGCCCAGGCTGGACTTAAACTCCTGGACCCAAGGAATTCTCCTGCCTCAGCCTCCCAAATAGCTGGGGCTATAGGCACACACCAAAAAAATAGCATTCTTCTTTCTGTAATTATTGAATAAATCCATTTTAACATGTACATTGTAAAAAAAAAGTTGCTATTTTTCCTATATGCCCTGCAAACCTCTAGATACACAAATGGGTTGCAGTGGGCAATGTTAACTTTTAAAAGCCAACATTTTGGAGCAAAATATTTCTTACACATTTCAGGAAAAGCACTAAAATAAACCAGCCTACTAGCAGTGGAAATTTACACTTCCTCCTAAAAAAAATATAACAACAACATATCCTTGAAGAGAAAAATACTGAACAAATAACAGGGGGGACCTTTCTGATTATAATAACAAGAAAATACAATATAGAATAACGCAACCCCTTTTCTCACATATAATGGGTTCTTTAAATATGTGCAGAAGTTTACTGTGCAAAAAATTCCTAATAGATTCATATGTTCTGTTCCCTAGAAGCTAAAAAATATTATGAAAATCTCTCACTCTACTTTGCCTTTTACTCACAAACTTTGGTTTTACTTTCAACATTTAATGCATGTTCTTTAAAATGTTATTTTCTTACAAGTGAATACCTAATAGACTACCTTACTGTCTGATTAGGGCTAATTATTTTCAATTTTGGGCATACATTCTGTCATTCATTTATTCATTCATTAAATATGTATTAAGCCAGGCACAGTTATGAATGTTAATGTTACAGCAGTGAACAAAACAGACAAGGTTCATGCTGTCATGAAATTTGTAGGAATTTGTATTCTAATGTGGGAAGACAATTTCAACATGAGTGATAATTCTGGTAGTGATAAGTGCCATGAAGGAAATAAAGATTGAGTGCAGTGATTCATGCCTATAATCCCAGCGTTTGGGAGGCTGAGACGGGAGGAGCACTTGGGCCGTGGAGTTCAAGACCAGCCTGGGCAACATAAAGAAACCGCCATCGCTACCAAAAATTTTGTAAAATTTGCTGGGTGTGGTGGCTTACACCTGTGGTCCCAGCTACTTGGGGTGGGAGGATCTGCTTGAGATTGCTGGAAGGTCAGGGCTGCAGTGAGCCATGATCATGCCACTGCACTCCAGCCTAGGTGACAGAGCAAGACCGTCTGAAAAGAAAAGAAAAGAAGGAAAGGGAAGGGAAAGAAGGAAAGAAGGGAAGGAGGGAGGGAGGGAGGGAGGGAAGAAGGAAGGAGGGAAGGAAGGAAGGAAGGAGAAAATAAGGAGAAAATATGTTATTGGGATGTGGAGTGACCAGGTAAAGGGGTTACCTATTTAGGGTGGTCACAGAAGTACTACCTGAGGCTGCATTGAGCCAGGCATCTAAGCATAGAGAAAGCCACCTGTGTGATTATCTGAGGAAAAGAGATTTCTAAATAGAGGGAATATCTAATGCAAAGGCCCTAAGGCAGAAGGAGTTTTAAAAAGAGAAAAGAAAAAAATGAAAAAGAGCCCTGTATCTAGATTATAGTAAATAATTGGAAAACATGATGTCAGAGAAATGGTAGGAGCCAGATCATAGGGAATTATAGACCATGATAAGAGGTTTGGTGATTATTCTCATTGCAATGGACAGTCGTTTGGAAGGTTTTGAACAGGCAGAAGGGTATGATTAAAATTGTTAGTGATTATTTGGGCTATTGTGAAGAAGTGAGCTATGGGGTTAAAAGTGGACCAAACCACTTATAAAGCTTTGGCAGTAGTCTAGATGAAAAATGATGGTGGCTTGGAATGAGAAAACACAGTGATAGTGAATAATGATCAGATTCAAGACATATTTTAGAGGCATAGCTAACTGAATTTGCTCCTGGTTTAGATGTTGAGAAGATGGGATAAAGTAATAAATAATAAACCCTAGATTTTAGCCTGAGCAACTGAGTGGATAATCATGCCATTAAATGTGTAACAGAGCAACAAATTTGTACTTACAGATGTGCAAATATGTAACTTCTTTATTTCTGGCTCATCTGGTTTTCCTCACAAGCTCCTACTTACTGATTAGTGGAATGCAGTGGGGTTGCGGGGGGTGGCAGCAGGCAAAGAGAAAATTTAAAATCTGACTCAGTTGAATGCTTAAACTTAATCTAATCATATAAAGTAGTAGTTTCTTCAGGTGCTCAGACTATCAAGATGCTTAGTCTCTCAAGTGTATCAGTCCTTGACCTCTCTCTTTTACTCCTTTCCAACATTGAGTCTGTGTGTCTTGTGATTGCAAGGATGAGGATGCCTTGGATATTGATGCAGGTGTTATTTGTGCTAATTGGGACAGGGTAATCTTCCCTCACCGCCTACCCTGATGGTTTCTGCTGATGATGTTTACATCTAGTAATTTTCATTTTTTTCTTTGTCTTTTTTTTTTTTTTTTTGGAGAAGAGTGTTCCCTTGCTGAACTGGTCTCACATCAGGTCCCACTAATTTCTATAGATGTCTCTGAGGTCTGCTGTGGTCCTTATTCAGTACTAGCCAAGGAAACCTGCTCTTCAGCCCTTATTGTAGAGCTATATATTCCTAGAGTAGTGATCACCCTGTCCCTGCCACAAACTTCCCAGCTGTTTCTGAGTTGCCATCTACATCATATAGGAATCAAAGAGTAGCTCAGGAAAATTTAACCATATGGTCTTCCTCATTTTGACTTTGTTGAGTAACCATATTGACAGGGCTACCCACCAGGTGATATCTACAGAAGATACCTTTCAAATTCCAAATGAGTAATTGGGAACAAAGATCTCTCTCTGACAAAACTCAGAAAAGGGAAAATATGTCTCTCTCTCCTCCTTTGCCTTCCCACATTCTCCTGGAGCCAAAACAAACAGACAAACAAAACCTCTATGCTTCTCTTTACTTCCCCTATGTCATATCCTCATCCTTCTATCATCTAGTAAAAGCCTTATGGTAATACATGGAAAGTGTCTTCTCTATCACAGGACAGCTTTGTGTGCTAGGTGCTCCAGACTCAACTCATGAAATGTTAAAAGTTGGAAACAAGGAAAACAGAAAAATATTATTTTAAGGCATTCAGCCTTTGGGCATACAGACACCTGAGGCTGAACAGGCAAAGTCCTCATATTCAAAGAGGCAAGAAAGAAAACCATTTTACTAATTTTCAAATTTTGCCTTATTACAGTGGAGGTGGGGAAGAGTAGGAGGAAAGCAGTTTAGGGTTAGGAGGAGGGATTTAGAGACTTTGGTTTTTGGACGTGTAAAGTTTAAGATACCAAATAGAAATGCAAAGAGCTATCATTAGGTAGGGTAATCAGAAAGTCAGTGATGGAGTGAGAACAGGTGATATAATTAGGGAATCATTAGAATACAAATTTCTCAAAACCATACCATTAAATGGAAATTAATCAGTCTGCTCCTGAAAGACTTTTGGGTAAACAATGAAATTAAAGCAGAAATCAAGAAATTCTTTGAAACTAATGAAAACAGTGATACAACATACAAGAATCTCTGGGATACAGCTAAAGCAGTGTTAAGAGGAAAGTTTATAGCACCAAATACCTACCTACATTAAAAAGTTAGAAAAATATCTAATTAACAGCATAACATCACACCTAGAGGAACTAGAAAAACAGGAGCAAAACAAACCCAAAAGCTGAAATAACCAAAATCAGAGCTGAACTGAACAAAATGGAGATGAGAATAAAACATACAAAAGGTCAACAAAACCAAAACTTCATTTATTGAAAGAATAAATAAGATTTATAAACCATTAGCTAGACTAATAAAGAAAAACAGGCAGGGAGATGATCCAAATAAACACATTCAGAAATGACAAAGGGGATGTTACCATCAATACCACGGAAATGCAAAAAACCCTTAGAGTCTATTATGAACACCTCTCTGCACACAAACCAGAAAACCTAGAAGAAATTCATAAATTCCTGGAAACATACAACCTCCCAAGATTAAACCAGGAAGAAACTGAAACCCTGAGCAGACCAATAATGAGTTCTGAAATTGAATCAGTGACTTAGAAACCTACCAACCAGAAAAAGCCCAGGACCAGATTGACAGCCATATTCTACCAGAGCTATAAAGAAGAGCTGGTACCAATCCTACTGAAACCATTCCAAAAAATTGAATAGGAGGGATTCCTCCCTTATTCATTGCTTGAGGCCAGCATCATTCTGATATACAACAATAAAAAAAGAAGACTTCAGGTCAATATCCCTGTTGAACATAGATGCAAGAATCGATAACAAAATACTAGCAAACTGAATTTAGCAGCACACCAAAAAGCTAATCCATCATGATCAAGTAGGCTTTATTCCTGGGATGCAAGATTGGTTCAACATATGTAAATCAATAAATGTGATCCATCACATAAATATAACTAAAAACAAAAAACACATGATCATCTCAATAGGTACAGAAAAAGCTTTCAATAAAATTCAATGTGCCTTAATGTTAACCCTCAACAAACTTGACATTGAAAGTACATACCTCAAAATAATAACTGTCATCTATGACAAACCCACAGCCAATATTATACCTAATAGACAAAAGCTGGAAGCATTCTCCTTGAGAGATGGAACTCTCACCACTCCTACTTAATATAGTACTGGAACTCTCAGTCAGAGCAGTCAGACAAAAGAAAGAAATAAAAGGCATCCAAATAGGAAAAGAGGAAGTCAAACTCTTTGCAGATTATATGATTCTGTACCTAGAAAACCCCATAGTCTCTGTTCAAAGGCTCCTAGATCTGATAAACAACTTCAGCAAAGTTTCAGAATACAAAATCAATGTACAAAAATTAATAGCATTTCTATACACCAATAACATCCCAGCTGAGAAACAAATCAAGAATTTAATGCCACTCATAATAGCCACAAAAAGAATAAAATACCTACAAATATTTGGGAGGCCGAGGCAGGTGGAACACGCTGTCAAGAGATCAAGACCATCCCGGCCAACATGGTGAAACCCCTTCTCTACTAAAAATACAAAAATTAGCTGAGCGTGGTGGTGCACACCTTTAGTCCCAGCTACTCAGGAGGCTGAGGTGGGAGAATCGCTTGAACCCAGGAGGTGAGGTTGCAGTGAGCTGTGATCACACCACTGCACTCCAGCCTGGTGACAGAGCGAGACTTCATCTCAAAAAAAAAAAAAAAACCTAGGAATACAGTAACCAGGGAGGTGAAAGATCTCTACAATTAGAATTACAAGACACTGCTGAAAGAAATCAGAGGCAACACAAACAAATGTAAAAACCTTCTATGCTCATGGATAGGAAGAATCAATATTGGTAAAATGGCCATACTTCTCAAAAGCAATTTAAAGACTCAATGCCAGTCCTATCAGATTACCAAGAACATTTTTCACAGCATTAGCAAAAGCCATTCTAAAATTCTTATGGAATCAAAAAAGAGCCCAAATAGCCAAAGCAATCCTAAGTAAAAAGAATAGAGCTGGAGGCATCACAGTACCTGACTTCAAACTATACTACAAGGCTACAGTAACTAAAACAACATTGTACTGGTACAAAAACAGTTACACAGACCAATGAAACAGGTTAGAGAACCCAGAAATAAAGCCACACAACTACAACTATCTGGTCTTTGACAAAGCCGATAATAACAAGCAATGGGGAAAGTTTACCCTATTCAGTAGATGGTGCTGGGATAACTGGCTAGCCATATGCAGAAGATTGAAGCTGGACCCCTACCTTTTACCACATGCAAAAATCAATTTAAGATGGATTAAATACTTAAATGTAAAACCTAAAACTATAAAAACCTTAGAAGAGAACTTAGGGAATACTATTCTGGACATCAGCCCTTGCAAAGACTTCATGACAAAGATTCCAAAAGCAATTGCATCAAAAACAAAACTTGACAAATGAACCTAATTAAACTAAAGAGTTTCTGCACAGCAAAAGAAACTGTCAAAAGAGTAAACAGACAACCTAAGAACAGGAGACAGTATTTGCAAATTATGCATCCAACAAAGGTCTAATATCCAGAATCCATAAAGAACTTAAATCAATAAGCAAAAAACAAACAAACCCATTAAAAATGGGTAAAGGACTTGAACATACACTTCTCAAAAAAAAGACATACATTTGGCCATCAAGTATATGAAAAAATGCTCAATGTTGCTAATCATTAGAGAAATGCAAATCAAAACCACAATAAGATACCATCTCATACCAGTCAGAATGGCTGTTATTTAAAAGTCAAAAAATAACAGATGCTGGTGAAGTTGCAGAGAAAAGTGAACACTTATACACTGCTAGTGGGAATGTAAATTAGCTCAGCCACTGTGGAAAATAGTCTGGAGATTTCTCAAAGAACTTTAAAAGAACTACCATTCAACCCAGCAGTCCCATTACTGGGTATATACCCAAAGGAATATAAACTGTTCTACCATAAAGATGCATGCGCATTTATCTTCAGCGCAGCACCATTCACAATAGCAAAGACATGGAATCAACCTAGATCTCCATCAACAGTGGACTGGATAAAAAAAAAGTGGTATGTATACACCGTGGAATCCTATGGAGCCATAGAAAAAGAACAAGATCATGTCCTTAACAGCAACATGGATGCAGCTGGAGGCCATGATCCTAAGCAAATTAATGTGGGAACAGAAAACCAAATACCACATGTTCTCCTTAAGTTGGAGCTAAACCTTGAGTACACATGGACACAAAGAAAGGAACAATTAACATCAGGACCTACTTGAGAGTGAAGGGTGGGAGGAGGGTGAGGACTGAAAAACTGCCTATCAGGTATTATGCCGATTACCTAGGTGACAAAATTATCTGTACACCAAATCCATGTGACATATAATTTATCCACATAACAAACCTGCACATGTACCCCTTGAACCTAAAATAAAAGTTAGACAGAAAAAAATAAAACATAATACTGTGGTTACTGTGGCATGCGCCTGTACTTCCAGTAACTCGAGAGGCTGAGGTGAGTGGATTGCTTGATCCTAGGAGTTCAAGTCCCGCCTGGGCAACATAGCAAGACAATGTCTCTAAATAAATAAATAAAAGTAATATACAAAAATAGGTTCCATTCTTTTTCACCAGCAATGAGCAGTTAGATATTTTTAAATGCAATTTCCAACACAATTAGCCACAAAATTAAGTACCTAGCAATACATCTAAACAAAATATTTGTAAAAATGGTGTGGAAAATTGTGGAAAATTTTTACAATTAAAGAAATTATAATCATTTATTAAAGAACTAAATAAATGGACAGGTATTTTATATTCATGATAGGAAAACTCAATATTATAAAATTATCAATCTTCTCCTATATTAATGAATACACTTAATACAATTTCAATCAAAATCCCGATGGGAGTTTTAATAAAACTTGATTGATAAAAAGTGATTTTAAAATTTGTGTGGAAAACCAAAGGGCCAATATTAAGACAACTTTAAAGAATAAGTTGTGCAGAGGTGGGATGGTTGTGGAGGAGGTGGAAGAGAGAATCTGACCTATCTGATATAACTTATTATTGAAGCTAGAGTAATTAAGTTAGTGTCATACTCATTCACAAATAAACAAACAGACCAATGGAAATTGAAGATAATGTAGAATCAGATATAAGTATATTTTGAAACTTGATTTTTGATAAATTGATTATGCACTACAGATCTATAAGGAAATGAACAATTTAATAAATGGTACCAGTACAATTGGTTATCCAAATGAAAAAAAAAATACTCTCCCTCACACAAATGCGCACGTGCGCGCACACACACAAACACACACCCCGCAAAATTACATTCCAATTGATTAAAGGCTTAACTGTTAAAATCAAAATCTTAAAACTCTTGGGAGAACATTTAAGATAATATTTTATGACCTTATAAGGAAAGGGGAAGCAGTAAAGATTTCTTAAAACAAAGCACTAAAAGAAACAGAAAGAAAATATTAATGACTTTGACTGCATTAAAATTGCAAACTTGTGTTAGTCCAAAGTCATAATAAACAAGGTGAGAAAATAAGATACAAGCTGGGAGAAGAGATTTGTGATATATGGAATGAACAAAATATAAGTATGTATAAAAACAAATACATGTAACTAAATAAGACAGCCCAGTAGAATAACGGGCACAAGATAGGAACCAGAAATTCACATAGAGATATAGATGTCCGATAACTTTATGAGTAGCTATTCATTTTTCCATAATAACCAATAACATAAATTGAAATGATAACATCATTCTGCACCCATTTTAAGTCTCATACGATCAAGCATTATAGGAAATATGGAGTAAGTGGAACTCTTAAACATTGCCATTGAGGATGTAAATTGGCAAAATCACTTTGGAGAACAATTTGACAATATCTGATATGCTTGAAGATGCATATATCCTACAACCCAGCAATTCAATTCCAGGGTGCATACCCTATAAAAACTCTTGACATGAGCACATAGAGACAAGAACAGGGTGTTTATTCCAGCATTGTCTGTAATAGCAAAAGAAAGCCACCAAACATTAACCAATGGGAAAAATACTTAAGTTGTGGTTTGATAATAACATGGAATCCTGTAGCATTTTTTTAAGTAAATGAATTAAAGACACAGTAATTTCAAAACAAAAATGTGTTAAAAAGAAGTTTCAGGAGAACACATAAAGTATGATACCGCTTTTTAAAAATTTTTAAAGATACAAAATACATATTACTTGGGGATACAAATGGAGTAAAATTATTAAGAAATGTGTAGGAACAATAAAATTCAAGACAATGATTGCACCTGAGTAGGGAAAAAGGGTGATGAGTTTGGATAAGTATATGTTTAATGTGGGGCTTCAATTATATGTATATATATATGTGGATATATATATATACACATACACATAGACATACACATATATTGGTTCTATTTCTTCAAGTAGATGTAGGTAAACGGGCTTTCATTGTACCTTTTAACATCTTTACATGTACTTAAATATTGTGTAATACACTTTTAATAAACAGCAGAAGTTAATAACGACTAGCATATTTTGAGCTCTTCATCATAAGTCTAGTCCTTTCTAAAGTTTACATGCATTCTCTTATTTGCTCTTAGTCTTTGAAGAGGTTCTTTTATACCTCTTTTATTTAACAGGAATCTGAGGCCTTTAGAAATTAAATAATCTACCTACGACTGTATAGGTAGGTGTTAGGTGCCAGAGCCAGAATATGAAATGGGAGCAGTCTGACTTTTAAAAGCTCACACCTTTAATCTCTATGAAGATTAATCAGCCTCTTTTTGAAAGGCCTCATTAACTTCAAAGAAGTCCTCAGGCTAGTGCAACTACAATTTCTACCTCTGGATGCAGCTATAACTACAGCAATAGAGCACAACAGCTTTGGCCTCTAAATTCAGTGATTTTCTGAGGCTAGAAGAGCATTTGCTCAGGAGCACAGGGTATGAGTCATTTCCTTAGGTATCTGTTTATTCGTTCAACAAATATTTATCTAGAGCCTACATAGCACAGTGGTAAACCACAAGTTATTTCTTGTCTACATCATTTTTGCAATTTGCCAAGCTTTTGGGACACAAATTTGAGATTTCCATTTTCATTTCCAGCAAATGCAGGGAATGTTGTGATTAATTATTAGCCATTTTAGAACTTGCAACCTGGCTTACTGTGGAACTCGCTTAAGCCTAACCATTGTTTACCTGAAAATTCATATAGTGCCCCACTTTTACTTAAAAAAAAAAAGTGTATATTGAAAACTTTTAATATACTTTTAGCTACACAAAGGACAAATTGAAATGAAAATATTATTTTTAAGTTTTATATGATTACCTCCTTTTTCTCTCTGTATTTCCTTCTTTTTTTCACAGATCAACGAATATCTCTTTAACTCTTTCTACTCCAGTGAGATTTTGAGATTTTCCTTGACCACGTACTAGACACATTGAAATTTTCCTTGACCATGTACTAGATGTGTTTTATACTCTGTACTTTCTTTCATATGTGTGTGGAGACTTCATTGGATAGGCAGAAGTCCTGTACTTTCCACAAGATGCTGAGCTCCCAGTAGCTGATAGAAATGCTGAGATGGATGCCTTTGGGTTTATACTTTTTTATTTTTGTTAAACATGTTTTACAGCCTGTGACATAGAAGGCATGGGTTAACTTTAATTACATTCTCTCTAATTAAAATGGGTATACTGAATCTAAGTAATGTTCCACCAGAATAATGAACAGTGTAATTAAGACTCTCTTGGCCAGTTTGTGCGTGTGAACTTTATAGCTAATAACAGCTGCACCTCTAAGTCATTGTGACCTCTTTTTAAATGATACAAACCTAATAATGTGAAAACTAACCCTCATTTTTACTTCTCGTCCAATCCAATCCAGTGATTATCTGATAGAAGTATTCAAATACTCCATCTCATCTTTTCTTTAACCATTTATTTCCTTTTTTATATTGAATATTTTAGGGACCTGAAGGAATTGTGGGAATTCCAGGGCAAAGAGGTCGTCCAGGAAAAAAGGTAATTTTTTACATCTTCTTATGCAGGTTTTCTTTCTTCTGATGTGCCCAGAACTCCGTAGACTGCTGTAATGTTTTTAATTTGAACTAGATAGTAAAGTAGTAAAGAATTATAAATGTTGCTTTAAAAGATACATTTATATAAATTAATATTTAATTTCAGTTAGGAGTACTTATTATCGTGATTATTTGAAGGCAAATTTTCCATTTTGTAGTTTGTAAAAAATTTTGGCTTTTCCTTCTTTCTCTTGTTTGCCAAAAATTCTTTTAGTAGACCATGGGCAAGAAGAAAGATAAAAGGAAAATACTATACCATTTGCGCTTTTCAATGACAACTTTAGTAAAGTATTTGAGGGAAGAGAATGTAACTATAATTATTTGTTGTCAATGTGTTTTTCTAAGTTGGTTTTATTTTTTCCATGTATGAAGAACTACAAATCAAGAATATTTTTATTTGCTTACTTTATATTTTACTAAAAAATTGGTTGTATTTATAAAATTTTAGTACATTATAAAGAAAATGTATATTTATATAAATATGGAATCAATCTATTCAAATATTGATGAAACATAGAAATGGTTTTCCCATTGGACTATGACATTTTAGAATTATTTATTATAATTAACTTTAAATCACACCATATTTTGATTTCCAGAATCCAATTCTAGCATTCCTGCTGATATATACCTAATCAGTCTTTCTCAGAATTTTTAGACAATAGATAGGGGTAATGATGAAGAGAAATGAATGAGGTAACATTTAATTGCCATTCTTATCCATTAAAAATAATTCCAATATTGAAGTTTCTTTCCTCATATATAGTGTTATGTATAAAATCAACATTCATAGTGAGACAGTGCAAGTCTTTGTATAATAACAACCTGCACCCCTGGAAAAATAAAATAAAGCCTCTTAACTGTTATGAATCCCAAAAATTTCCTGTCCAACTGTGTTCACAGTAGTTTTTATTTGTGTCTTCTTGTTTATCAATAATAGAACAGGTTGGTTCTCACTTAGGAAAATGAAGAATAACACAATGTTGTTTAAGAGCAGCTATATTTTGGTGCTAAAGAAAGGTCAGTTTGTTGGCCGGGCGCAGTAGCTCACACCTGTAATCCCAGCACTTTGGGAGGCCGAGGTGGGCGGATCGCTTGAAGTCAGAAGATTGAAACCAGCCTGGCCAATATGGTGAAACCCTGTCTCTGCTAAAACTACAAAAATTAACTGGACGTGGTGATGGGTGCCTGTAATCCCAGCTACTTGGGAGGCTGAGGCAGGAGAATCGCATGAATCCAGGAGGCAGAGGTTGCAGTGAACTGAGATCTTGCCACTGCATTCCAGCCTAGGTGATATAGTGAGACTTGGTCTCAAAAACAACAACAACAAAAAAGAAAAGTCAGTGTGTCTAATAGAAAACAGAAGATAATTAGTTTTCTGAAAGATGTAAAGTGAAGTAAAAATGTTACAGATTTTTCAAGGCATACTCCAAGCCAATGAGTGATGATCCTGAATGTACAGAACTGCACACTGGAGCTCTTTTTGTATTGAACAGACCTTGTTGCACTGAAATTCTCTATAGAAACAGACTTTCCAAAGAGCTTATGATTTCTTATAGTAACAACACATACATGCATACTTACATACATATATAGCAAAATTAAAAAGTAAAAAACGGTTATTTGGATTCAACATGAGCACCAGATGCCCCCTGCTTGTTTGGTCAAAAATTTTTTTTTATCTTTTTCCAAAATTACTTTTATTTTTAAAATAACTTATATAGTGATGGTATGTTATTGTTGTTAATGGTGATCTGTAATACTGTTAACCAGATAATCCTCAGGAGCTATTCAGGAATATGATATAGTTAATTAATCTAAGTATAAATTTTTTTCTTGCTTTTCTCTCTTAATAATGTCATCCACAGGGTGATAAAGGACAAATAGGACCCACAGGAGAAGTTGGAAGCAGAGGTCCTCCTGGAAAAACTGGGAAAAGTGGTCCTAAGGGTGCCAGAGGAACTAGAGGTGCTGTGGTCAGTATTTGACTTGCTTCCAGAACTGAGTCACTGTGAATGGGAAAGAAATGTATCCATGCCCTTAAAGTTTCATCCCTTGATTAGCTTTACAGAGAAAGCAATAGTTCCATTGAAAATAATCTACCTCCATGGGATGTGGAGAATTGTAAGCATTCCACAGTACTTAAACGGCTTAGTGGTTTCTGGACATGAAAAAGGAAAGAGAAAAAAATGAAAATGGAAATAAAATATGAAATGAGGTTTTAAAAAGTAAGATTATAACTCCTAACCAAACTAGGAAATTTTATATGGCCAGCACTTAAAATTGGGATTTAGTATCTGTATAAAACTATGCTGTCATGGTTGACAAATTGCTCTGAAAATTAGGTTTACTTGAAATGGATTTTCTTTTTCTGGTTGGAAACAAACCTGCTTTATTTGGATATTATTTTTCTAACCAATTGTGATAAATCTAACATCTATTTTTATCTTTAATCTTTCTCAGGAACTTTGCATGATGTTAGGAACAAGTATAGCATGATACTTATGAACTCACATATTAGCAAAATTATATTGCGAATGTATTTAGACCTGTTCTGAAAGTCACAGCATGAAAGAGATGCAAAATATTTAAAAGATTATCTAATTGAGTCTTCTGTTTCATAAGCTTTTTTACAAAATGCATGCGTATTTCCATTTAGTGTAGTCTCCATTTAAATGTCACAAGTGCTAGACTTTTCACTAAGGCTTTTTAGAGATCACTGCATAATCCATTTGTTGTCTGAGGAAAGTTTGCCTCAGGCTTATTTTCGGTATTCCATTCCTTACTGTGATCTAGGCCTTTCTTACTTTCTTTTATTTAAATTACTAGCATTTCTCTGTCTTTGACCTGTATACAAAAACATTTTATAATGTTATTAATTTTTTAATTTGACACGTTCCCAACCTACCTTCCCAAGAGGTTTCATCAAATTTACACTCCCACCATCAACATTTCGTATTACTTCTTTTGATGTTCGCCAATCTGATAAGTGAGAATGTGTATTGCGTTTTTTCTATTTACACTTTCCCAATTGCACTTTTTTCTTATGGAAGTTGCCTGTTCATATATACTGCACATTAGATTGTTGCCTTTTTCTTATTGATTTGCAATCACTCCTTATATGCTTAAAATATTAATATATTTTTGTTAAATATGTTACAAAATATATTACAAATGCTTTTCTTTCTGCAATTTATCTTTTAATTTTGTATATCTTTTGCTGTACAGATCATTTTAATTTTTATATAGTCAAACTTGTCAGTCTTTTCCCTTTCAGTTTCTGTGTTTTATTTTATTAGAAATGCCTTCCCTACCTAAAGTATATAAGAATATTCTTCCATATTCTTCTAATACTTTTATAACTTTATTTTTACCTTAACTCTTTAAGATGTATGGAGGTTTTTGGTTTTTTTTGTGGGTATTTTTTTATATAAGGTGTAGAAGACTAAGTTTATTTTTTCCAAACTTATAGACAGTTGTTCCAATTCTATTTATTGAGTGGTCAGTCTGTTTTCTGCTTTTCTGAAATGCTTCCCTTACCATAAACTGAATTCTCAAATATTCATTAGTCTGTTTTTCTTCTACTTTATTCTCTGAATCTAGTAGTCTATTTCTGGGTCAATACCACACTATTTTACTTACTATACTATTGTGATACCTTCTGTTAGGGCAAATACTTCATAATTCATTTTACAAAAAAGTTTGGCTCTTGCTATGATTTCCTCTTTCACGTGAACTTTCAATTTCCTTCAATGCTGAATCTTGCTATAAACACCATATGTCTTTTTATTTACTCATATCTGCTTACATAGTCATCAATAAAATATTTCCCTTATCTCTGTTCTTTAATCTTTCTTGTTAAGTTTATTCTTAGTCTTTTTGTTTTTTGTTTTGCTTTGCTTTTGAGTTTTATTCTCAGTGTTAATATAATCCTTTTTCTGTTACATCAACTTAGTGGTGCTGTTGGTGCTATTATATTTTGATCTTATATCCACTTTAACGAATGTAGATGATTCTCATAGGGATTCTTTAGGTAAATAATATTGCCTCCCCTTATTTGCTTCTCTGAATTACTACATTGATTAGAACTTCTACTATAGCAGTGAATAGAAGTCATGATGAAGAAAACCTTGTCTTGTGGGCCTGTCTTTAGTGAAAATGCTTCTAATGCTTATAATATCAAGTGTTGTTTACAGTTGTTTTTTAGATATACCATTTATTTGTTTAAAGAAATTTCTTTTCATTCTTAAATGAGAGTTTTGACCAAGAGTAGATGTTGAATTTTATCAAATCCTTTTACAACATTTTTTTAGATAATCCCATAGTAGATGTTGAATTTTATCAAATCCTTTTACAACATTTGTTTAGATAAACCCATGCTTTCTCTCCTTTGTTTGTAAATATAAGAAAATTCCTTCGTAGATTTCCAAAAGTTGAATCAACCATGAGTTCCTAGGATAAATCTTACTTAGGTATAATTATATTATTATTTTAATGCAAATAGATTTCATTTTTTAACATTTTATTTAAGAGTTTTATTTTAGCTTATTGAATGTAGTTTACCTTAAGAGTTTTGCATTTGTATTTGTAAGCAAAGTAGGCCTATTTCTTCATTCCATCGTTCTTCATTCCATCCTTTTTTAATGTATACTATCATTGATTGGATTTAGGCATAAGTGTTAAGCAAGTCATATAAAATGGGTTGGTAAATTTTTCATATTTTTCTGTGCTCTGTAACAGTATGGAACATAGATATTGTGTCTGTTCTCCAAAGGTTTTATAAAACTTGCTATTAAAACAATCTGAGCCGAATGTTATTTTATTAGCAGTAGATCTTTGGCTTTCTTTTCAAATTTTGTATCTTCTGAAATAAATTTTTGAAATTTTTTCTCAAAAATTATCAATTTCAACTAGATTTCCATATTTAGTAAGTGAAACTTGAAATGAATATTTTCTTATAATTAATTTTTTTTCCTTTGGTTATGTCCTTCTTGTTTCTAATGTTGTTTTATCGTGTTTACTCTTTGCCATGATCAGATTTGCCAAATATTTTGCTCTTTTATTAGTCAGTTCAAAGTGTCTACTTTGTTTTTCAGTCAACTTTTTAAAATGGTTTTCTGATTCACTAATTTCTGATTCAATATTAATCTCTTCTTGAATTAAATGTCTGGCCCATTTATTTTATTTATTTAATAAATGCATTATGAAGCTACCTGTCCCTTTTGAGTGCCACTTTGGCCATATTCCCATATTTTTATGTTTGTGTTTTTACCATCATTTACTTATAAATAGCTTGCAATTTCAGAGTTTATTTTCTCCTGGACAAGAGTTATCTTAAAGGATCTTTCTTTTTCAGTAGATTTTTAATTTTTATTGCTCATTTTTAATTCCATTGCATTATAGCCAGAGGATGTGACCTATATGATTTCTGCTTTGAGGAAATTTACTAAAATTTTCTTTGAGGACTACTATATTCAAGTTTTGTCAAAAGATTCCTTTTTCTCTTTTCTTTTCTTTCTTTCTTTATTTCTTTTCCTTTTTTGGGGCTAATAAACAGTCCTAAGTATTTCTGTTAAATCAAGTTGTTAGCTAAGCTACTTAAATCCTTATAGCTTTCTTACTGTTTTTTTTCGTGCTATTTGAGTCATTGATTTCTGAAAACAGATTTTGAGATCTGTTCATCACATTTTCTCCCCACTTATTTTTGGGAGGTTACGTATTTTGCATATATATTTTAGGTACATTAAGGTTCATTTTTTCTTTTATGAATTGCATATTTTATTTCTTGTTATGTTGGCTCTAGAGTCACTTGAGTCAGCAGCAGCCTTTAGCATTGTCTGCTTTTGGGGCAACAGTTTCCACACGCATTCACTTATCTTCTAGGCAAATGCAATCATCAGTTACCCAGCACAAGTAGAATAGGAATACCTGACTCCTTTCCCCAGTTAGTCACCTGAACCTATCCTGCCCCTTCAATGTCTTGATTTCAGCATTTGAAATTTCCTTGAGACTACTTGCACATCTGCAATGATTTTTTTCTTTGCATATTTTCAGCCCTAATTTTCTGTCTCAAATTACAAAATTTTGGTCCACTGATGATGTTTACTTATTTTCCAGTGTTGTTATTACAAATAAATACCTTTCTTTTCTCTCTCTCTTTTGATGGATGAGACTATTGAAGCAAGCATGTGTCATTCAGCCATCTTGAGCTAATGAATACCGAGTAGTTACATTCTATTCTAGATTACTCACGTAGGTAATGGCTGAATTCTTATTGATGTTTTAAAATTAATTTTGTGCAATTCCTTTTTTAGACTGAAACTTGTTCTTATCTGGATGAGTCTAAATTTACTGATCAATGGTTAATAGTTGCAATGTGAACATTTTTAGAGCTGGGAATTTAAAGAAATCATCAAATATAGTGAAGCACTATGATTAAATGGGAAATACTATATATGCAGAATCAAGAGACTTAGTTCTAGTATGATATTTGGCAAGTCACATACCTATTCTGTGCCTTAATTTTCCCATCTTCTATTTGTTTTGAGACTCAAATAGGAGAGTCAATATGGAATCTTTTTGCTAATATGAAATATAGGACTTTTTCAGTTTTTTTTGTTTTTTTTTTTTTTACTTTTTCAATTGTCTGAGCAATCTATTCAGTAGGCTAAGGGCATTTGCTGATTAGTCTTTGACTTACATGGTTTCACCATCTATAAAATATTGATAATAAGAGTAATCATAGGGTAACTCTTACATGTAAGTTGTCAACCATTTCCCTTTTAATAACTTTGACGAGGACTAAAACCATATTCATCATAGCATCTGAAACTAACAATGAGTATGGACTTCTGGATCCCATAGTGACAATGTCAAAAACTCTCAGGTTGCACTCTCTAATATTCAGTGACCCACATCTGGCACAAACTTTGACAGATGTAAACCACATTTCCAATAATTTGTTAGGGAGCAGCAGGATTCTGACAACTGAAAGTATTTTTTTAATATGATTAAGGATGTTTATATCAGAAGTAAACCAAAAAGACATTTGTTGCAGAACTTTTTGTGTTTCAGAAAAAAAAATAGACAAAAGTTGGAGGGTTATTTTTTGCTTTCCTATTTCAAACTAGGTAAATTTCAACCATGAAAAATCTAAAGGTAACAATTTAAACAATAGGAGTACAAGTCTAATGATTTAAACAATTCTTTACTTTCTCTCTCTGACTAATATTTACTTTGTTTTTTAGGGACATTTAGGATTGATGGGACCTGATGGAGAACCAGGAATTCCAGGGTACAGGGTAAGTATTTCTAATTGAAAAAATATATTCACATGAAAACATTTTTATTAAAGATGATATCCCAAATATGCAAATTAAGATGAAATCTCTCTGATAAACCTTTCTAACATATTTAGGTCTCATCCTCCTAGACAGTGAATCCTATTTTTCCTTTCAGAATAATGCAGTATCTAATATCTAGGTAGAGCATGTATAAATGTCTACTTCTCCTTTCGTAGGGCCATCAGGGCCAACCAGGACCCTCTGGATTGCCAGGACCTAAAGGAGAAAAGGTTTGTGTATATATTGGCTTTTTAATCTTAAAGTTAAACATTGAGTTCATGACTTATTCCTGAAAGACTGCATGGAAAAATTTTCAAGGAATAAAAGAAGCACTTTTAAAGTTGAAAATTTTACTAATTCTGGAAGAAAAAAATAAATATCAAGGAGCTAAAATTTAAATAAATTATTAAAATATCTTCCATGGGTTGTTTCAAGACTGAGCTGAAATAATATATGTGAAAATATTTGTAGAGCTTTGTAAGAGTAAAATTAATTATTTAAAGAAATTGTAAGGCTCTAGATTAAATGATTAATTATAGTACATTTATATTAGAGTCTTTGGGGCAGGAGAGTCAGGATCAAGTGATCTTGACTGTTGCCCAGGTTGGACTCAAACCAAGCAAGCAATCCTCCCACCCCAGGCTCCTAAGTAGCAGGCATGACAGATGAGTACCACTGCACCTGGCTCATTTATATTAAAGATTAAAATTTTTTGATGATTTAGGAATAACTACAGCAGTATTCTTAATTTATGATATCATTGAAATCTGACACTTTAAGAAAATTCCTGAGCTGCTTCTTATATAATTAAAGGAGATTGATACCTCCAAGAAGAACCCTGTACAAATTACAACTCTGTATAAAATATCATAGGCTTAGTTTCTTACATCAAAGTTTTCCACTTAAAAAAAGATAACATCAAACTGCATTTTCTAATATACTTAAAAATAATAGGTTGTGTGTTTTTGATGTTTATTTTATTTATTGAGTTTTGTTTATAAATCATTATTTCATTTTAGGGCTACCCAGGAGAAGATAGCACAGTCCTAGGACTACCTGGGCCTCGAGGTGAACCAGTAGGTCTTTTTCTGAAATAATTCTAGTTATTCAAGATAAAATACAGTTATATAATAGATTCACAACACCAATTAAATCTTTTCAAGGAGTTTTATTTTGTTAGTTTTATAACATGGTTTGATAGGAGGGTGATATTTACGGTCACAAAATTTAAATGATATTAAAGTCTTTAATATGAAAAATATGCAGGTCACATTTTAGCATAATATATAGGGTTAATATAGTGACTTCCCAAATCTAACTTTCTGCATTGAAGGCATGATAACAACTTTTACAAAGATTGTCAGAAAACTTATACACTCTAGACATTTTAGGATACATATTTCTGTAATTATCACATTCAGATTTATTTCTAAATATTAAAAAAATCTTATCTATATACTTCTTATAGCAGTTTACACACAGTTGCCAAGTGATTTCAAAACCCCTCTAAGGAGTTATTAGAACCAATAACCTTTAAAGATTACTGATCTATAGCCTTCTTATTAAACATTTTAAGGGTTAACTATAACCATGGTCTCTAAAAAGTAGCTATTATAGCTTTATTTGAATAACTGTCTCTGTGTTCATGTTTGACTAAAACAATGTCTAAAGACCATATGTAAATTAAATGGATTAAATGAAAATTTTTAGTTCATAGAAATAAATATTATATAATTGGCTATATTTTCCATTTCTCACATAGTATTATATAGAGTAAAACAATCTTAAGGCACAAGGATCAGAATATGTAGTCATTCCTGATATTTTGACCTGGCTCTTTGGAGATGGTTGAAAGTTATACTTTGTTTTAGAAATAGACAAGAAAGATTCTAATTTTTCTGATTAAATCAAGCCATCTCATATAGAGGCAATAGATATATAGGTATCTAAAGGAATATGTAAGTTTCTTTATCAAATAATATTCTAGTCTCTCTAAACCACTAAGAGAGGGAAATATATGGAAATAATGTAAAAAATCTTAAAGCAAATGGAAAAAACTTGGCAAAAGGAGTATAGTAGTGGTTGTTTTTCCCAGATTTAGGTATGCCAGGATCAAAGAATGCCACCTAAAATGTAATAAATATATTAAAAGACTAGCATAACAATAGTAGTTTTATCCAGTAGACACGGGACAGGCATGAAACTTAAACCACAAAGATTCTAAATAATTAAAGCAGAGTCAGAGATTGTAGTGTTGACGTGTCTCTTACCTTTGTCCACGTAAGAGTAAATTAAAATTTGTCGATTAATGCTCTATAATAAATCCTATGCTTTTCCAACTAATTTCAATTTAAGTTTTTGTTCAGATGGTAGGTCCTAGTGGGTGCTGATATTTCTATTTCATTTTATAGTAGATAATTTGATGATTTATTATATTAAAGATTTTCTATTAGAAATATTCAGGAAAAGTAAGTCTGAGTTTATTAGATAATTTTTGGCTTAAGGATTAAAATTAATAAGTATAATTTTTTAGGTTAATTTATGTCTTGAGAATTAAAAATTTCACAATAGACTTATTCTGAGACTGTGTCTCCCTCTGTTGCCCAGGCTGGAGTGCTGGCTCACTGCAGCCTCAAACACCTGGGCTAAGTGATCCTCCCACCTCCCAAGTAGCTGGGACTGCAGGCTCGTGCCACCAGGGCCAGCTAATTTTTATTTATTATTTTTTAATTTTTTTTAGAGACAGGGTCTCTCTCTGTTGCCTAGGCTGGTCTCAAACCCTTGAGCTCAAGCGATCCTCCTATCTCAGCCTCCCACAGTGCTGGGATTACAGGCATGAGCTACCACACCCAGCCAACAGTAGACTTTCTCATGAAGAATGGTAAAGTAGGATTTACTATTTAAATCCCTTTTAAAAGATCACTTAAATATAATCTTTTGTAATTAATGGAATTATGTACTGAACTGTCCTGCTTAAATCTTTTTCAATCATTTTAACATTTAGTAAAAAAGTAAGTTACTTGGGCATCATTTATAACATACTGTACTAATTGAAACATTTTGTTGTTTTGTTGTTGCTGTTGCTGCTGTTGTTGTTTGTAACAGGGTCTCACTCTGTTGCCCAGGCTGGAGAGCAGTGGTGCAAACATGACTCACTGCAGTCTCAACCTCCTGGGCTCAAGTGTTCCCCCTGCTTCAGCTCCCAAGTAGCTGGGACTATAGTCACATACCACCATGCCTGGCTAATTTTTACATTATTTGTAGAGACAGGGTCTCACGTTATTGCCCAGGCTGGTCTCGAACTCCTGGGCTCAAGGTATCCTCCTGCCTCAGCCTCCCAAAGTGCTGGGACTACAGGTGTGAGCCACCACACTTGGTGAAAATATTCATATTTTTAATTGGGCTGCATTTTTCAATATTTTTCCTAGTAGAATCATTATGAGATTCTCTTTATATAATTCACTGGTTAGTGTATTTTGATGTTGTTCTTGGTATCATTGAAATTCAATATTTTGAAATTATTTAATGGAACTAAACAAATCATATATTTGGTTTTATATTTTTGACAAAAGAATAAACAACACTAATCTTATCACCTGCATTCTCATATACTTTGATCCAGCTGTAAAACTGATTGTTTTGTGTGTGGTCTCTGTAGGGTCCAGTGGGGGAACAAGGAGAGAGAGGAGAGCCTGGAGCAGAGGGATATAAGGTAATTGCAAGTTACACCCCGTACTTCAGAATTTAAATAGGGTTCTCTGTGTTTCTATTCCATTTTTTCCATTCCATTATTGAGATAATTAGTAATGTCTTATGTTTTTAATCCTAGAAGAAACGTCTTTCTACTTTCTGTTCCTCCTTCCTAGAATCATCTTTGTCTTTTCTTACTTCTGCATTTTCTCATCATTCAGATCTCAACTGAAATGTTACCTCCTGAGAGGCCTTCTCTAACTGCCCTATCTAAAATAGATCTAGAACAATCACTCTGGACCATATTACTCGATCTCCTTCATGACATTTTATGCTATATTGTCACTTTTTAAATATATTTGTTTCCTTGTTTATTGTTTGTCTTCCCCCAACAAAATGTAGGATCCATGAGAAAAAAATCTTGTCTCTCATTTTCATCATTATACCCCCAATTTCTAGAACACAAAGTTCCTGCTATATAGTAGGAATTCAATAAAGAGGTGTCAAGTAGGTGGCTAAATACCTTTATATTCTCAAGGCTTAAGTCCATTCTTATCCTCTTCCATTCCTGAGAGGGATATTATATGACCAACTTAGCTAAAATTAGACTGTGTGTAGAACATATTCAGTGTCATTTTTTAGAATCACATTTGTTTTGAGGATGTTCTGTATTCCTGCCTTATATCTCTTCCCTCTCTGTTTACATTGTCAATTGCTTTACAGAGTTAGAAGTTGTCTCCTGTCTCCCTATAGTTCCTGTCTTATTCCTTTGCTCATAGCATTCTCTATTTGCCTATAATATTATGTAATCTTTGCTTACATAAATCCTTTATAATTTCACTCAAATTCCCTTTTCTCCTGACCCACTAACGGTAATCTTGCTCTCTCCTGTAGTCTGGTAATAATATTATCTATTTAAGTCATTCAATACAAACATTTTACCATCTTCTGTTGCTATTCTTTTTTTGCTAATTTTGCTAATTATTTTTAATGTGTAGGTGTCTTAGCTCCCCCACTTGGCATATGTCTTCTTTCTTTCTTGTGCAATGTCTAGTTCTAATCCCTGTACATAAGCTTTTAATAACGAGTTGATGGGTTAATTAATCTGATACATCTCTGTCAAGATGAAATTTCTGTGGTCATGTCTGAAATGCAGATTTATATTACCCAAACTAAATGGACAAGATGATAGATAGATAACTATCATTAATAAGTTGATTTTTCTCAAGCCAGAGGAATCTGAAAAATTAACTTTCACTCCCTAAAACTCTCTTTGAAGCAGATGTTGAGAATAATTCTAAATATTTGTGAAATTGTTGCGATTACCATTTTTTTTTCTGTTTTCAAAGAAACATTTTTAGCAGGTTATATGTGTTCTGTTTCCAATTTACATAACATTTGTATCTACAAGTGTTTCCTAACCCAAGGAATTGAGTGGATTTATTTGATATTTACTTTTCTCCGAGTTGAGAAGCCAACCCAACTGCTTCCAGCATAATTTGAGAAGCCTCTTAAAGTTCCTCAGCTTTTTCTGTGCATGACTTCTTCACACAGTCTCGGGAAAACTAGGTTCTTGCAATATCTCATTTTGGCCTCTACCGGCTACAGAACATTCAGTAGCTAAATCAGTATATTTACCAGCAAATAAGCAGTTAACTATTCGCTTGAAAGGAGACAAGAATTTCCTCACTTGGCTAGCCAAAGAAAAGCACTGCCAGCGTTTTCTGGATAATCAGTCATTCACTTTTCCCTAAGTTCACTGTCTAATCTACTTCTCCTTCCCCTTCCTTGTATACCTCTGATAAGTTTTCAACTGTAGATGTTGTATAAACTAGTTTGATCCATGTCTTCCTTTCTGTCTTATTTCTTCCTAAGTCCTTAGGCTTTAGGGATCATTTTATTTATTGATGATTCTATGCTAAACAGTTAGCCATCTTGTGCCAGACAACCATGCTACTTTTATTGCTTAGCTCAGAATCATGAAATATCCACCTTTCTCCCTCACCAAGTTTTCTCCTAGCACAAGTTTGATTTATACAGAGGAACCACACTTTATTTAGAATTAGGTTATCTTATTATAGCTTCAGGTGATATTTTTAAATGTTTGCTTTTCTATATGGATATTGTATATGCTATGATTTCACTCTGCTAAACTGATGGTTAGCATTATCACCAAGCTTCTTTATTAGGATAAAATACATGTAACATAAAATTTACCATTTTAACCATTTTAAACTTTACAATTCAGTGACATTTAGTACATTCACATTGTTGTGGGCAAGGGAGGAAAAATATCTTTTCTTCTGCCCTTCTGAATTCTTGGCTGGGGACTCGGTAACAAAAGGCAGATTAACAAGAGAAAAGCACACAGATTAATTTCATATAAGTTATACGTAACACGGGAGCCTTCATAAAGAAATAAAGCTCCAAAGAAACAGTTAAACCTGAATACTTTTATGCTAGGTTTGATGAGGAAGTCTTAGAAGAATGTGATAGGGCAAAGCTATGGGTTAAGATTAGTAAACTGGGGAAAATTTAGCAAGGACTGTTCATTCAGATTATTCTCTGTGTCCCTTTGTTTTTGGAGATAAGGATGCTCCTTTCCTCCAGATATAGGGAGGCACCTCTCACATGTGTCTTATGACCTGCGTCAAAGGAAGGTAAGAAAGTCCTTTCTGCACATGCCATTCCTCAGATTGCTTTAGCTTAAAATATTCAGTATTCCAAGATGCCATATTTTGGGGTAGTGTGTCTTGAACACCATCATGTGCAACCATCACCATTGTCTAGTTCCAAACATTTTCAACACTTCCAAAAGGAAGCCCCATACCCATTAGGCAGTCACTCCCTATTCCCCCAAGCCCCTGGAAACCTTTTTCTTTTTGTCTCTGGATTTGTGTATTCTGGATATTTCATATAAATACAATTATGCAACATGTAGCCTGTTGTGTCTGGCACAATGTTTTAAAAGTTCATCCATGTTATAAAATATATCAATATTTTATTGTCTTTATGACTGAATAATCACCTGGCTTTTAAAAAACATGTTTATAGTCACAAACATCTTTGACCAAAGTCAAGGGTCCTGCTCATTATTATTAACGAATACTTAGTTGTACTGACACACTTTATGTGTTATGTATGATAACATTTCTAAAAACTGTGTCTCTGGGCCAGGTGCAGTGGCTCACACCTGTAATCCCAGCACTTTGGGAGGCCACCGTGGGCAGATCACGAGGTCAGGAGATCGAGACCATCCTGCCCAACATGGTGAAACCCCATCTCTACTAAAATACAAAAAATTATCTGGGTGTGGTGGTGCATGCCTGTAGTCCCAGCTACTCGGGAGGCTGAGACAGGAGAAACACTTGAACCTGGGAGGCAGAGGCAGAGGTTGCAGTGAGCCAAGATCGTGCCACTGCACTCCAGCCTGGCAACAGAGCAAGACTCCATCTAAAAAAAAAAAGAAAAAAGAAAATATGTCTCTGGTCATTAAGCTTGTATTTGAGTGTCTGCCATGGGCCAGGAGAAGAGCTAGGGGCCATGGATATTGCATTGGACATCCCAGACACAATCTCTGCCCCCATGGACATCATATATATAAAAAACATGGAGAATAAGAACACTTAATCAGTATAAAAATAAACATAGTGAATTTTAGCTATAAAATATGTACAGCTATTTCATGTTATTTCATAAAAGGAAAAACAATTATAGCTGTCATCCTGCTATAAACTGTACTAAAACTGTACATCACATAGATCAAGATAAATTTATTTGATGCTTGAGAGCCAGAGGACACGGAGGGAATAAATGTATTATCCTGGCAACAGCCACTTTTTAAAGGTATAAATGGAAAAACTTTATTTAAAGGTATAAATGGAAATGTAAATAGCCAAGATTAACTCAAGCTAAACTTAGGAGAGATGAAGTCCCAGAAATACTTTGAATAAATTATGTTGCATCTCAAAGTTCTTTTTGCTGTTGGGGCAGGGGCGGCTGGCAATGGTCATAGAATTTTTACACACAGTGAAATAACTAAATCCAACTTGGCCTTCACTCCTTAGCATCAGACATACACATCTAAATAGCTATTGGACATCATCACAGGCACCTCCAAACTCAGTAAGTGCCAAACCATAGTACCTCATCCTTTCCAAATTTGATCTGAGCTTCCTCTTGTTATCTCCTCAATTCAGTGAATAGTATCACCAGCCATTCAGATGTCTAAACCAGTAGATGAATCCTCTGTCTCTCTCTCTTTCTTTCTCCCTCTCTCTGTCTCTCTCTCAATCTGTCTCTCTCACTCACTCACTCTATCTCTATGAATTTCTTTTTCTTCCCCATACCCCTACTCATCTCTCACAGTCAGCCACTTCTTTTGATTCTTAAATGTTTCTGGAATCTAGTTACTTTGTCCTACTTTAGTTCAGGCTCTCACCAATTTTTTGTATTTACTTTTTTTAAATTTTATTATAATTATACTTTAAGTTTTAGGGTACATGTGCACAATGTACAGGTTTGTTACATATGTATACATGTGCCATGTTGGTGTACTGCACCCATTAACTCGTCATTTAGCATTAGGTATATCTCCTAAAGCTATCCCTCCCCCACCACCACCCCACAACTGTCCCCGGAGTGTGATGTTCCCCTTCCTGTATCCCAGTGTTCTCATTGTTCAGTTCCCACCTATGAGTGAGAACATGAAGTGACTGGTTTTTTGTCCTTGCCATAGTTTGCTGAGAATGATGGTTTCCAGTTTCATCCATGTCCCTACAAAGGACATGAACTCATCCTTTTTTATGGCTGCATAGTATTCCATGTTGTATATGTGCCACATTTTCTTAATCCAGTCTATCATTGTTGGACATTTGGGTTGCTTCCAAGTCTTTGCTATTGTGAATAGTGCCACAATAAACATATGTGTGCATGTGTCTTTATAACAGCATGATTTATAATCCTTTGGGTATATACCCAGTAATGGGATGGCTGGGTCAAATGGTATTTGTAGTTCTAGATCCCTGAGGAATCGCCACACTGACTTCCACAATGGTTGAACTAGTTGACAGTCCCACCAACAGTGTAAAAGTGTTCCTATTTCTCCACATCCTCTCCAGCACCTGTTGTTTCCTGACTTTTTAATGATCACCATTCTAACTGGTGTGAGATGGTATCTCATTGTGGTTTTGATTTGCATTTCTCTGATGACCAGTGATGATGAGCATTTTGTCATGTGTTTTTTGGCTGCATAAATGTCTTCTTTTGAGAAGTGTCTGTTCATATCCTTTGCCCACTTTTTGATGGGGTTGTTTGTTTTTTTCTTGTAAATTTGTTTGAGTTCATCGTAGATTCTGGATATTAGCCCTTTGTCAGATGAGTAGGTTGCAAAAATTTTCTCCCATTTTGTAGGTTGCCTGTTCACTCTGAGAAAAGGCCTTTGACAAAATTCAACAACCCTTCATGCTAAAAACTCTCCATTAATTAGGTATTGATGGGATTTATCTCAAAATAGTAAGAGCTATCTATGACAAACCCACAGCCAATATCATACTGAATGGGCAAAAACTGGAAGCATTCCCTTTGAAAACTGGCACAAGACAGGGATGCCCTCTCTCACCACTCCTATTCAACATAGTGTTGGAAGTTCTGGCCAGGGCAATTAGGCAGGAGAAGGAAATAAAGGGTATTCAATTAGGAAAAGAGGAAGTCAAATTGTACCTCTTTGCAGATGACATGATTGTATATCTGGAAAACCCCATTGTCTCGGCCCAAAATCTCCTTAAGCTGAGAAGCAACTTCAGCAAAGTCTCAGGATACAAAATCAATGTACAAAAATCACAAGCATTCTTACACAACAATAACAGACAAACAGAGAGCCAAATCATGAGTGAACTCCCATTCACAATTGCTTCAAAGAGAATAAAATACCTAGGAATCCAACTTACAAGGGATGTGAAGGACCTCTTCAAGGAGAACTACAAACCACTGCTCAAGGAAATAAAAGAGGATACAAACAAATGGAAGAACATTCCATGTTCATGGGTAGAAAGAATCAATATTGTGAAAATGGCCATACTGCCCAAGGTAATTTACAGATTCAATGCCATCCCCATCAAGCTACCAATGCCTTTCTTCACAGAATTGGAAAAAACTACTTTAAAGTTCATATGGAACCAAAAAAGAGTCCACATTGCCAAGTCAATCCTGAGCCAAAAGAACAAAGCTGGAGGCATCATGCTACCTGACTTCAAACTATACTACAAGGCTACAGTAACCAAAACAGCATGGTACTGTTACCAAAACAGAGATATAGATCAATGGAATAGAACAGAGCCCTCAGAAATAATGCCACGTATCTACAACCATCTGATCTTTGACAAACCTGAGAAAAACAAGCGATGGGGAAAGGATTCCCTGTTTAATAAATGGTGCTGGGAAAACTGGCTGGCCATATGTAGAAAGCTGAAGCTAGATCCCTTCCTTACACCTTACACAAAAATCAATTCAAGATGGATTAAAGACTTACATGTTAGACCTAAAACCATAAAAACCCTAGAAGAAAACCTAGGCAATACCATTCAGGACATAGGCATGGGCAAGGACTTCATGTCTAAAACACCAAAAGCAATGTCAACAAAAGCGAAAATTGACAAATGGGATCTAATTAAACTAAAGAGCTTCTGCACAGCAAAAGAAACTACCATCAGGCTCTCATCATTTTTTGCCAAAATTATTTCAATAGCTTCCCAACTAGACTTCCTGTCTCCAGTCATAGCCCTCTCAGATCCATTTTCTACCTAACATGTTCTGTCAGATGCATCCCTTTATTTCCCATGCTATTGCCTCTTCCAGAATGTCCTCACTTTACTGCCTGGAACACTCATTCTTCAAGATTGAACTTACCACTTCCCTTATAAAATCTTCTGTAAGTTCCGTTGGCCATTCAACTCATCCCACCACTAATATTATCTGACAAATTCCATCACTTTCCATAACCTCTCCTGCATAATTTTGTAATAACATTTTCTATGGCACATTTAAATTTTACCATTACAGAAAAATGGTCATAGTCAATTTTTAGAGTGATAGACCAAAGTAATTGTAACGAAACTCTTAGAATGCAGGTTTGTCTTGGTGAGATTTACAGTCATACTTGACAAAGCCAGGAGAGGCAGTTGGCTATTCTATGATCACTCTGAAAATATTTCTGTAGAACTACATACAGGGATGGTGGAAAAGCCATAATTTGGCATGATGGTTTGGAGTTTTGTAGTTTGCTCATATTCTCACTCTTACTTCACCTCCAGCTTTTCACCAGCCACTTCTTTCCTGAATCCTGTTTGATAAGTGACCTTCAAGTAGTCACATTTACTTGTACCACAGTCCATCTTGATTGACCAGATTCTGTTAATTGCTGGCTCTGCTCACGTTTTGCTAAGGGTCATGTGTGATCATGGTTTTTCCGTTAGTGTGGTCATGGGCTATATAGAAGCTCTCCAGACTAGGCTTTCTCTCTTGCCACTGTTCACTTCCTTAAACAGATTTCATTTTCTTTACCGGGAAGTTGAAACTTAAACCGTAAACATTCGCCTCAGAATGCAAACAAAGAAGCCTTCAACTGACTTTGCTGTAAGAATAAATATTGTTGTTAGGAGCCAAGATGGCCGAATAAGAACAGCTCCGGTCTACAGCTCCCAGCATGAGCGACGCAGAAGACGGGTGATTTCTGCATTTCCATCTGAGGTACCAGGTTCATCTCACTAGGGAGTGCCAGACAGTGGGCGCAGGTCAGTGGGTGCATGCACCGTGCGCGAGCCGAAGCAGGGCAAGGCATTGCCTCACTCGGCAAGTGCAAGGGGTCAGGGAGTTCCCTTTCCTAGTCAAAGAAAGGCGTGACAGACGGCACCTGGAAAATCGGGTCACTCCCACCTGAATACTGAGCTTTTCCGACGGGCTTAAAAAACGGCGCACCAGGAGATTATATCCTGCACCTGGCTCGGAGGGTCCTATGCCCACGGAGTCTCGCTGATTGCTAGCACAGCAGTCTGAGATCAAACTGCAAGGTGGCAGCCAGACTGGGGGAGGGGTGCCCGCCATTGCCCAGGCTCGCTTAGGTAAACAAAGCAGCCGGGAAGCTCGAACTGGGTGGAGCCCACTACAGCTCAAGAATGCCTGCCTGCCTCTGTAGGCTCCACCTCTGGGGGCAGGGCACAGACAAACGAAAAGACAGCACTAACCTCTGCAGACTTAAATGTCCCTGTCTGACAGCTTTGAAGAGAGCAGTGGTTCTCCCAGCATGCAGCTGGAGGTCTGAGAATGGGCAGACTGCCTCCTCAAGTGGGTCCCTGACCCCTGACCCCCGAGCAGCCTAACTGGCAGGCACCCCCCAGCAGGGGCAGACTGACACCTCACATGGCCGGGTACTCCAACAGACCTGCAGCTGAGGGTCCTGTCTGTTAGAAGGAAAACTAACAAACAGAAAGGACATCCACACCAAAAACCCATCTGTACATCACCATCATCAAAGACCAAAAGTAGATAAAACCACAAAGATGGGGAAAAAACAGAGCAGAAAAACTGGAAACTCTAAAAAGCAGAGCGCCTCTCCTCCTCCAAAGGAATGCAGTTCCTCACCAGCAACGGAACAAAGCTAGACGGAGAATGACTTTGATGAGCTGAGAGAAGAAGGCTTCAGACGATCAAATTACTCCGAGCTACGGGAGGAAATTCAAACCAAAGGCAAAGAAGTTGAAAACTTTGAAAAAAATTTAGAAGAATGTATAACTAGAATAACCAATACAGAGAGGTGCTTAAAGGAGCTGATGGAGCTGAAAGCCAAGGCTCGAGAACTACGTGAAGAATGCAGAAGCCTCAGGAGCCCATGCGATCAACTGAAAGAAAGGGTATCAGTGATGGAAGATGAAGTGAATGAAACGAAGCGAGAAGGGAAGTTTAGAGAAAAAAGAATAAAAAGAAACGAGCAAAGCCTCCAAGAAATATGGGGCTATGTGAAAAGACCAAATCTACATCTGATTGGTGTACCTGAAAGTGAAGGGGAGAATGGAACAAAGTTGGAAAACACTCTGCAGGATATTATCCAGGAGAACTTCCCCAATGTAGCAAGGCAGGCCAACATTCAGATTCAGGAAATACAGAGAACGCCACAAAGATACTCCTCAAGAAGAGCAACTCCAAGACACATAATTGTCAGATTCACCAAAGTTGAAATGAAGGAAAAAATGTTAAGTGCAGCCAGAGAGAAAGGTCGGGTTAACCACAAAGGGAAGCCCATCAGACTAACAGCGGATCTCTCGGCAGAAACTCTACAAGCCAGAAGAGAGTGGGGGCCAATATTCAACATTCTTAAAGAAAAGAATTTTCAACCCATAATTTCATATCCAGCCAAACTAAGCTTCATAAGTGAAGGAGAAATAAAATCCTTTAAGGACAAGCAAATGCTGAGAGATTTTGTCACCACCAGGCCGGCCCTAAAAGAGTGCCTGAAGGAAGCGCTAAACATGGAAAGGAACAACCGGTACCAGCCGCTGCAAAATCATGCCAAATTGTAAAGACCATCGAGGCTAGGAAGAAACTGCATCAACTAACGAGCAAAATAACCAGCTAACATCATAATGACAGGATCAAATTCACACATGACAATATTAACTTTAAATGTAAATGGACTAAATGCTCCAATTAAAAGACACAGACTGGCAAATTGGATAAAGAGTCAAGACCCATCAGTGTGCTGTATTCAGGACACCCATCTTATGTACAGAGACACACATAAGCTCAAAATAAAAGGATGGAGGAAGATCTACCAAGCAAATGGAAAACAAAAAAAGGCAGGGGTTGCAATCCTAGTCTCTGATAAAACAGATTTTAAACCAACAAAGATCAAAAGAGACAAAGAAGGCCATTACATAATGGTAAAGGGATCAATTCAACAAGAAGAGCTAACTATCCTAAATATATATGCACCCAATACAGGAGCACCCAGATTCATAAAGCAAGTCCTGAGTGACCTACAAAGAGACTTAGACTCCCACACAATAATAATGGGAGACTTTAACACCCCACTGTCAACATTAGACAGATCAACGAGACAGAAAGTCAACAAGGATACCCAGGAATTCAACTCAACTCTGCACCAAGCAGACCTAATAGAAATCTACAGAACTCTCCACCCCAAATCAACAGAATATACATTTTTTTCAGCACCACACCACACCTATTCCAAAATTGACCACATACTTGCAAGTAAAGCTCTCCTCAGCAAATATAAAGGAATAGAAATTTTAACAAACTATCTCTCAGACCACAGTGCAATCAAACTAGAACTCAGGATTAAGAATCTCACTCAAAACCGCTCAACTACATGGAAACTGAACAACCTGCTTCTGAATGACTACTGGGTACATAACGAAATGAAGGCAGAAATAAAGATGTTCTTTGAAACCAATGAGAACAAAGACACAACATACCAGAATCTCTGGGACGCATTCAAAGCAGTGTGTAGAGGGAAATTTATAGCACTAAATGCCCAGAAGAGAAAGCAGGAAAGATCCAAAATTGACACCCTAACATCACAATTAAAAGAACTAGAAAAGCAATAGCAAACACATTCAAAAGCTAGCAGAACGCAAGAAATAACTAAAATCAGAGCAGAACTGAAGGAAATAGAGACACAAAACACACTTCAAAAAATTAATGAATCCAGGAGCTGGTTTTTTGAAAGGATCAGCAAAATTGATAGGCCGCTAGCAAGACTAATAAAGAAAAAAGAGAGAAGAATCAAATAGATGCAATAAAAAATGATAAAGGGGATATCACCACCGATCCCACAGAAATACAAACTACCATCAGAGAATACTACAAACACCTCTATGCAAATAAACTAGAAAATCTAGAAGAAATGGATAAATTCCTCGACACATACACTCTCCCAAGAGTAAACCAGGAAGAATTTGAATCTCTGAACAGACCAATAACAGGAGCTGAAATTGTGGCAATAATCAATAGCTTACCAACCAAAAAGAGTCCAGGAGCAGATGGATTCACAGCTGAATTCTACCAGAGGTACAAGGAGGAACTGGTACCATTCTTTCTGAAACTATTCCAATCAATAGAAAAAGAGGGAATCCTCCCTAACTCATTTTATGAGGCCAGCATCATCCTGATACCAAAGCCGGGCAGAGACACAACCAAAAAAGAGAATTTTAGACCAATATCCTTGATGAACATTGATGCAAAAATCCTCAATAAAGTACTGGCAAACTGAATCCAGCAGCACATCAAAAAGCTTATCCACCATGATCAAGTGGGCTTCATCCCTGGGATGAAAGGCTGGTTCAATATATGCAAATCAATAAATGTAATCCAGCATATAAACAGAACTAAAGACAAAAACCACATGATTATCTCAATAGACGCAGAAAAGGCCTTTGACAAAATTCAACAACCCTTCATGCTAAAAACTCTCCATTAATTTGGTATTGATGGGACTTATCTCAAAATAATAAGAGCTATCTATGACAAACCCACAGCCAATATCATACTGAATGGGCAAAAACTGGAAGCATTCCCTTTGAAAACTGGCACAAGACAGGGATGCCCTCTCTCACCACTCCTATTCAACATAGTGTTGGAAGTTCTGGCCAGGGCAATTAGGCAAGAGAAGGAAATAAAGGATATTCAATTAGGAAAAGAGGAAGTCAAATTGTCCCTGTTTGCAGATGACATGATTGTATATCTAGAAAACTCCATTGTCTCAGCCCCAAATCTCCTTAAGCTGATAAGCAACTTCAGCAAAGTCTCAGGATACAAATCAATGTGCAAAAATCACAAGCATTCTTATACACCAACAACAGACAAACAGAAAGCCAAATCATGAGTGAACTCCCATTCACAATTGCTTCAAAGAGAATAAAATACCTAGGAATCCAACTTACAAGGGATGTGAAGGACCTCTTCAAGGAGAACTACAAACCACTGCTCAAGGAAATAAAAGAGGATACAAACAAATGGAAGAACATTCCATGCTCATGGGTAGGAAGAATCAATATCGTGAAAATGGCCATACTGCCCAAGGTAATTTACAGATTCAATGCCATCCCCATCAAGCTACCAATGACTTTCTTCACAGAATTGGAAAAAACTACTTTAAAGTTCATATGGAACCAAAAAAGAGTCCGCATCACCAAGTCAATCCTGAGCCAAAAGAACGAAGCTGGAGGCATCACACTACGTGACTTCAAACTATACTACAAGGCTACAGTAACCAAAACAGCATGGTACTGGTACCAAAACAGAGATATAGATCAATGGAACAGAACAGAGCCCTCAGAAATAGCGCTGCATATCTACAACTATCTGATCTTTGACAAACCTGAGAAAAACAAGCAATGGGGAAAGGATTCCCTATTTAATAAATGGTGCTGGGAAAACTGGCTAGCCATATGTAGAAAGCTGAAACTGGATCCCTTCCTTACACCTTATACAAAAATCAATTCAAGATGGATTAAAGACTTAAACGTTAGACCTAAAACCATAAAAACCCTAGAAGAAAACCTAGGCATTACCATTCAGGACATAGGCATGGGCAAGGACTTCATGTCTAAAACACCAAAAGCAATGGCAACCAAAGTGAAAATTGACAAATGGGATCTAATTAAACTAAAGAGCTTCTGCACGACAAAAGAAACTACCATCAGAGTGAACAGGCAACCTACAAAATGGGAGAAAATTTTCGCAACCTACTCATCTGACAAAGGGCTAATATCCAGAATCTACAAAGAACTCAAACAAATTTACAAGAAAAAAACAAACAACCCCACCAAAAAGTGGGCGAAGGACATGAACAGACACTTCTCAAAAGAAGACATCTATGCAGCCAACAGACACATGAAAAAATGCTCACCATCACTGGCCATCAGAGAAATGCAAATCAAAACCACAATGAGATACCATCTCACACCAGTTAGAATGGCAATCATTAAAAAGTCAGGAAACAACAGGTGCTGGAGAGGATGTGGAGAAATAGGAACACTTTTACACTGTTGGTGGGACTGTAAACTAGTTCCACCATTGTGGGAGTCAGTGTGGCAATTCCTCAGGGATCTAGAACTAGAAATACCATTTGACCCAGCCATCCCAATACTGGGTATATACCCAAAGGACTATAAATCATGCTGCTATAAAGACACATGCACACGTATGTTTATTGCAGCGTTATTCACAATAGCAAAGACTTGGAACCAACCCAAATGTCCAACAATGATAGACTGGATTAAGAAAATGTGGCACATATACACCATGGAATACTGTGCAGCCATAAAAAATGATGAGTTCATGTCCTTTGTAGGGACATGGATGAAATTGGAAATCATCATTCTCAGTCAGCTATCGCAAGAACAAAAAACCAAACACCGCATATTCTCACTCATAGGTGGGAACTGAACAATGAGAACACATGGACACAGGAAGGGGAACTTCACACTGTATGGACTGTTGTGGGGTCAGGGGAGGGGAGAGGGATAGCACTGGGGGATATACCTAATGCTAGATGACGAGTTAGTGAGTGCAGCACACCAGCATGGCACATGTATACATATGTAACTAACCTGCATATTGTGCACATGTACCCTAAAACTTAAAGTATAATAATAATAATAAAAGAATAAATATTGTTAGCCTATGTATGCAATCTCATCTTCTAGCCCAGGAATGGGACTGATAACTCTTTCCTAAGGCATTCTTTCTGTAATATATAGAAAATAGGAAGAAAGAAATCTGATTGAGTAGGAAAAGGGATAAAAGAAATTACACGCAGAATTATTCCTGCATAACTCTCATCTGACACGCTTCCGGGTTGTTGCTAGTTTCTATTTACACACTTGAAAAGGGAAATGTGGTAGGTCAGCATTCCTTCTTAGGAGAACTAAGGTGACGACAGATTGCCAAATGTCAGAGTCATGTGGTGTTTCTTGGTATTATGGTAATACCTCCCAGTGACTGCTCCCAGTCTTCAGCCCAGTAAATCTACCGTCCAAATAGTTGTGAAGTTAGTTTGTAAAAATGGAGACCATAGTACACTTTCAGAGGAGGAAGAGGTTGAAAAAGAAATGTATTCTCAAACTCTGTTCCTTTGGTTATTGACTATATTAGTTTCCTGAGGCTGCTATAACAAATTACCACAAAATGGGTGGCTTACAACAATAGATATGTAATTTTCTCAGTTCTAGAGACCAGAAATCCAAAATCAAGGGATCAACAGGGCCACGTTCCCTCTAGAGGCTCTAGGGCCACACTCCTGCCTCCTCCAGTTTCTAGTGGCTGTCAGCATTCCTATGACTGCATCTCTCCAATCTCTGCCTCTGTCTTCACCTGGCCTTCTCCTCTGTTGTCTGTGTCAGTCTACCTCTGTGTCACTTATGCTCTTTAGTGGATTTAGGGCCCACATGGATAATCCAGGATAATCTTATCTTGAGATCCTTAACTTAGTGACATCGGCAAAGACCCTTTTTCCAAACAAGATCACATTCACAGGTTCTGGGGATTAGGACATAGACAAACATTTGGGAGGCCACCATTCAGCCTGCTACATTAATTCACATTAAAAAAAAAAAGAAAGAAAGAAAACCCTAACTTGTTTTCAGTCACCATAATATCCAACAGCTATTATGTTCTTTTCTATTTCCAAGAAGAATCATAATCTCTATGACATTTAAGTTGAGCTTTGCGACACTTTGCTACCATTTTAAGTGATAGTATCCTATTCTCTTAAGTCACATGTCTCTACTTACTCTAATAATGTAATCTTTTCTATTTCTAGGGCCATGTGGGTGTACCAGGACTAAGAGGTGCCACTGGACAACAAGGACCCCCAGTATGTTTTGAAAGCATTATTTCTAAAAATTAACATTAATATAACTTATTTGGCCTCTGCTTCATATGTGATTTTTATTTTGGTTTCTACTAAAGGGCGAACCAGGTGACCAGGGTGAACAAGGACTAAAAGGAGAGAGAGGATCTGAAGTAAGTTGAAATTATTTAAGGCAATTTGAGATGTATTGTTAGCAATTTTAGAAAGCAGGAGCACAAGGAGTTACTATTTATTGTAATTCAAATTATCATTTATCACTGTAGAATATGGATCACTATGGGCCTCTAAATAGGGTGTTTTTCAATAACTGTGCTAATACAAAATTATTGATTGAGTCATTTGTTTTGACTATTGTCCAAATTTTTCTTTTCCAGAAGCCTATTCTAGCTTTGTGAAAATTGCCTCAGTTGTCTCAAATTAATAGTATGTTCTTGAGGTTTCAAACAGAAATACCAGCAAACCTTAAAACTAGTATTATACAGTAAAAAAAATATCAGTCAAACCTATATAATTGTTGTAGAAAGCATTAAAGAAAAAATTATTAAATGATAATTGTTAAAGCATGGTAAGGAAGACTTTGTTCATGACTATTACAATAGGTATAGTGACCACTGCAATGGGATTTTGCAATGGGGAAGAGAGATTGGACTCAACACCAAATATAGCATGGGCAAGTAGGAATTTATAACAAAGGAGCAGATTGAGTATGAGTGAATGGAAAATTACTTAAGAGGAAACGCCAGGGGCCAGGGGAATTTTGGTTAAACTGACCTAACAAGAATTTTGCTGAAGACAGGCCAAGGTGATCAGACATCAACTGTGGGATAATCAGACATCAACTGGGGGATGGTAGAGGATGAGGAACCCAGTTAGATATCAAATATCAAGGGTGATCAGATATCAAGGGTGAAGGTTCTTGCTAAACCGACTTGGCAGGGTTCGTTGCTAAAACTGGATTTTACAAGGAAGTACACGGAGGGCCTAGAAGGTTCAGGAGCCTGACTAAAGTTTGACCAAGCAAAGAATCATTGTCATAGGATAAGAGAGGAAAAAGTAGTTTGACTGTGTGACACAGGCTCATAATTGGTTTGAAAGTTGTTTTTTCATAAGGCAAATCTTATCAAGCAAACTAAAAATCTGTTGGTTTACTGAATTTAGTCTTCTCTTTCCATGTGGCCAGATAGACATTGCCTCAACCTTAAATAGCAAGCAACTTTGTCATTTGCACCTTCAATTCATTGCTGCCCTGTTTTTCAGGCATTCTGACTTCACATGCTATTGATTTCAAATTAAATTCTTAAGAAAATGTACTACACTGTTAATAATAAATTAGATGAGAATGAATAAAAAGTAATGAATTTGAGATTGTGTTTCTCCTGATTTGTTAAGCAGCCTTCACCCATATTTGTGTTTTCCACTTATGGGAGTAAGTAATAAAATGGGGTTGAATCAGATATGTTAAATAGGCATTCACTTACCTAGAACCCATTTTGTATAGTCTTGGCATCTATTCAGTAACTTTCTGTTAGGTTCCCCAATAAATAATATTAATAAATAAAAATATCATATCAAAGATAAGCCTAAACAAGCAGAGAAAGAAGATAGTTAAGTCATTCACTTAGAATTTTTAATACTCAAATTAGAAAAAGTCATAGAAAACATTGGGAACCTAGAATACTGCTACTGCTATCATGCTACTTCCTTATATTTGCAGTAAGTGCCTAAGAATGCAAGTTCTGTCCAACATTTGATCCTAAAGTGTCTACTTTTTTACAATTAATACTTTCATATTTACAGGCTTTCTTTTTCCATCTTGAGAGATCTCAGGAGTAAGACATTTTCTGATGCTTATTAGTATATGTTAAAATTAGGCTAATTAATATCAAATACTTTTACTAGTCAACTGCCTCCCTAGCCTACATGGTCAACAATCCCTGCGTGTTGCAGCTAAAAGGTGCTAAGAAGCCATAGTTTAAGTTCTGTATAATCCAGGCAAGCTAGTTCTTCCCTGCTTTGGGTAATGCTGGCATACAACCCAAGGGCACATTAAAAAGCCTCTTAGAATTTAAAATAGTATTAATTGCTGCAAGAATAATGACTGACTGTGTATTATTCACTAGGGACACCTTCAGTGGCCAGATGGGTCCTGTCCAATTGCTGTCATCTTGTTTTTGCAAAGCTTTAAATTTATTTTTTAGATTTGGAAATGGCCCTTTAAAATTATCTGGATAACCCTCTCAATTTTCAGATGAAGAAATTAAAATCCCAGAGAGATTATGAGTTACCTAAAATCACAGAACTAATTAGCAACAGAAACAACACTAGAAACTTTATTTCCTAGCTCCTGTTATTATGAAGAAGCCTATTACTTGTAATCTTTTAAAAATTAAGTAACATATGATTAATTTAACCTAACCAACCAATTCATTCATTGGGCATAAGACTGTGGGCAGCTATAAAGAAAAATTTAGAGCGAGTCAAAACCAATTGCAGAACCAACATTTTTTAAAAGACTTTTGTAATGCAAATGTGAGTGAACTGTCCTATAATGACTCTCAAAGACCAAGACTCAAGCCAAAATATTTGTTCTCCCAAAACAAAATTCCAGATTTCAATGAATTGAAATTTCTTGGTGAAAAAAGAAAGAATAATTTTTGCTTAACTCTCTAAATCTATTTTTGCTTTATAAAGCTGCCTTCTTAAAGAGCGTTAGAACTAGTGAAGTATCTAGATAACTGTCCTTCAGCCTCATTTAAACAAACAAACAAAAAACAAGCGTTTGTATTAACGTTGCATATTAAAAAATATTTCCCTTATCAAAAGAATCAGACTGCTTTCTCTAGTAGTCTGTGAACCAGCACAGTCCCAATGAACAGAAGCCTTTCAAAATGGATCTGATTTCAAATGGGCCACTATACATATTTTTCAGTGCTGGCCAGGCAAAAAGAAAGCACAATTTTATATGTACTGTAAATCTAATCCATTGACTGCCTTAAACCCCATTCACTCAAATATCCTACATTTGATTTAGAGTTTCCCCCACTCACTCTTTTCAAATTTGGAGTTACAGATGGTAGGGAAGGCAGGTGGAAAATAAGTTTAGTCTTCAGTCATCATCTGTTCACACTAGTGTCCCCTGAAATGCACATCATCCCTTTTGGCCCACAGTTGCTATTGTCTCACCGTATTGGCATCTACCTTGGCCCTCCTGCCAGAAGTACTTTGACCTATGCTGGCATGTGCAGCTATTTGCTCATCTCAGGTACAAGACCTCCCCAGGCCTCTCAGGGCCATCTTCTTCTGTTCTTGGCCACATATAAATAACATTCTCTCCTCCCCACACCATACAGGGTACTTGGAGGACTCAGAAAGACATTCTTAATCCCACTGTCCTAGACATGTCATGCAGAGATTTTTACTCTATGTACTTTATGTGGACTTCTCAATGAGGACTTTAGTCTCCCTAGGCATCATCTTTGTGCCCAGATCCCCAAACATATCTGGGAGCATTAGTGTTTCTATCCACCCTAAGAAAGACTCAAGGGCAGGCCAGGCATGGTGGCTCATGCCTGTAATTCCAGCACTTTGGGAGGCCGAGGAGGGCAGATCACCTGAGGTCAGGAGTTCAAGACCAGCCTGGCCAACATGGTGAAACTCCGTCTCTACTAAAAATACAAAGATTAGCTGGGTGTGGTGGTGCATGCCTGTGATCCCAGCTACTTGGGAGGCTGAGGCGGGAGAATCACTTGAACCTGGCAGGTGGAGGTTGCCATGAGCCGAGATCATGACACTGTACTCCAACCTGGGTGACAGAGTGAGACTCTGTCTCAAAAAAAAAGGAAAAGAGAAAGACTCAAGGGTAGGATGAGGGGCAAGGGGCTCTTTTCAGAGATTGCCGTCAGTGTCTAACAGTCCCGCTTCTCTTTTTCTTCTTCTTTTCCCTTTCCCCAGCTTGAGGATCTTTATCCCCTTTCATGGGAAAAACTCTTTGTTACATTATTATTATTATTTTAAATCTGTTCTTTATAGCATAAATTTTATGATTTGAGTCCTTTATAACAAACCTTGGTTTTTAACTCAAAGATAGACTTTTAATATTTAAGAGTCAGGCTTTTGTGTTTAAAAAACATGATTTTGAAACTGAAAACATATTTTTTTCAAACTGTTACCCCCACCATGAGTTTCGTTGGACTATTTTAAAATTCAAAAGCCAAGGAAAAGTCTATTTTGAAAAATCAAAAGTATAGAACAGATATATCTCGTTGCATAAAAAGAAATACTGTAAAGGAAAAAACACACTGATTAACATAATTGCATATTATGATTCATATGCTATTTAATAAGTATTATTCAGGATGACTGAAATCACAACTTTTTTCCACTATTTAAAATAGTCTTTGTTTATTTTGCTTTTTTATTGTGTTAGGAAAAACATATTTTACTTATAGGGATCATATGTTCTAGAAATGTGTATACTTTAATTAAACCCAGGTCACCAACTATCCCATTTTCTGGTTTCCTCATCTTTAGAAACATTTTGCTTTAGTGACTTCTAAGACAAGTACAATAGTTTTCAAAGTTGGAAGTACAACCCATGATCCCTGTATCTCCCCATTATCAAATCCTGCAAAAGTTGGATTTTTATCTCTTAGAGAAGATGCTCTTTTTCTCTGTGACAACATACACTATTTCTTCATAAAATGTTTAAGCTGGTTGTCAAAAAAAGTAACATCTTTTGAAGTTGTTTCTTTGTTGTTATTGTTAAACTGAATCTTTAGCACAATTTGTCTTCAAAATTGAATGATTTAACATCCCATTTTAGTGGGATTATCCTGTTTGTGAGAACTTCTGATGATTTCTGAGAAATGTGTCTGGTAATGACAACATGATTCCTTTTCTTATTTGTGAACCAAGTCACCTTTTCCACATTTTCTTCTTTAAATAATTTTAGAATGTCATCAGAACAATGGCATGATTTGCAAGAGCAAAGTTCCTAACTATCCTGGCAGACCCATTACTGCTGAATCAATTATGATTTAAAACATCTCACACATGGAAAAACAAACAGTTCCGTGGGAAATAAATATCTTTTCCTTGAATCACAAGTATGCTCTTCTCTGTTCTTCCAGAGAAGCACATTTTAGGCTATCAGTTCATGTTCCTCTTACCACACTGTAAGTGCCTTGCAAGGAGGAACTTTGCCTTTGCCTTCCAAGCGCATGACAGAGTCCCTGATACGTGATACTCAACAAATGTTTACTGAATTAAGTAAATATGTAGCATTTTCAAAAGGAGATCAAGGCCCTTCCTGAAAGTAGGGACATTTATTAAATAATCTATTCAGGTCCCTTTTAGAAGTACAGTTTAAATTCTTAAATCATATAATTGAGAGCTACAAGGAAATTACTAGATGATCTTGTCAAAGTTTCTCATTTTCAGATGAAGAAGCTGACTCCCAGGAAAATTAAATGGCAATCCTAATGATATACAACTAGTTCGTGCTAGTTCTTGCTGCAGCGTCCAGGTCTCAGTGTTCTTTTCTATGGCTTCAGTTTAAGTAAGTTTATTACAGTCAATTGACAACTGTGCTTTCCATCTTTAGGGTAATAAGGGGAAAAAAGGAGCTCCTGGTCCTTCTGGGAAACCTGGGATTCCTGTAAGTAACAGGCCTCTTTCATCTTTCTTGCTTTTCTAAATGGAATTGGCAACTTTAGCAAGCAGAAAAGTTTGGGGCCAATTGTGTCATCATGTTGGATAAATCAGATTGTCTTTAAAAAAAATTAAACCCATGCTGGAACACAGAGGGAACAAAATATGACCATTAACTCAAAACCAAACTTGCTGTTTAAATATAAGTCCCTGCAGTTGAAGGATGCTATTTTCCTGGTTATGAAGCCCTCCCGGTGGACTCATGCTTCTGACGGTGAACCACTGAAAAACAGAGAACTTAGAATTGTAACAAAATGAATGGTGACAAAGGCCAGAGATCTTCAAGCATAATTAAAATGACATGAGCTAGATTTTAGAGGACTCAGCCTCTCATTCTCTAGACAAATAAAAAGTCTTAGGAAAAAAAATTTAATCTTTTCATCACAAAGATTAACTTTTACCTCACCATCAGTTTCCTCTCCTGGCCAGGCAGATAAGTGTTGACTGGCTCTTTAGCAAAGACTTCTACTGGTGTCCCCTAGCCAAGGATTAGATGCCTGCTTTGGGTGACTTGTATTGGCTTGAAAAAAAAATAGAGAAAATGAATGTAAATTATAAGCACATTCAGATCAGAGATCCTTGCATATGAAATTCAGTTGCCCAAGTGTAGAAACAAAATGTTCAGACCTTACTTCAGTCATATAATTATCTGATTCAAAGTGGCAGCTGAATAGCCATAATTTATTTCTTGGGAAAATAACACGATACAGGGTTTGGCAGATGGGAAATGATAACCTCTATCCTAAGCTGACAGGTGCATATAGCTGATCTTTTCTCCACAATTATATAAAATATTGGTTGACACAATGAGAAACACCAGAGAATTACACTAAGGCCCAAAAGTTACACAGTAAATTGCTGATCAGCTTGGCATTTTTGTTTGGGGAACTTTTAAAGGCTTTTAAACTTTGAAAGTTATCTGTTGAATCCAAATAGTAAATCATTAAGGAATCCAGGAAACAGGAAAATTTGTCCTAGAACAAAATATAAAAATGTAAACTTCTCCAGCTCAATAAATAAAAAAGTATTTGTCATCTTAACATCTTTTCAGCATCTCTACAATCCAAATAATTTTTAATTATCAAGGGACTTCAAGGCCTACTTGGGCCAAAAGGCATACAAGGATACCATGGAGCAGATGGCATTTCAGGAAACCCTGGAAAAGTTGGGCCACCAGGAAAACAGGGACTTCCTGTGAGTAGTACGGATATCTCTTTGCTCATTATTTCCTGTGCATGTGTCTCCTTGCTAGACCACAGATATTTTGGCTATCTATTTTAGCTTTGGCATTGGCTCAGATTAAGCCAGTTCATTTCTCTAATAGCTATTATGCAGTTGTATTTAGGATTTCCAGGAACTGTCAATAGGTACATTCTCTTCAGTATTTTGTATCTAATAACTCATAGTGTTAATAATTCATGCCATTTTAAAAATATAAAATCTGTTAAGACCTATAAAGAAGCAAAAACTTAAGGACTACACAACCTGGCTGTACTTTGAGTTCATCAAATGTTTTAAGCCACCTTTGGAACATTTAGGTCTTGGCAGTAACTCAAGGTAGGTTCTGTGAAAAATCATTTTCCCTTTACTTTTATAGCCTCAGTATTTTACAAGAATTGTGTGAATATTTTCTCTGTGTTCGTCTAATTCATTCATTGCAATAGGTCCATCAGCTGTCTCTCTTCTGATGTGTAATTCTTCATGCTATATATTAACTACATTTTAACTACCAGAAGAACTTTTGGTAGAATAGCAAATCCGTGTCTATAATATGTGTCTACCCCTGTGAGGACAATCACAGCTAGCTCGAACTAATCCCCTAAGGAGCATTGCTGTGTTGGTGGCTCAGTGTTGGCCTCTAATTTGGCAGGTTTGGCAGTCACCAGGGGTGGTAGCCAAATCAGCCTTGGTGAGGAAAAGTCCACATTATTGGATTTGTGCCAGTGGGCCCATTGAGCAACCACCGTGATAGTTATGGGAAAAAAGTAATGCAATAATGTAGATTCACTCTTATTTTTATGCAGATTTCTATCTTACTTATTTCATCAGAAATTTAAAAATCACATTTTTGTCTTTGCTTAACCATTTTCCCGCTTTCCTTCCCTAATGTCATCCTAATTGAGACATTTTTACCACAGGTTGTTTTTACTTTAAACATTAGACGAATTAACCACACGCTTTTGAGAATACAGCAAAACTTACCCTTTTAAATTTCTGCTATTTGGATATGGTTACCTATTGATTTGTTGCTCTTTTCTTAGGTAATAAGTCAATTCTATGTTTATTCAAATCTAGTATGGTGCTATACCTAAACTTAAATACAAATTAATATTCTTTTTCACTACAATGAGTTATTTGTTTAAAAAAATGAAATGATAACTTAACCAATATAATTATGTCACTAATAAATATCTAGTCAGATTCTCTGAAAATATGAAGGCTGTTAAGAAGTCTTAACATGGTTTCTATTTGTTTTGGAAGAGACATATCAGAGCCTCACGGCATCAGGTTACGGCCTACGAAACTTTAACAGCCAGGCCAAAGTTTTTAATTAAAATAAATATTGTATAGACTTTTGCTAGTAGTATCAGTCTGGTTAAAAGAGACTCATTTGAGATCCCAGTCTTAAAGGGAGCTCATGCACTGGGCCTCCATCTTCATGCTAATCTCCGGACTCACCATGTGATAGTCTTATAATGAGATTGTGAAATTTTAAAAATACAACAGTAAAACCCTTTGAATTGGTTTGAGAGTCTGTATTTTTGTGGATTAAGTTTTACTGGGAAATATTGTAGTGAATCTTTTCCTGTTGCTTTGAATAAGATTTTTGAGAATTCAAACAAGGAAAACCACACGTGAAAATACGTCATATTTGTTGCTGCTATACACAGGTATAATCATGGAGGTGGGGTGGATGGGCCCAATAGTTTATAAGGCTAAGTAGTGAATTGTAAAAGTACTAGTAGTAGCAAATTAATTTATTTAATAATATATTAGTAGTAATTAACTTATTAATAGGACCAGGAAGTCATTTGTTCTCAGGCTAAAATACTACTAATCCAGATATTAGTTCCCTATGTGGATAATAGAAACCAGTATCCTATATATGAGTTTAAGAACAATTTCAGATGTTCAGCTTATGAGATACTCGTCAGGACATTAGTGACATATCAAAGTCATTAATTACTTTTTACTCAGGTCATTTACTGGTTCATTATGACAAACAACTTCTTTCTAGCAATATGTAATACCTAGAGATCCCTCAGGAAGGACAGAAAATTTTAAGGAATGAAAACATTGATATGGATTATAAAATTATGGACCATTTTCTCTTGAGATCAGATATTATGGAAATCTGAATCGCCTGCTTACACATTTTGTCTGTGCTTTCTGGACCTGCTAGGGCCCAGTTTCAATATATGCCATTTTTATTTAGGAAAATTGCAATGTGGCACTGATTATCTGTTGCTTGTTTCTAGCAAGAAAATAGACGTTTTCTAATAACTCTACATTTTTCTTCAATATTGAGGTAATATTTAAAGGATAGTAATTTAATGGCTAAGAGAAAGCCAATACAAAAAATACTGAGTTAACACAAATAAAATGTTGATTCCATTCAATGCCACTCTAAACGTTATTCCTAGAATCTGTCATGCTAGTTTTATTTTCTGTGTGGGCAAAGGCTCATGCCTGAAATCGAAACACTGGCTCTATCTAGAATACACCAGAATGAAGGGGTCTTAAGGCCAGATGATGAGGCTATTTGCATTCTATAACCCAATTAGGACTTTGGGATATCAGCCAAGTCTGACTGGTTTTAAACAAAAATCTTCTCTGGCTAACCTAAGCAGAAAACAAATTATAAGATAGTGACTGGGTTGCTTACAGAATCAGCTAAAAAGCTCAAAATCCAGGGTCAGAAAACAGTCTGAAATTAAGGATTTCTTGCAACAGAACACCCCAAGCAAAGAGTAGTCTAGTTAGGGTGCCACCAATGACATTGGCACCAGTCAACATGGCCACCATTGGACTCTCAGTGCCAATGCTACTGCACTATGAATAATTTCTAAACTGTCATGCATCTTCATGCCACTTTTTCAAGATTCAAAGACCTGAATGAGATTTTCTAGTAATTTGACCTAAGTCACCTGCCAGAGTCCTGGATGCCAAAGGAGGCAAAAAAAAGGTCTTTCAGCTTTGGCTTCTTTTTTTCTCTCTCTCTTTAAGGTTTTCCACTCCCTCTGTCTTTTACCTTAGGTACACAGTTGTTGGGATAATCATATTAATGAATTTATGGCATATTGTCATCCTTCAGTTTTTGCATGGACCTACTCTTAGGCTGACTTCTTTTTATCCCCACTTTCATTCCCCTCCCCCTAAAATAGCCACTATTTTATATGTTTTAATGTATATTCTTATCTGTATTCTCTCCCAAAAATATACTACAGGTTTTTACGCATATCTTTAATTACGGAAATGATATTAGACCATGCATCTTTTTTTTTCACTTAGCACTGGGATTTAAAGATACATTCATATTGCTATAGGTATATCAGCTCTCTCTCTTCTGATATATAATTCGTGCTGTGTATCAACTACATTTTAACTACCAGAAGAACTTTTGGTAGAATAGCAAATCTATGTCTAGAATAGGTATCTACCCCTGTGAGAACAATTGCAGCTATTATAACTCCAACTCATCTCCCAGGGAGCATTGCCTTGTTGGGAGCTCAATGTTGGCCTCTACTTTTGGCAGGTTTGGCAGTCACCAGGGGTGGTAGCCAGATCAACCTTGGTGAAGAAAAGTCCATATTGTTGGATTTGTGTTAGTGGGCCCATTGAGCAACCACTATGATTAGTATGGAAAAATGTTGACTGATATCCACTAAAGGTCGATCTTGTTTACCTGATTATTGAGAGCCTACTCTATAGAGGATGCTGTCTGTTAAGTATCTACATGGAATATAATTAACTCTATATTGATTCCATTTTGAGAAGTTCATCTAAATTTATCTTCCTCGGACCTTCTTATCATTAGCCTTTCAAACCCATTATTTCGAAGTGCCTGACCAGCTGGCCAAACTCTTAGCCAGTGCTCTCTGAATTAGTGTAGATCCGTATCTCAAGCCATCTTTCCTTCTAACTATATGTATTGCCTCAAGTTCTACCTACTGGAAAGAGTTCACTGTACTAACATCTTTCAAGCTCTAATGCAGCCTGAAGCTGTACACTTCTGGCTGATGTTGACAATCAATGCAGATCTATCCAAAAATCAGGCCTGAGGTTTTTCCTCCTCCATTAACCGGTAAAGGGAATTCTCTAGGAAAGCTGAAGGAGCAATGTCAAAGCAATGGGAACAGGTGTCATGGAAATCTGAATTGCTTGCTTACACATTTTGTCTGTGCTTTCTAGACGTGCTAGGGCCCAGTTTCAATACATGCCATTTTGATTTAAGAATAGAATGCTGTGGTATACATTCAATTTTATGGTTCAGTGAATTTGATTATTACCGAGTTCATAATGGGCAAAACAGAGAACAGAGAGCATAGCCATTTGACATTCCAGGTTCAGTCATTCAGTTTCAATCAGAGCAAGCTCATAGCTGTATTCCAAATGGTAAATTGCATTTGACAGAGAGGGCATGGCCTGTCTCCAAAATCTTACAGATATAAGCAGGGTTTCTCTTATGGGAGATTACCAAAGGGCTCATGTGGCATCTCTACCAGCTACAGAGCCTTCTGATATAATTAGAGTTTCTCAGTCATGAGGTCCAAATATTAATAGCATTGTAACTTACATCCTGAATCTGCTGCAGAGCCTTTTCTTACTTCAGGGTCCACTCAAAACTGGCAACCTGGCAAAATACTTGAATAGACATTTCTCCAAAGAAGATTTACAAATGACCAGTAATCCCATGGAAGGATATATAACATCACTACCATTAGGGAAATGCAAATCAAAAGCAAAATGAGATATCACGTCACACATGTTAGGATGCTATTATAAAACAAACATAAACAAACAAACAAAAACAGAAAATAACAAGTGTTAGCAAGATGGTGGAGAAATCAGAACACAAGCACATTGCTGTTGGGAAGGTAAATGATACAATACTGTAAAAACCAGTATGGTAGTTCCTCAGAAAATTAAACATTGAATTACCATATAATCCAGCAAGTCCACTTCTGGGTATATATGCAAAAGAACTGACGGCAGGAATGTAAAAGATTTTTTTAAATAAATTTTATTGTATAAATTTAAGATATACAATAAGAAGTTATGGGATACATATAGATAGTAAAAAGATGACTAGAGTGAAGCAAATTAATGTATTCATCATTAAAGGTATTTTTACACCAATGTTCATAGCAGCATTATGCATAATAGTTAGTAGAAACAACCCAAATGTCTATCAGTGATTGAATGAATAAACAAAATGTGACATTGGAATATTTTTGGAATATATTGGAGTAATTGACAATGGAATATTTTTCAGCCTTAAAAAGGAATGAAAGTCTGACACACTATAACCTGGATGAGACTTGAAGGACATTATGCTAAATGTAACAAACCAGACACAAAAGGATGAATATTGTGATCTCACTTATATGAAAGACCTATGATACTGGCAAACCCCAAAACTGTGGCCCAGCCAGGGAGGGTTCTTGTCTTCCAGGAAGACAAGAAATAATTCAGGAGGGAGCTGACAGAGTAAAGTGAAGGCAAAGAGTATTAGGGCGTTCTTGCATTGCTATAAAGAAATACCTGAGACTGGGTGATTTATAAAGAACAGAGGTTTGATTGGCTTACAGTTCTTCAGGCTTTACAGGAAGCATGGCGCTGGAACCTATTCAGCTTTTAAGGAGACTAGAAGGTGAAGTGGGGACAGACACATCACACGGTGAAAGCAGTAACAAGCAAGAGAGACAAAGAGTGAGAGTAGAGGGGGTGTTGCCATGTACATTTAAATAACCACATCTTGTGAGAACTCATTATCAGAAAGACAGCACCAAGCCATGAGGGATTCACCCCCATGATCCAAACAACTCCCCCCAGCCCCCACCTCCTGCACTGGGGATTACAATTCAACATGAGATTTGGGCAGGGACAAATATCCAAACTATGTCACAAAGCAAGTTTATCAGAGCAACAGAGTATAGGAAAATGGCTGCTCCATAGATAGAGCAGGGCTACCCCATAGGCAGAGTAGCCCTCATAGATTGCTGGCTAGCTATATTTATAGCTACTACTTAATTATATGCTAAATAAGGGGCAGGTTATTTGTGAATTTTCTAGAAAAGGGATGGGGCATTCCAGGATCCAAGGAAGGGTTCCCCTCCCCTCTTAAACCATATAGGGTAACTTCCAACCATTGCCATGACATTTTTAAACTGTCATGGTGCTGGTGGGAGTGTCTTTTAGCATGCTAATATATTATACTTAGTGTATAATGAGCACTGAGGGCAACTAGAGGTCACTTTTTTCACCATTTTGGTTTTAGCTGTATTTGGTCAGTTTCTTTACTGCACCCTATTTTAACCAGATCCTGTTTTGATCAGCAGGGTCATAGCCAGTTCTTGGAAAACAAGTGCTGCTGACCTCCTTCCTCACCTAGGATAATCAAATTCAGAGAGATAGAAAGTAGAATGGGGCTGCCAGGGTTTGGTGGAAGGGGATATTATTGTTTAATGGGTATAGAGTTTCAGTTAAAGAAGATAAAAATTCTGTAGATAAATGGTAGTGACAGTTGTACAATAAAGTAAATGTACTAATGCCACTGAAATGCATACTTAAAAATGGTTAAAATGATCATATATATAATATTATATGCTATATATATAAAATATTATATACTATATATATATGTATGTGTGTGTATATATATATCTCCATAATAAAAACAAAAAAAACAGCAACCTTACAGGTTACTAAGAAAATGGATTGGAGCAGAACACCCAAATCTGATATAAGCTGACTCCAAAGTCCACAGAGGCTCACCAGAACTGTGCCCCTTTTATTGTGATGGTCAGTCAGTGCAAAGTACAACAATTTATCTCTACTTTGGAGGAGGTATCCTGATGTGCCCCCAAACTATTATTCCTGGAACTTCACCCATGAAACTGCCTTTTCAGAATTATGACAGTCAGAGAAATCTGACATAATTGACTCCATCTTACTTCTGACCTCCAAGTTGTCCTTGATCATTACTGGGCAAAGGCCAAGCTAACTTTGGGAAGAATTTAGTTTATAGTTTAACTTGAAAGCAAGAATGACAATAGTCCCACCTTAAAATTAACCCCTTCCTTGCTCAGGGAATGAAAACTGCCTTGTAAGACTAATTAAAGCCCACAAGAATAGGATTATGGGAGAGACCTGAACTCTACTAACATGTAGGTTTAGTTTCTCTAATTCCTTGCTGCTCAGGAGTCATGTGGCCAAGATTACAAGATAGGTATAGTTTCTATAATCCCTACTGCTCAGGAGTTATATGGCCAGAGGTCACAAGATTTGTGACTTGCCCAGTTGCTTCTATAGATAACATCACTATTGTAGAACATAAGATTGGGTTTTTTGAGATATCTTTCTGACTGACTCCACCAGACTCATGAATCATGACTCAACTGATCCTGTGGCCCCATCCAGAGGGAGACTCAGCACACAAGGACAGTTTTCCACACCCCTGTGATTTCATCCCCAACCGATCAGCAGCACTCATTCCCTAGCTGCCTGCCCACCAAATTGTCCATAAAAACCCTAGCCTTTAAGCCTTCAGGGAGACTGATTTGAATGATAACTCCAGTTCTCCCATGTGGGCCAGCCTTGCATCAATTAAGCTCTACTGCAATGCTGCAGTCTCAGTGAATTTATTTTTGTCTGTGCAACAGGCAGGGAGAACCCATTGGGTGATTACACCCATTTATCAAGCCCCTGAAATTTCAAATTCTATCCTCTGGTACACCTTTAGGGTGCTTGTTCTTTTCTACTCTCCAAGTCCAGTTTAATGGACCTGAATGATATTTTGTGAGATATCCAGAATATAAAGATATCTGCTCAGTCTGTTTTATGACAGAGAAGCAAATTGAGTTGACATAGCACTGAGCTAAGACAGGGAAGGGATACTGCTTTTCCTGCCACATGAAGGCAAGAAAACTGCTTCCAATTATCTTTACTGATAAGAATGTGGATAGGAAATATTTTTGCTAGGTCAGTAGCTGCTGTTGCCAGTGGCTATATTATTTAGTAAAGATACCGTATCAGAACCTGCAGCTGTAATTGGCATCATCCCCCAACCCGTTAAGTTTGTAATACACTACCACTTTCTTCAGGTTTATCTGTTGTTTGCTCTAGCCAAACACATGAGTAAAACAGATAGGGAATATAGTAGGAATCACTACCCCTGTATCTTTCAGGCCTTTATGGCAATAATATGTACAATTTTCCACAGGGATGGGAGTAATATGTACAGTTTTTCACAAGGATGTGTTATTACATTAGATTTATATTGGTGAGGAGGGGACAGGAAGGGATAGTTGTAGGAACATTCATTTGTGTCTTCCCATCTTACCATAGTAGTAGCCTTTATACTTACGAAGTTTCACTATGCTCTGAGATTGGAGGGGAGAAAATAAAAACTGAGCTCACAGTCTTTATTGGGCCCACTTGGAAAAGGAATTGGATCAAAACTCCATTTATCACTTGACTCTCGTAAGCTTCCACTCTGACCACAGTGTTTATTTCCAGGGATTATCATCAGGTTATAACTAGTATCTTAACAGCTCTAGAAAGACTTGGAATTTGTCTTTTCCCAGTGTTCAGTCACCTAGTAAATGACCATAGGTCTCTCTCAAGAATACTTAGGGGAGGAGTTGTAGTATACATCTCTGACCACATTGCAGTGTTTTTTTCTAAAAGAGAACCTACCTCCTTCTCAATCAAGGGATTCTGATCTAGGAACTGGCTTGAGTCTGAGAACTGAGTGAGAGTACATGAATCCCAAGCACAGTGACTTAAGTAAGATGTATATCTACAAGACCTACAATTTTTCCACCTGTATATTAATATATTCTAGTACACTATGATATATTCAATTCCTATGGCTCCTATGTTCAATTAACCATCACCACAGATCTGTGCAAAACAGTCTGATTCCACTCCATCATTGTAGCTTATTGTGATAATTGCTCCTACCTTTTCTCTGATAGCAAAGCACTATGACCTGGATTCTACCACTCAGGGATTCCAGTGTTCCCGTCTATATCACAGAACCTATTTTCAATGATGTTTCTTAACTCTGTGGTAAAGAATGTTCTTTGAGCCCTTCCAGGGGCTGTGGTTAGAGGGTAGCTGATTCTATTGCAATAATAGAGTTATCTCCACATTTTCATCTTCCTGGGCCTTTGAACCCCTTTCTATTGTGAGGGAAGTTGTAGCATTTCAACCTCATTGACTGTAGGTCACAATTGAGTCCAGGCTTCAAATTGCCAATCTACTGGACTATTAATGGTGTTCCCAGGCACTTGAGTAGGGGCTACCTCCACAAGCCGGGAAGATTGAGCAGGATTAGAGGTTCAGAGTTCTTAGTCTTGCCCATGTCTGTTCAAATGTCCCCATTTCTTGTCTTGGGGTTCTTCTCTTTCTCCACCAGTGCTCTTATCTTAGCATAGAATCTGGCTAGTTGAAGATGAAGATGTATTAATATGCAAATTCTGCAAGCCTTACAGTGGGTTGGGTTCTCAGTCATATCTGCCTTGTGACTACAGGGAACTTCATTCCCATTCATACCCCTTTGGTAAGGCACTGGCCAACAGCTAGAGTAAAGGAGCCTGCTGGGTCGTAGAGCAGGGTGGAGACTGGATCTCAAAAGGCAAACAGATAAAATCCAGCCAACTTGTTTAACAGTTCTCATTTATGCATGAGTCAATATCAGCAGTCCATTCCAGTATTAGCAAACCACATTTGGTGAACAAATCAGCCTGTTTTTGTATGGCCCATGAGCTAAAAATGGTTTTTATATTTTTTTAGTGGTAGAAAGTAGAAATAAGAAGAATGTTTTGTGAAAAACATATGAAATTTGAATTTTGATATTCATAAATTAATTTATTGGAACACAGCCACAGTAATTTATTTACATATGGCTGCTTTTGCACTACAGCAGCAGAACTGAATAGTTCACACAGAGACCATATGGCCTGCAAAGTCTAACAGAGTTACTGTCTGGCCCTTTTACAGAAAACATTGGCTGACCTCTGGTCTATTTGTATCATCACATTATTCTTATTACTATGGCTCTGTAGTATATTCTTATATGTAGTGAGCAAGTCTCCCTTATTTAAATTCTTTTCTTAAGGTTGATTAGCTAGTTACAGACCTTTATTCCTCAACATAATTTGAGATTCAGTTTGTTGAGTTTCTCTAAAAATAAAACAAAGGTTGAATTGTTATTAGATTTGTCTTGAATTTATAGATTTAGTTGGAGAAAATTTGTATCTTATTTTAGTTATCTAATATAAAAGGAGGAAATATATATTTCTATCATTTTCTTTTTTTTTTTTTTTTGAGACGGAGTCTCGCTGTCTCCCAAGCTGGAGTGCAGTGGCGCCATCTCCGCTCACTGCAAGCTCCGCCCCCTGGGTTGATGCCATTCTCCTGCTCCAGCCTCCAGAGTAGCTGGGACTACAGGCGCCCGCCACCACACCCGGCTAATTTTTTTTTATTTTTAATAGAGACGGGGTTTCACTATGTTCGCCAGGATGGTCTCCATCTCCTGACCTCGTGATCCGCCCACCTCGGCCTCCCAAAGTGCTGGGATTACAAGCGTGAGCCACCGCGCCCGGCCTATTTCTATCATTTTCTAATAGAATTTCTTCATAATAGTCATGGCAAAATTCATACAATGCTTAGAACTTGCCCACGTACCATAAGTGTTTTAATGTATTAACAAATTTAATCCTTACAACCCTATGAGGTAGGCATAATTATATTTCTTATTTTGTAGATGCAGAAATTGAGGCACTGAGAAATTAAGTAATTTCTACAGTCACATAACTACAAAGGCAGTCTAAAACTCCATATTTTTTGTCTTTATGAATCTGCAATATTGCCACTCAGTAAAGGCTTTGTATATTCTTATTTTTATTCTATTTACTAGGTAGTTATTACTGATTTAAATAAGCACTACTGATTTGTATCAGTTATAGTCTAATATGGCTGAATTTTTTATTTGAAATAATTTGCTGTTGTGATTCTATTGGGCTTTTAGGTAGATAATATCATCTTCAAATAATGGCAGATTTATTTCCTTCCTTACATTATCTCTTTCCTTAGATTCATTTATTTTTCTTTCCGTGTATTTCTTTCTTTCCATTTCACTTTCCATGCAAGTGACCTTGAATATTATTTTAAACAATAGCAGCAATCGTAGAAATTCTTCTACTGCTCCAGATGTTACAGGGAATACATCTAAAATTTCTTCATTAAGAATATTTGCCACCCAGGTGCAGTGGCTCATGCCTGTAATCCCCAGCTCTTTGGGAGACCAAGGCAAGAGGACCTCTTGAGGCCAGGAGTTCAACACCAACCTGGGCGATATAGCAAGACCCTGTCTCTACAAAAAATTTAAAAATTATCTGGGTGTTGTAGCATGTGCCTATAGCTACTCAAGAGATTGAAGAAGTAGGATTGCTTTAGCTGAGGAGTTAGAGGCTACAGTGAAGTATCATCATGCCACTGCACTCCAGACTGGGTGACAAAACAAGATCCTAAAAAAAAAAAAAAGAGTATTTGCCATCTGAAATCTGTATTTCCTTTGCCCTGTTGATGTGGTTTGGCTCTGTGTTCCCACCCAAATCTCATCTTGTAGCTTCCATAATTCCCACATGTTGTGGGAGGGACCTGGTGGGAGATGACTGAATTGTGGGAGTGGGTCTTTCTCATGCTGTTCTCGTGATAGTGAATGGGTCTCATGAGATCTGATGGCTTTAAAAACGGGAGTTGCCCTGCACAAGCTCTCTTTTTGCCTGCTGCCATCCATGCAAGTTGTGACTTGCTCCTCCTTGCCTTCCACCATGATTGTGAGGCCTCCCCAGCCATGTGGAACTGTAATAAACCTCTTTCTTTTGTAAATTGCCCAGTCTCGGGTGTCTTTATCAGCAGCGTGAAAACGGACTAATGCACCTGTACTATCCTTTTGGGGTTTATTTCTTCTTCTTTCCTCATTTCCATTGGATGACTAAAGTTTCTTCTGCTGGCTTAAAAATTACTTCTTTTGTTGTTCCTCTTGTGCAGTTGTGCTGAACATAATAACCAAGTGTGTATTTATTTAAATCTATTGATTTGTTGAACATATCACTACCTGTATCTTCCCTCTAACAAAACACTTTAACATATTCTCATATCCCTTTGTTTTTATAGACCACTCCTCTCCTTCATCATTTTTGTATTTTGCCTCAATTTTTTACTTTTAGTCTTTATTCATTTACTTTCTCTTTTTATTTCTGTTATTTCTAGACTCCTTTTTAAATAGTAAACTTAATTAAGCTATTTGATAACCATTACTTTCAATATTCTTTGCAGAATCTCCTGAATTTTTTCTATTATTATTTCAATGCTTTCTCCAAAAATTGTTTTTAATGTAGGTCTTTGTGAGGCAAACATTCTGATGTCTTATATGCCCACAGATATATGTATTACCCCCTCATATTTATATGACATATTCAATATCGTACTGGAAATTCTAGTCAATTCAATGAGGTTGTAGCCAATTCAATGAGGTTCTAGCCAGTGTAATAAGAAGAAATAAAAGATGTCTACATTGGAATAGAAGAAGTAAAACTGTCTTTATTTGCAGAAATCATGATTGTCTAGTAGAATATCCAAAATATACGGAAAACTGAGTTTAGCAAAGTTGCAAGATATAAGATTAATATACAAAATTAATTGTATTTCTATGTACTAGCAATTAACAATCAGAAATGGAAAATTTTAAAGCAGTATTATTTCAGTAGTATCAGAATGTGAAATATTAGGGATAATTCTCACCAAAAAAAAAAGTGCAAACCTATATACTGAAAACTATAAAACATTGCTGAGGGAAATTACAGAAGTCCTAAATACATGGTATATATACTATGTCTCTGGATCATAAGACTCTATATTGTTGTTTTTGTTTTGTTTTGTTTTGTTTTGTTTGTTTGTGGGTTTTTTTTTTTTTTTGAGATGGAGTCTTGCTCTGTCACCTAGGCTGGAATGCAGTGTCATGATCTCAGCTCACTGCAACCTCCACCTCCCAAGTTCAAGTGATTCTCCTGCCTCAGCCTCCTGAGTAGCTGGGATTACAGGTGCATGCTACCATATCTGACTAAAATTTTTAGTAGAGACGGGGTTTCACAATGGTGTCAAACTCCTGACCTGGTGATCCACCCATCTCAGCCTCCCAAAGTGCTGGGATTACAGGCATGAGCCACTGCACCCAGCCTCTATATTGTTAAGATGTCAATTATCTTATATATTGGTAGTATCTAAAAATGTTAAACATATTTCTAACATATAACCCAGCCATTCTATTCCCAGCCAAGAGAAATGAAAGCATATATCCACACAACTTGCACATGAATGGCCGTAGGAGCTTTCTTTGTAATAGCCCAAAACTAGGAATGAACCAAATGTCCATCAAAAAGTGAATGGCTAAATAAGTTCTAGTACATGTGTACAATGAAATATTAGTCTCAGTGAAAAAGAATTATATACATGCTTCAACATGAATGAATCTCAAAGTGGGGAAAAAAACAGACAAAAAAGGATACAGTGGCGACTCCTCAGGGATCTAGAACTGGAAATACCATTTGACCCAGCCATCCCATTACTGGGTATATACCCAAAGGACTATAAATCATGCTGCTATAAAGACACATGCACATGTATGTTTATTGTGGCATTATTCACAATAGCAAAGACTTGGAACCAACCCAAATGTCCAACAATGATAGACTGGATTAAGAAAATGTGGCACATGTACACCATGGAATACTATGCAGCCATAAAAAATGATGAGTTCATGTCCTTTGTAGGGACATGGATGAAATTGGAAATCATCATTCTCAGTAAACTATCGCAAGAACAAAAAACCAAACACCGCATATTCTCACTCATGGGTGGGAACTGAACAATGAGATCACATGGACACAGGAAGGGGAATATCACACTCTGGGGACTGTTGTGGGGTGGTTGGAGCGGGGAGGGATAGCATCGGGAGATATACCTAATGCTAGATGACGAGTTAGTGGGTGCAGCGCACCAGTATGGCACATGTATACATATGTAACTAACCTGCACAATGTGCACATGTACCCTAAAACTTAAAATAAAAAAAAAAAAGGGAAACAAGATTGTTTCCACAGGAAAAAAAAAAAAAGGATACATGCTGTTTGGTTCCGCTTGTATAAAATTGTAGAGATTTCAAAATAATCTGTAATGATAAAAAGCTAATCAGGGGTTTTCAGGAGATAGAAGTGCATGTGGGGAGGTGTGGAAAGGAGGATTTACAAAGGAATAGGAAAAACTTCTAGGGGTAGTGGATATGTTATCTTGATAGTGGTGATGGTTTAATAGGTATATTTATTATGCCAGTTTATCAAATTATATACTTTGAAATTTACTTCGTGTCAATTATACTCAGTGAAATAGGTATATAGAGATAAATATCTTATCTACATATATAAATTCATATGTTATATGAGTGGGGAGGAGGAGAGAGCTGATACCAAAAGATAACTGGAGTTTGTAAATTGGGAATAATAATAATTGTAGGTGGAGAAAGCAGGAAAGAAACATTCTAGGCAGAGACAACAGCATATGCAAAGTTAGGAAGAACTGGATGTGCTTAAAGAATCAAAAAAAGACCAGTATGGCTAAAGTTTGGTGAGCAAGGTGTAGAGTGATATGGTTTGATGCTGTTGAGGTATACAATGACCACATCATGGAGGCTATTGAAGGACGTATTAAGGTAATTGAGCATTATCTAAAGAGAGTAGACCTCATTGAGGTTTAAGCTCAGGAGAGACATTATCCAATTTTACATTTTTAATGGATTCCCTCTGGCTTCAGTATAGTAAATGGATTGGAAGGGGACAAGACAAGATACAGAAGACTAATAAGACTACTTTTGCAGTACTCCAGGCTATAGGTGTTCATGGTTTGAACCAGACTGGTGAAGTGTAAATGGAAAGAAGTGGATGGATTTAGGTACTATTTAGGAGGTGGCTTTAGTAGGACTTGATATTTGATTAGGAGACATGAGGGAGAGAGAGAGATATCAAGGGTAACTTCCAAATTTCTAACTTGCACAAGTTTCCAACTTACTACCTTGTGATGTCTGCCCGTCACCGAAAAAGCAAATATTATAGGAGGCCTAAATTTTGTGAGCAAGATTATGACATTCAAGTGGAGATATTAAGTTAGCAATTAAATATCCTCAGCTGGAGCTGAGAGAGGAGGTCAAATATGAATTTGTGAGTCATCAGCACATATATGTTTTAGTCAGAGTCCTGTTAGGAAGCAGATGGAATGCTCAATTGGAATTTTGAGGAAACTACCTACAGAAATGTAGAAAGGGTTAAAAACGTCAACAAAGAGTGCTGGGAAACCCAGAGACTGTCAACAGTAGGAAGCCATTACTGTCCTTAGACCTGAAATGGTAAAGGGAAGAAATGATGTTACTAGAATCAAGTTGAGATCAGGAACTGCTGGAAAGAGGCATCTGACAGGAGCTATAGTTGAGAATAACCCAACCACTTACGGAATGCCAAAGACAGAAGGAAATGGGAGAAATAAATATATTAGCATTCTCTCCTCTCACTTTTCAATATCCTAGTGGGGCATCACACTGGCCAACCCCAACTGGAAGCCAGAGGTCAGGAGAACCCCAGCGATGCAATGCATTGAAAGTCAGATTCGCAGGACAAGTTGCAAGATAGAGAAGGGGTGGTAAATGGACCTGGGGAGCAAATGAAAGAAAACAAACACAAATTTTGTTGAACAAACAGTGGGAAGGAGGTCCAGAACCAAGCTGTGAGGAACTCTAACATTTAAAAGTCAGATAAAGGAGGAAAAAGACTGAAAGGAGTGATTATAATAGGTAAGAAAAAAATGATTGTGGTGTCATGGAGACTTAAGAAAGAATATTTCAAAAAGGAGAACGTCATCAACATATCTAATAATCTCAAGAAACTGTGTTGGACACTTGTTTTATTAATTTTGTTTTTTGTGGGGTTTTTTTGTTGATGTTGTAGATGCATTTTGTGTTTGTTTTGCTACTCAGCATCTTTATCCCATTTTTTTAATTTAAAAATCCCTCTTTTTGAGTTTTGGTGAAAGGCCACCTTTTACTACAGTAGCCAGAAGTTCCAAACTCTTACTTCCTTGTCACTTGAAACAAGGATGCATGCTGTGGCCTAGGCCTGATCAATTAGTTATATTCATCTTCAAATGGGGATTTAGTGATACACAGAGGTGGGGACAGTGGAGAGTCTGTTGTGGTGGCGGTGGCAGTAGCATCAACAGCTCCCAGTTTCCAGGGATGACGGTTGCATCAGTAATAGTGTTCAATGTCCAACAGCAGATGTAGTACACGCTGTAGTGTTCAAATTCTGGCTTCCTGACATCACTTTAATTCTGCTCATTTTCCAAACCTGATTCTCGAGGTTTATCTGTGATTATATGAGCTACCAAATGTGTTTTCAATGTCTGTTCTGCCTTTATTATCCAGTATTAGTTTCTGGTATTTGCAAGTAAGAACTCTGACTAATACGCAGATCTAATAAAATGAAATTATGATCATGTATTTTAGTAAGTGGAGGTCATCAGTAACTTTAGCAAAGAATCTTGTCAGGTTGGGGGCAGGAATAGGATAGACGTTCCTGAGAAGAGAGAGTGGACAGTGAGAAAATCAGGATATTCAAACCACTCAATGGAGACGTTTGATTCTGAAGGAGAAAATAGGGCAATGACCAGAGAATAAATTTAAAGTAGAAAGTTATTTTTAAATGTGAGAATCCTGACATTTAAGTGCTCATCAGAAGGACCTAGTAAATATGGAGAGGTCGAAGACAGTCAAGGGAAGGGAAAATCTGAGTATGAATTAGACAACAAAACCTGCATATTCTAGCTCCTCTTCCTAAGTTACTCTAATTGGGAACCATTTTTTATAAAAACAGATTCTGAGCCGTAGAACAGATTCTGTCCCTTTATGTACGACTGGTACAGAAAGCTCATTGCACTTTGAAAGAAACAAATGGATTACAGTAATGTTAAATACTGTTGCAACATACCTCCTAGGGCCATGAAGTTGAATGGTAACTAATGTTGCCGTTAGCAAGCAATTAACTACCAGATCATAAGTCATCATCTGCTGCTTTTTAGCATTTTCACAGAACAAGTTAGACAAATTTTACATGCATACTTAGAATATTAGGATGTCATGTGTTGAAATGTTTTGTATCCATCAAAATAAAAATAAAATAATTTTCTCTTGAGGATCCCTTTGTAACCCCAAGGTTTGCACATGCAGTTGGTATTTATGTACATGGAAATCTTTTCTATAAATGTCTCTGCTCTCTGTGGAATATTTGATATGGAATTAGAATTATAGTGCTTTATAAGGAATCATTCTGTTGTTCAGTGAAATAAGGTAGTAATGGCTAACTGGGCATTAGGGAAAGTGATTTCTAAGAGAAGTATTTCTCAAACCTACTGTGGTAATAGAAAAACTACTTAAGAGGAAATAAGACCATTTCTAAATACTAGCAAGTTCCTTGGAATATTTTCAACCGAGGATAAGGACATCTTTCCATTGGTTTTTTTTTTTTAGTCATGGCACCATGGTGTTCCTTGGCTTACCTTAAAAGACTGCTGGGTTTTTCCACTGAGAAAAATATTTATTCTGGGATTTTTAGCATTATGCAACTGCCTGATTTTCCTAAACAATGTTCTTTTCTTTTCTTTTCTTTTCTTTTTTCTTTTCTTTCTTTCTTTCTTTCTTTCTTTCTTTCTTTCTTTCTTTCTTTCTTTCTCTCTTTCTTTCTTTCTTTTATGTGGCCAAGGAATTAAAGAATTCTTGGCATATTCACTCTGCAGTTTCAATGTTTTTCCAAGATCATGTGACTGTAACTGAGGGACAGTATAGGGGAGGCTCACCGTTGCCTGTGTGAATTTCCTTCTGTGAAAATGAGTGTTTTGAGGCCAGTCAACTTAGCACATCTGTAGTAAATGAGTCTACCATGCTGTTTTCATCGAGTTCAACTTCTGTACAAGCATAGTACCTCAGTCATTTAGGAAAAAGCAAAACAACTTTTCCTTGCAAAGATCATAAATCCATTTATCACCAAAAGGAATGCTTACCAGTCTTTTTATTTTTTTATTGCTGTAACTAATAAAACTGGTCATTGGAAAAGAGGGAAAGAAATAAAACTAACGACTTGACTAAGGACAAATCAAGGCCTTTCAATCTTGACTTTGCAGTTTGCCAGGTGAACACAAGCATAAGTGTTGTCTAAAATGAGTTTCTTGTCTTAAAAGAACATTGAAAATCCTGAATTTTCCATTTGTGGATTGTGTCCAGTATAAGGAAGAAAAACACACTTCATCAGCACCTTTGTAGTAGGACCACCATCGAAGCTTCTATTAGGAAATCCAGCCACCCTGCCACCCATCTGGGCTGTGTGTTCTCATAGGCTAGTCACACGAAAGAAACTTTTCTTTCTAAGAAGATACATTTTTTTCTTCACAGTATTTTGGAGAAAGAGACCTACCTTCTTTGTCCAGACCTACATTTAGCAAATCCTGTCATCTCATTATTAAGAGGTTGATTATTCATTTATGGCTTATCCTGATTGGTACTTTTTCCCTCCCCCTGACCCCCCACCCCGCCGCTTGTTTTGGCCCATTTTCTACTCATTAGGAACTCTTCCAGAGCAACAAAGCTCAGTGTATTTGGCAGTGTATTGGCAACAAAATGAAATATCTGCTAAAGGATTTAGCTTTCTTAGTTGAATTTTCCATGACTCCCGATCAGATAAAGTTCATCCTTTTTTTTTTTTTTTTTAATAGAGACAGGGTCCCTCTCTGTCACCCAGGCTGGAGTACAGTGGTGTGATCTTAGCTCACTGCAGCCTTGAACACCTGGGCTCAAGTGATCCTCCTACCTCAGACTCACAAGTAACTGGGACTACAGGCATGCACCACCACATTCCATAATTTATTGTTTTTTATTTTTGTAGAGATGAGATCTCCCCATCTTGCCTAGGCTAGCCTTGAACTCCTGAGCTCAAGCAGTTACCCCACCTCGGCCTCCCAAAGTGCTGGGATTGCAGGCATGAGCCGCCATGCTCGCCTGGTTTATACTCTTTATGGAATGGAGTTTCTTCGTGGTCTAGCCTCTGTTGACATTTCCAGACATATATTCTACCTTGCTTCTGATGTGTGCTGTGCATTTCAGTCATAATCACAGCTAACAGTTATTAAACGCTTACTGTATCCCAGGCACTGTTCCAGGTGCTGATGTGTATTAAGTGATTTAACCCTCACAAAACCTCCATGAAGTAGAGACAGCTGTTATATTCCAGTTTACAGAAAAGGAAGCTGAGACCGAGAGAGACTAAATAACTTCCGCAGGTTCACACAGACAACAAGTAATCCAATCAGAATTCAAACCAGGCATCTTAGTTTCAGAGCTATGCTTCTTCAAGTATGCCTATTTACTTAGCCCCCAAAATTCTATTATTTCCACCACTTTCTGGCCTTTGTGTACTTTATTTCCACTGCTTAGAAAGCTCTTCCATTTTTCCCTCTAACTTTATGGTGATCTTTTAGGACTTAACTGAACTATTACCTCCTTCACCCACTTTTCTAGTCAGAGTTGAGCTTGTCTGCTCTGAACTTTTGGATGCTCAGTACACTGCCTCCATCAGAGCATGGATGTTGTCTTTCTTTCTCTCCAAAGAGTCATGTAGAATCACCTAGCACCATGTCAGGCCCATAGGAGAAGATCAATAAACATTTGGGAATTGAATGTTCTTTTTTTTTTTTTTTTTTTTGAGACGGAGTCTCGCTCTGTCGCCCAGGCCAGAGTGCAGTGGTTGCGATCTCAGCTCGCTGCAACCTCCACCTCCCAGATTCACACCATTCTCCTGCATCAGCCTCCCGAGTAGCTGGGACTACAGGCGCCCACCACCATGCCTGGCTAATTTTTTTTTTTTTGTATTTTTAGTAGAGACGGGGTTTCACCATGTTACCCAGGATGGTCTCGATCTCCTGACCTCGTGATCGACCCGCCTCAGCCTCCCAAAGTGCTGGGATTACAGGCGTGAGCCACCGTGCCCGGCCAGGAATTGAATGTTCTTTGCATAGTTGTTAGGATCTTGGAGACCTGGGTTTAAAATCTAGATGCGATAGGTATTTGACATCTTAAGCAGCATTTATAAAATGAGTACAATAGTATTATACTTAATCCATATGGTTTTTATAAGAATCAAATGAAATATTGTATGTAAAATGCATAGTACACTACATGTATTTATTGGGTATCATCTTTTCATAATAATAAATATAAATGGTTAAGCTTACATGCATTCATTCAAAAAATATTTGTTTAGTGCCTACTAAGAGCCAGGAGTTAGGGAATATAGCAGTTAATAATGGGCAAAAAACTGCCGTCATGGAGTTTGGTGTGTTCACAGGGTTGTGGGAGAATCAAATAAGATAGTACGAGTAGATTATTTGTTATTTTTTGAATAAAATGATAGACATTTATTTCTCTATAATGATGTGAACCCAGACATATCTAAGAGTCAAAGTATAGATGAAACATCTTCTTTCAGTCCCTGTTAGTCCTGTGATTGGATGTCAAGACCTGGGTAAAGGAGATTTCATAAAATACCTTTATTTTGTCAAATATAGTGACATTTGCACTATTTTTTAGGATTGATAAACCATCAGTTGTAAATAATTTCTGTGAAGTAAAACAATGTTGAAATACCTGTATTCATTAAGGTTGAGCAAGAGATTGTATACCCTTGATGTGAGTCAAACAGACCTGTCTTCACTACCTTACGACCTGCCTCAGCTGTACTCTCAGTTCCATAGGCTTTAATATGTTTAGAAATTCAAAACTAAAATTACCTCCTAACTTTAGTATATAGCTCATTCATAAATCTTATTTCTAGCAATTGGCTACATTACTTATGATTGGCACGGCAGGAAAATATTATGAATGCTACATTATTTATGTAAAATGTAGCCTTGCATATAATCACCTAATAATTACCATCCCACATATTTTTAAACACCAATCCTTTGCTAGAAGGGATATATTTAGTAAACCAAATAAAACGAGAAATTCCTACTTAAACAGAAGTGTTTTGAGTTGCTCAGAGTAAAGGAAGTAAAGTATTATTTATATAACTTCTAGGTTTGCTGGCTAAGAAAAAAAATAGTACTTACATTGCCTAATAATCTAGGATATTATATGTGTACTACAGAAAGTAAATTAATTTTAAATTAATTTTTCTTACTATCTTCTCACATAGTTAATAACTATATAAACATAATGCTATGTACACATAAGGTGCCTGGCAGAAGAGAAACGAAAAAACTTTTTTTAGAAAAATGTTGAGGTAGTATTTTAAGGAAAAATATCAACCAGTATGAAGTTCAGTGTCATTTTGTTATTCTACTATGAGAAATCAATAAAATTGATATTTGAAATATTTGTAATTTCACTCAGCATAACTTTAAATATAATATTTTTAGCTATTTTTAAAATGTAGATTTTTATCGTTGCCTGGATTTAACAAATTTTATTTTTATTGCTTATTTTTTAATATATTTGCTTCAATCCTAATGAGAATATGACAGCTAAGCCAAGGAGCTGGGGGAATAACAGAGTGACACTTTCTTTGGTATGTTTCACTATTATGTACAAATAAGTAATCATCATTCCAAAATTTGTCTCTGTATCTTTTTTCTAAATGTGTGCATATAGCACCATTTTCCTTCCCAGATCTTTCCATTCAGTTCTAAAATGAAGGCAGACTTGCACTAAAACAATTTCTTCCTTTTTCAGAGGGAAGTCAAAGTGAAAAGCAATGCCTTCTTTCCTTAACTGATACCAGATCAAATAAAATAATACAAACCATAATGCTATTCATTTCTGACAAATGGAATGCACTCAATAAAAAGCAACTCTTGCAGTTGTGGTTGATGTTGTTGTTGTCATTACTGATCCAAGTACTTGTTTCTTTAGAGTCCAAAGGCTTAGGAAGCCATGGGTTTCAGTCCTGTCAAAACTGACATTATTTTCCTGCTAGGTTTAAAACTTATTTCGGTAGGGAGACTGGCTCCTATCTGAGAATAAAGGAAGTCTCTGGTCATGCGACACCATGTACTCTTATAATTATATTAATTTTTAACACACATGTAAACTGTTCATTGATTTTTGGCATCTCTGACCAAAGTTAATAATAATTATAATTATATTTACCTTTTAAAATTTACCCAGAATGATTTAACATAGGCTGAATTGTTTTAGACAAATCATTTAGAAGACACTGGAAAGAATGCCTAGGGTTAGCATCTGTTTCTCTTGCAAACAAAATTAATCAGCCATCTGTGTAATAAGAAATGTTTGTTCTTTACTTGTATGAAACATTGTTTGGAACTTTGAACAGAACACTCTGCTATCATCCTCAAATTTCTCTCTAAGAAACCAACAAGCATAGTAAATGACTTGGACTATATTCATTCTACTGGGTTAAATATCTGATAGCACTGCAAGTAAAATGAAGTTGCTAGTTTACAGTTAACCCTAATGACAAGTTTTATGCTCCTTATTATTCTCAGTCAAAAGTACATCTTGACTTCAAGAGTGGTCAGTAGTTTCTGAATGTCCATTGTCATGTATCACCTGAAAGATACATTTTTTATATTAGAAAATGAAGAACTTTAAAATTGCCTAGAATTATAAGTAAAGTGAGGCAAAATGGTTCTATTTTAGAATTATGCAATTTTGAGGTATCTTAAAATCATCTAGGGTAATCAGTTCTAATGATGCGTCTCCCTAAAATATCCATTACCTCTATAAAATATCTGGGGATAAGAGGCTCACAAACTTGCAAGACAACCTAATGCTTTTTTTAAAAATTCTCACAGTGATCTACATCTATAACTTAACTTTTCAATTGGTTTAACTCTGAAGTTACTTTGTTTTTTACTTTATTTTTTTCGCTGCTTACATGCCCTTTCTTTCATCTTGTATATATGACTTTTTAAAATCTGCTCTCTCTTCAGGTTTCTTTAGGTCTTTATACTATTTTTGTTTTTTATTAGGGAGGGTGCTATTCATCAGAATTTTGTTTTTAAAATTTGCCTTTCCTGTTAAGTCATACCCCCATTAGAGACCTGGTCATTGGTATAACACCTATGTCTTCTCTGAACATTTTTGAAAATTTAAATCCCAAAGTCTCAGATGACTATCATTTGTATTGATGATCTCTAAAATGGCACCATCTCATGACTCCAGGGTTCTCATCATTCATGTGCAAAGTACACTACCAGATAATGTATCCCATAGGTATGGAACAGAAAGGCTCACGGAAAATTAAAACAAATATAAAACACATAGAAGCCAGGGGAAAGGAACAGGATAAGATAATACACTTAGGATGAGGCACAAGCAACTTGGAAGAACCACATCACCTGAATCCTAAGTCCACAGCGTGGATCTCTCGCTCTCGCTCTCTCTCTCCCCTCTCTTTCCTTCCTTCCTCTTCTCTCTCTCTCTCTTTCCTTCTCTTTCTCCCTTTCTCTTTTCCTCTCTCTTCCTCTATTTCAACTTCTGTGAAGATTTTGCCCTTGTAATTTGTTCCTTAAAATATTGAGCCCCACTAACGCAGATAAATGGTGAGAGATCGTTGGGACAAAAAAGACTTAAAGGTCAAGCTGAGGAACACGAACCTATATCCTATATGTACCTCCCTGTAAGCACCCAGGATTGGACATGAACCTTAGATACAAAATACATTATTTTAGTGAGTTTTGGAATGTGAAGAAAATCTACTTAGAAAGGATAATTTTTAAAAATATACTTAATTATCTTTTACCATAAGCAAGAAAATAATAAAATATGTGATGACATAATTTGAAGAAAATGTTATTTGAAAAAAAAGGAAAAAATGCTTTGGTACTAAATTCAAAATTGACTTTACTTTTTAAATACCATTCTCTCAACCAGACCTTCCACAGAAATGGCTTTAGTCTGTCTCGAGCCAAAACATCTCTCCCACCACATTTATAACTTTAAGGGCAATATCATTATATTATGATCATGATCCAGTTTCTTCTCACTAATTTCTTTTCTGATTACCACTAAAGGTAACTTCCCCTCCTCAGAACCTCTCAGGTATTTACATTACATCTCTCTTCTTTGGAATTTTTTTAAAACTTTTGCTGGCATTATAATTATTTGTATAGTACATTCCATCACATTTCATTTTTTGTTTTTCTTTTTCTTATTTATTTATTTGTTTATTTTTGAGACAGGGTCTCACTCTGTTGCCCAGGCTAGAGTGCAGTGGCATGATCATGGCTCACTGCATCTTTGAACTCTTGGGCTCAAGCGATTCTCTCACCTCAGCTTCCCAAGCAGCTAAGACTACAGATGCTCACAGTATCATGCCCTGGTAACTACTTTTTTCCTTTCTTTTTTTTTTTTAGAGATGGGGTGTCACTGTGTCACCCAGACTGGTCTCAAACTCCTGGGCTCAAGTAATCCTCCCACCTTAGCCTCTACCAAAGTGCTGGGGTTACAGGGATGAGCCACCACACCTCGCCTCATCTTTTTCATTTAATTTTAAGCTTCTTAAAAACAAGAACCATATATTATTTATATCTATATTTTTAAAGGGATTCCCATGGTAGCTTCCTTATGCATAGATGATATTCAATAAATATTTGTTGAATACATGGAGAAACTATTGAATAACCCAATTTAATATCCTAGGAATCAACTCAGAAAATAAGTTATTCCTAGAAGAGAAGTCAACAAACTTTTTCTGTAAATATGAAAACATATTTCTGTAAATATTCATATAAATATAAATAAATTTTAGTATTTGCAGGAAGCAAACTCAAGGGTATTACTTGCGAACTTATGTAAGAAGAGAGAAACTGTTCACAAAATGTTTATTCATGAAATTAAAATATAATTAAGTAAAAATTGTGTAATGCAAGACTAGTAATGAGAAAAATGTCATGCTTTGTATAGGATAACACTTAGCTTATTAAAATCTGCTTTCTCTGTGGGTTTCTTTAGGTTTTCAGCTGTTTCTGTTTTATTGGGGAGGGTGCTATACATAAAAATTTTGTTTTTAAAGCTTGCCTTTCCTGTAAAGTGATCTTATTACAGTTCCCTATTGTAAGAATTTTCTGCACTTGTTAATGCTGTTAATGTTGGCCTGTAATGAGACTTTGCATATTTCACATATTTCATCTTTGAAAATTTTTTTCATACAGATAGGTACTGCCAAATGCTACAATTCATGAGCATATGATTTTAATTGAATATACTGATTGCTTGAAAACAATATCCAGAATTCTATTAGGTTCTCTTGATTTTGCCTTTTAGCATGTCATTTCCTTGTAGATTAATCATTTCCAATTGTAAGCTAGGTGGAAACTCCTCAAGTGCACAGTCAAATGGATTTTGAAATATGTAAATTTATTGCATCTAGGTCTAAGATATGCTATTGAAACTGTTTGAGTTCAGAAAATCTACCCACCATATGCTTTCCAAACTTATCCAATAATTCTTTTTTTGATCCATAGCTGTCAGTTGTATTGCATCTTAGCAGAATCCACAGAAGATTGTACCAATTTAGTGTTTTTTTTAACTTCTTTGAAAATATTCTCACTTGCAGTTACCCTACAGACTATTTATACAATTCTTCCATCTCAGCATTGACTCTTTCCCATACTCAGCATTGACTCCTTGAATGAGCAACTGAGCAGTATTGCTAATTTCTATTGACTCATCAAGAACCAACAGGCCGTGCTGGTAGGGAGAGAAGAAAAAAAGAAAGAACCTTGTTTTTTAATTGATTGTTGATGCTGTACCAGTGTCCTCAACATTTCAAGCAGCTATTCTTGCCAAAAAGCTAACAATCTTAAATAAGTGTATTTTTGCTATGTGATTTAATTAAGTCATCAATAAGGGATTTTCCTTATTGGGCTAACAAATGAAGTGAACACTCAGAAACTTACTTCAGTTGCAGCCTCATTTTCATTTTGTTGTGAAGAAATTCTGCTGTGATAAAATACTCCATGTTACATTTTCCAATTTTTCTGACTGTTGCATTCCTGTGAGGTAGAAATATTATATTGTGTGCCTAGTCTGATAATGTTGATATATACTGTATAATTTTTAAGCATAGCTATAGTAATATTACATAGTAAATACAAGGCTTTGCCATCTAATTCAATAAGAAAATTCATTTTCCATGGTGCCTAAAAATACAATATTCGAAGTCCACTTTTCTCTTCTTTTCTTGTTTTGATATGATAGCATGTGCCCTGGTAATATGTAAAATAAAGTGTCACAGTAATATATGTTCCACTTGAAACACTATATTATAACTGCATCACTGCAATTTGTAGTACACCAAGCAACGGTACAAAGCAATGGAAGTGCCATATAAGATCTCTGCCAAGACACAAAATCCCTTCAAAAAATCAACGAATCCAGGAGTTGGTTTTTTGAAAAAAAAAATGAAATAGATCATTAGCTATCTAATAAAGAAGAAAAGATAGAAGAATCAAATAGACAATAAAAAATGATAAAGGAGATATCACCGCTAACCCCACAAAAAATACAAACAACCATCAGAGAATACTATAAACACCTCTATGCAAATAAACTGTACAATCAAGAAGAAATGGATACATTCATTGACATATACACCCTCCCAAGACTGAACCAGTAACAGTTGAATCCCTGAATAGACCAATAATGAGTTCTGAAATTGAGGCAGTAATAAATAGCCTATCAACCAAAAATAAACCCAGAACTAGATGGATTCGCAGCTGAATTCTACCAGAGGTATACCAAGAGGGGCTGGTACCATTTCTTCTGAAACCATTTCAAACAATTGAAAAGAAGAGACTCCTCCCTAACTCATTTTATGAGGCCAGCATCATCCTGATACCAAAAGCTGCTAGAGATATAACAAAAAAAGAAAACTTAAGGCCAATATTCCTGCTGAACATCAGTGCAAAATCCTCAGTAATATACTGGCAAACCAAATCCAGCAGTACATCAAAAAGCTTATCCACCATGATCAAGTTGGCTTCACCCCCGGGATGCAAGGCTGGTTCAACATACACAAATCAATAAATGTAATTCATCACGTAAACAGAACTAAAGACAAAAACCACATGATTATCTCAGTAGATGCAGAAAAGGCCTTCAATAAAATTCAACATCCCTTCATGTTAAAAACTCTCAATAAACTAGGTGTTGACAGAACATACCTCAAAATAATAAGAGCCTTTTATGACAAACCCACAGCTGATATCATACTGAATGGGCAAAAGCTGGAAGCATTCCCCTTGAAAACTGGCACAAGGCAAGGATACCCCCTCTCCTCACTCCTATTCAACATAGTATTGGAAGTTCTGTCCAGGGCAAACAGGCAAGAGAAAGGGTATTCAAATAGGAAGAGAGGAAGTCAAATTGTCTCTGTTTGCAGATGAATGATCCTATATCTAGAAAACCCCATCTTTTCAGCCCAAAAGCTTCTTAAGCTGAGAAGCAACTTCAGCAAAGTCTCAGGATACAAAATCAATGTTCAGAAACCACAAGCATTCCCATATACCAACAGCAGACAAGCAGAGAACCAAATCATGAGTGAACTCCCATTCACAATTGCTACAAAGAGAATAAAATACCTAGGAATATAGCTAACAAGGGAAATAAAGGACCTCTTCAAGCAGTACTACAAAACACTGCTCAAGGAAATCAGAGAGGACACAAATGGAAAAACATTCCATGCTCATGGATAGGAAGAATTAATATTGTGAAAATAACCATACTGCCCAAAGTAATTTATAGATTCAATACTATTCCCATAAAACTACCGTTGACATTCTTCACAGAATTAGAAACAACTATTTTTTAAAATTCATATGAAGCAAAAAAAGAGCCTGTATAGCCAAGACTATCTGAAGCAAAAAGAACAAAGCTAGAAGCATCACTCTGCCTGACTTCAAACTATACTACAAAGCTACAGTAACCAAAGCAGCATGGTACTGATACAAAAACAGACACATAGACCAACGGACCAGAATAGAGAACTCAGAAATAAGACCACACACCTACAACCATCTGATCTTTGAAAAAACCTGACAAAAACAAGCAATGTGGAAAGGATTCCCTCTTTAATAAATGGTGCTGGGGGAACTGGCTAGCCATATGCAGAAAATTGAAACTGGACTCCTTCCTTACACCTTATACAAAGATTAACTCATGATGGATTAAAGACAAATGTAAAACCCAAAACTGTAAAAACCCTAGAAGAAAATCTAGGCAATACCATTCAGGACATAGGCTGGGCAAAGACTTCATGACGAAACATCAAAAGCAATGGCAACAAAAGCAAAAATTGACAAATGGGATCTAATTAAACTAAAGAGCTTCTGCACAGCAAAAGAAACTATCATCAGAGCAAACAGACAACCCACAGAATGAGAGAAAATTTTTGCAATCTATCCATCTGACAGACGTCTAATATCCAGAATCTACAAGGAGCTTAAGCAAATTTACAAGAAAAAAACAACCTCATTAAAAAGTGGGCAAAGGGCCAGGCACTGTGGCTCACGCCTATAATCCCAGCACTTTGGGAGG